>NC_068358.1:99654128-100254128 GCF_020536995.1 Dreissena polymorpha | reverse complement strand
GATGTCCTCAAGGGCCCTGTCACTAAATATCTTAATAAGAGGTTTATGGTCCACTGCTATGATGAGGTCTGGACAACCAAGTACAAAATACATCGCTTTCTCTAGTGCATCTGCCATTGCTAGTGCCTCATCTTCTATGGGGGCATATCTTGACTCGGCCGTGTGGGTGAATCTGCTTCCCACAAGAGTGATCTTCCAGCCCATGGGACAGCAGAACGGCTTGATATCTGTGCATGAGCAGTGCTTCTGTAGTAGCCAAAAGCCAATACCCGTTTTGGACCAGTCTGTAGCTAAACCGGTAGTTTTTGCGGGGTCGAAGATCGTGACGCCTTTCTCTATCTGGTCCGCAATCAGCCGTTTGGATTCCTCAAAGAGCTCGTTTAACTCTTCAGTCCACTCAAAGTGGGTATCTGGTTTGAGTAAGTCTCTAAACGGTCGCATACGGTCAGCCATGCTAAAGGCATACGAAACTTGGTTCACTAGGCCGAACCATGACCGCACATCGGTTAAATTCTTTGGGCAAGGAATCTGAAGGATTGCCATCATGTACCATTGACAAGGGCGGACAACATTTGAAGAAATTTCAAAGCCGGCAAATTCCACTGTATCAGCACCAAAAAAAACTTCTCTGGATTAAGTATGATGCCGTTTCTTCCGCAAACACCAAGCCAATTGACTGTTTGGTGGAAACTCTGCTCTAAGGAATCTGCCCACAGCAATACGTCGTCTACACATTTGGTCTTATTGGGGATTTCCGCAATAATCTCATCATAACGCCTTGTGTAACCATCACCTGAGGCAATATAGCCTTGTGATGCAGTCTTGTAGCGGTATCTGCCCCAGGGAGAAATGAATGTGGTCAAACGACGGTCATCTTCACATATTGGTACTCTATGGTACCCATTCCATGCATCCAAAACGGTCTTCTTTTTGCCAGCTGGAACTGAGCGGGCCTGTTGGAATAGGGAAGGGGTATGGTGGGTCTCACGGGTTGCATGGATATTTAGCGCTTGAAGATCCACATTACGCATCGGTTCAGTCTTCATCGCACAGATGACCATCCTATGGCACCATGTAACAGGGTTTCCAATAGGAACTTTCTTAATAACACCTAATTGCACATCCTGGCCAAGTCCTTCCTTCACAGCATCCCTCCATGCAGTGGTACTGGCACTGGGGTGTGATGAGCAACAGGTTTAGCATCTGGATCGATCACTAATTTCATAGGCGGACAGTCCATAAGCGGTAGAATTTGGTGTTCACATGCATTAAATGTGCTTGATCGATAGTATTCGAGCAGATAGTCATGCAACATCTCACGAGATCCCTCGGATATTGGAAATGGTAATGTACGGGGCGGTGGAGGAGGAAGTTGTCGAGATGGACAACCACATGAAGCCGCACTTTTGTCATGAACATCGGCTGTGCAATGTTGGAATGCAGACTGTACCTGTGGAAAACTTATGGTATGATTCCAAGGTCAATTCACGCCTCCCTACTTAGGAATAACTTGTCCGACGAATCTGTTACATACGTCGTTTGCCGGGTTGTAACAGGAAGTCCAGTGGAATCGGTGCTGGAGATGCGAAGCAAGATTGCACCCAGGATCTTAATACCCTCATTATTGGCAGTTTGCATTCGATTAGTAACTGGTAGTAGATCTGATTCTCTTAAACCGAATAACTTTAAGGCCTGCTAAACAGCTCTGACGACCATTATCAACCATGGCAGGGACGTAGGCTGGGTTGGAGCGTACATACATGTCATCGAGATCAAGTTCAGTATAGTCTTCCAACACAGTGTGAACATTCACATTTATAAATGGCTGTGGCTTGGAACTTCGGCGGACCCAAGGGTCTGATAGAAAGTCATACACATGATGCTCGAGAGGTACACTATAATTACGCTTAATAACTGTGCACACTTCACTACCGAGGCTTGTGTCTTAACAGTATGGATTGTCAAATAATGTACACAAGGAGTCGAACAGTGCATTCTCATGATCTGTTCCCCTGGATTGACGGGCTCGTGGTGGGCGGTGGGACCTGTCATTTCTGCGACACATGGATTCGGTATGGTGATTACCCTTACAGTGTTCGCAATTGTGGCCAAATGCTGGGCATTGAGTACGACGAATATGTGCTTTACTTTGCTTCCCGTGTCCTCGTTTACCACAATATGAGCAAACCTCTAAGTCAGACTGTCCCGATACATTCTGTGTTTTCTTGTAGGTGCTGGCAACATTGACCGACTCACGATCTAACAGACGAGAGGCAGAGCGTTTGCCTGCTTCCTTAGCCTCCACAAACTGAAAAATGTCCTCAAGGCTCATGTCCTGGTTTTTATCACCGAGGAGATACATTTGGATTTCAGGGTCTCTGAGTCCTCTGCTTAACACATCGCACATAATGGCTTCTGTATAACTAATGTCAATATCACACCCAGGGCATTTGATTAAATACTTGCAAATGTTTGCCTGACCCTGCAACCTAGCGCCGAAACCTCGCACAGTCTCGTCCCGATCTTGACGCATATTATGTAGCGTGCCGCGTGACACCATCGTGTTTTCCTCGCGGACGGCCAGTTTACGAATTGCAGCAAGTACCTGAGCCTCTGTTTTATCGGTGATGCTTCCATTGGCTCTTGTGATGTCCTTGCGTAGAGCTTCGTCATAAAACTCAATGAGTTGTATTATCTTGTCTCTACCGGTAACCTTTGTAGCATCGACACAGTCTTTCCAACGGCTTTGAAAATAAGACCAATCCTCACATGTACCTGCGGCGGAGATGGTTGGTCGTCGTACGCGTTCAATTTTTGCAACAGCTACATGGACAGCTTGTGGTGCAGCAGGATGTGCTGCGTTGTGTGCTGTTATGAGTGCTACTACGATCAGTGGGTCGACACCCGGAGTCTTGTATTCACAACCTGGGAATGGACACTGTACCTCTGTCATGGTTTTAGTATCTTGATCATAAATAAGAATACATCTATTTGTTGGATGAACTTTAATGCTCTCTATCAACAATGATCAAGATCTGAAAAGATAAGAAAAAGCAAAAGTAGTATCAAACCCTCTAATTTCCAGAGGCGCCCCTGGTTCTTATGAGTGTCCGGTGTACAGCACCGATACACTGCATCCCCGTTTAACGTCCCTCGCGGAGGACAGGTTAGTACGTGATGTTAGTATGGGTACAAAATATGACTCTGCAGCCTTGTGTCTTATCATATATTCACATAGGCTGTCTCTATTGTGAATGTGTGTATAGACTGGCGTTGTTTGGTGTTGTTAGGGCCATACTAGTTTGAAAGATCATGTAATTGATGATAGCAGAAAACAGCTGAGTTAGTGTGATTGTTCTTCTAGTTGGTTCAGGTCATGCTGGATGATATCATGGTCCCGACCACTTCAGATAGTGTTGTATGGAAGGCAATCTCTGCAAATAGACTGGCGGAGGACTTTACTGAGTCGGGTAAATCATTGATGTGGCAGAGGAATAGCAGGGGGCCCAGGACTGTGCCCCATGGTACATCGGAGTCGACTATAGCCGGGTTGGATTCCTCTCCTTTCTTGTAAACGTGCGAGAAAAAATCTGGCTGACAGGGCAGGTGCTGATTGTGTTAAATCGGTTAAAGAATTATATTTATTTCTTTTTTTCGATTATGTGTTATTATTTAAAGCAATACAATGTTTTTGTACACAATAATAACCTGGCGACGTAAACGTTATCTACGTCTCTGTATATGTTGATTTATTATAATACATGGCTATCAAATTTACCCTAAAATTACATAGCAATACATTTACAAAGTAAACCCCAATGACCCCTCATGGCTGTGCCGGTTGAGGTTCAATCCTCTCCGCGGCCACCGTAGCCGAAGAGGCATGAGGGAGGGGGATGAAACGTAGCTGGGTACGCATCTGTACTGTCCTTCTGACTTTTAACTATCAAACTCTTCTCACTTTACTATTTTCTCATTCTAACCTTATCTTCTCACCACCCGTCGCATAATTGTCAAGTTTGACGGCAGCGACGTACGATGTAGATGTAGATGTAGAATATTTGTTATGCGTAACCTGTCAGGACAATCGGATTGGTTTTGTGGGGTTATGGAGGTTTCGGTAAATGACAAGTTCGGTAAATTGATTTATATAGTAAAAGCCGTGGAGGTTTCGGTAAATTGATTTTATAGAGGAGGTATACCTACAACGAGGTGTTAATGACACCTATTATCGGCTTACAATAACATTAGGGGCATTTATTTGCAAACTGTGGATTAATTTTGATGTACATTAATTGAGTTGTTTGGCACTAATTAATTTATCTGTTTAAATGTACGGACTTGATTTTATCAAATTAAAGATGTTTGCAAAGTGTTATTATTAATGATCCAGGCTTGCAACCTATTGATATTCTAACCGATGGAGGTAAATTATATATTAAAAGTTTATCTTTAGGTCATGATCGTTTTGTATTTTATATATGTTTTTTAAACAATTAGTTGATAAAAACCTTAATTAAAGCGTATCAGTTAAAAAAAAATATAATAATGTGGCTCTTACAAGAGGTGGCCTCCACGTGGCAAGAGCTGGGCAACATATTCATTATGTTAGCAAACTACCTCATGTTTATATAATGGTTAAGTTTCGGTGGTTTAAAATACTAAGATCAAATATGTTTGTTTCTTATATAAATAAATTTCTTGCTCCTTTTTCCTACAATCAGGTCAGCACATAAGGTATTATTCTTAAAATAATCTAGATATGTATGTTTAGATCGTGAACATGCTTTAAAGGGATCTTTTCACGCTTTGGTAAATTGACAAAATTGAAAAAAGTTGTTTCAGATTCGCAAATTTTCGTGTTAGTTATGATATTTGTGAGGAAACAGTAATACTGAACATTAACCATGCTCTAATATAGCCATTATATGCATCTTTTGACGATTATAAAACCTAAAAATTATAAAGCGTTGCAACGCGAAACGATTGAATAATTTGGAGAGTTCTGTTTTTGTCGTTAAATTTTGTATAACTACGAAGATTGCTTATATAAGGTATAAAATACGTGACGCATGTATACTCGGCGGAATAGCTCAGTAGGCTAAAGCGTTTTTACTTCAGGACTCTGGCAGGACTCCAGGGGTTACTGGTTCGAAACCTGCTCCGGGCAATGTTCTTTTCCTTTTTTTAATTTTATTCTTGATTTTTTACTGGAGCTTTTACGATCCAATGTTTACATTTATCAATATAAAGCATTTAATACATAAGTTAAAAAATGCCAAAATCTGTGGAAAGGCCCCTTTAACACTGGTGGCCGAGTTTTTACATACACGACCAGTAACTTTCAAACTGTGAAATAAACAAACGTTTTCCTTCTTTAATCATGTTTACAAAAAATACTGGTGGTGACATCAAAGGATGTTTATTTGTGGTAAAAATAACATTATTATGTAATTGGGTAATTATAAAATTATAATGGTCATTGTCAAATAAGAAATGATCATCAGCCACATCAATGCCCTGGGACCATCCACAGCGGTCCACCACATGCTCGACGACGACGAGTCTTGAACGATGAACGACTGATATGGTTGAAATGTAACATTAAATTGAATTGTGTCGTACATGTATCTCATTTGTATTAGAAATGTAATTAAATTAAATCAGCATGCGGAAAATCTGAATGATAATAATGTGTCGTATTAATATTGTAGTGTGTCAAAAATGTATCTTATGTGATTACTCCCTCATTATTGTTTTAAATGACATGAAATATTCAAATATATATATTGTATCCATGTTTTACTTGTTGCTAAATAAAACGGATTACAAAGTAAATCAGTTATTATTTTTTATTGAACCGATTTGTTAGGCAAAAAATGATATCAGTTATTTTGGCCGTAAAACCCATTGTTCCAGTACAGTAGCCAGGTGCCTGTGTATTAAGTTGAGAAGATAATGATCATCACAGCAGCTTGCTATTACACAGTGTATTCATTCTGCTGGCGTTGTGTGAGATGTCATTTTTTATCAGTTTTCAATTATGTGTATCTCTTCGCTTAACTCAACGTTCAATGGCACGCGCACTTAACATAATTATAAAACATAACGCGTATCATTATATTACTTTTTATTAATTACGTACACGTATTAAATTTTATATATTGTTTTTTTTCTTGTGTTTTTCTCAACCAGAAAGAAATAATAAAACATATAAATAAATATAAAATTCAACATGAAATCATTTTTATTAAATCATATTTTACAAGAAACTTTTTAAAATAGCATTAAACTTACATTGATTCCGCCATAAATCATTACTTCTTATTACTATTATGTTATTTAAATAAAAGCACTAATTAAAAAAACAACAGTATTGCGTTATTTAAATCGTAAAATTAACCAAAAATTTCCTAACAGAATTCGTTTTTCAGAGGTAGCTCATTCATTTCCCTTGATTCTTTACCTTAGGCATAGCATTAATTACTCAACTCAAAATTAATCCACAGTTTGCAAATAAATGCCTCTAATGTTATTGTAAGCCGATAATAGGTGTCATTAACACCTCGTTGTAGGTATACCTCCTCTATAAAATCAATTTACCGAAACCTCCACGGCTTTTACTATATAAATCAATTTACCGAACTTGTCATTTACCGAAACCTCCAGCACCCGTTTTGTGTATATCTATTTGTAAATAAAGAAAGCACGTGTTTAAAAAAACAATTATTTCCTCTATAATGTCAGTTAAAATAACTTTCACAGACGACCAACGGTCAGGTATTTTAGGTTGGTACATAAAACTGCAGTCATTATTTCGGAAAATGCATCAAATGTAACAAAAAAATGCGTTTCTTAACGAATATTTATATTTCGGACAAAAATTTCGGACACGAGCTGTGAAAAGCAGTGTCCATTCGTCTGACATCAGCCGCGTGAGTGTATTTCGAAGCTGAACGAGCCCGAGGCTACATTTTATGTGGACCCGAAGTTTGAATTATAGCTTAAATTTCCAGCCATTTCGCTGATACCAAAAGGTTATTAAAGTTTGGTGTGATCTAGCTAAAGAAACTTAAGCGTACAGTTTATATAGTATTGACATACCTGTACGCTGAAGCCAACCCCAGGGTTTTCCCTTCCTTTTATTTGAACAGGCCAAATAAAAATTTGAACAGGCCAAGCAAGGCACTCCTGCTAGGGGGGTCCGGGGGCCCCCCGAAAAATTTTGAAAATCTAGACGCAAAATGGTGCATTTTGGGGGGGTTTGGACAGAAATTTTAGAGATGAAAATTACTTGTTTTTTTGTGTATCACTTATGGAATTTTTGTGTATTTGGCTAACACAGCATTGCAAACTTTATTCAACTAAAAGTATTGTTTGAATAATTTCTTTCATGCATTTTCATCGAGATTTTCATCAATACAAACCTTTCTGACGTTTTGAAGGCGCTGTCACACTGAAAAAATCTCTCAGGGTTCGTTTCATTTTGAGAAAACCATGTGGTTACGATTTTTGTAGTTATTTGCGTACTCAAAATAATCAGCCAATGAGAAGCGCCGTTTTGTAGTTATTTGCGTACTCAAAATAATCAGCCAATGAGAAGCGCCGTTATAAATTATACTTGTTCGGTAAAACGTACACACGGAAGTATAAAGAACATAAACAAAACGATGTTAAATCGATGTTTTCGCTTGTTTAATTTCGTCTTTTCTTGACTTTAACAATTACATCGATCAAAGTTGCAAAACCTCTCATTATTTTTTTTTGTTACCAGCATTTGAACCGGCCAGAAAATCGATTGAACCGGTCAATTTGGCCGGCGGCCGGTTCTTAGGGAAAACTCTGCAACCCCGTATTGAAACTCAACCAGAATCGTAACATATTTATGTCACGCTAAAAATCAAAGAAAGCTCATTGTCTTGGATACATTTCTACATATATTGGTGAATGAATATAAATTACTGCATCGGGGAATATTTTAAGGTTCAAATGTGTCAAATGCATCTTACAATAGATGAAAATAACTCTCATCAGTCTGAAATTCACAATTTTGACGCCATTGTCGCTTCGTCACGTGACGAGTTGTCATTTGGATACTTTCGAATCAACCTTGACATTTTTTGCTGAAATTGTAAACATTACTTTCGTTTTCTGAGATCTATTATTTGTGATTAACAACTTACGTCTGGTGGGTCATAAGACTAATTTCAGTGTGAATCAGGTAGTTTTAAATATTATTTACTTCTAGTTTGTTTTTACACTACAATTTGTTTACAAAACAAGCAGAGCTACAGATAAGGTGCGTATTTGCGTAAATACCCAAAGTAAAATTGCCAGTTACGCATAGAAAAATAAAAACATGCGTACCGAAACCCAATTGAAATTGCCGATTACGCACATTGTATATTTCCTCTGCGTAACGAGTAAATCTGTCTCGGAAATACCCGGGTCCGAACTCCGAAATACCCGAATTCTTTCCGCTTTGCCCTTTCGTATAACCTTCAGCACAATAATATGTACGGAAGAAAGCCTCTATGTAACCACGTGTTATTGTTGTGAACAGGCCGTCAAAAGGGAAACATTGTATCCCAGGCACAAACAAACTCAATTTTAAGTTATTTTGCCACGAGCAACACAAAATCAGAAGCGGAAAATATAGTGAAACTAATTCTTGACGATATTGTGTTGGAGGCAAGCGCTGACAGTGCTTACTTTTAAAGAAAACTGGTGGAAAAAATCGTCTTACCTTTTTTTAATAATGACAGTACATTATGTACTGTATATTATGGATACATCTACATAATTACACAAGATCTCTGAAACTAATCAATTAAGAGTGTAACTCAACCAGCTCGTTCAGGTAAGCATTTGAGAATTTAAGACAATGAACATAACCAATTTTAATACAAAAATACCCAATTGTCATTTAAAGTAGTGGGTACTGAATTTTGTACCCAATTGAAAATGAAAATACCCAATTGAAGTCAAAAGTAGTGAGTATTTACCCAATTACTTAGAAAAGTTATCTAGAGCTCTGAACAAGCCAGAATAATCTAAAATTCCGGGAAATGTCATTCTGAATTTGAAAACACTTGAGCACATTGTATGTTACTAAAAATAGAAATAACGTCATATGACTGTGAAATCTTGGGAGATTCGCATTTCAAGATAGTCTGTCACATGGCTGTTTTTCTTGATATGTAAGAGCAGAATTGATACATTTTAAATGTTTAAGATGAATTTTGTGAAAGAATATATCAGTTAAATGTGAAAAATGTCAATCTTTCCGATCAAGTGGTTGATTTGGGCCAATAACTGCATTTAAAAGCTGTTTTGGACCGGTCATTGTTAACTGTCAACTTTTCAGGAATTTCTGGTTGACTTTCCTAATGGGATTGGTCCATAACTATAAAGTCGCGCCAGTAAAAAATCATAAAAAACGAAGTTTAAAGTTATGGTTGCCAGAACTAGGTGGGATCTTGTGTTGTGGAGAGGAAGCTGGAGTACCCAGAAGGAACTGCACCCCGTCCATGGAAACACCAAATTCCACTTTTCACCGAATTCCACTTTTCACCGAATTACAACTACACATTAAAATGATCGATGGAATCGATTAGATACGGGTTTTTCACATGATGCTGGGCTATTACTGAATTCCACTTTCACTAATCACAGGCAGAGTCTCTTTCAATTGTTTTCGATTTTAACAGTTTGCAGAATTTTCGATCCCCTTTATTAATTTCACGCGTCTTTAATTTGCTATTCACAAGTTTTTGACACTACTTCTGATTGAATAAAATAGATATTTGGCTATTAAAGAGTTCCGATTTGTTTGATGATTGTCCTTTTGAATAAATGAAAGTCGGATTGTTTTTAGTGTTTTTACTCATATGCTGATTTTCATTAATCAGAATAAATTGTAATTTTGAGTGTTTTTTTTAATAAAATATATATTTGGCCAATAAAGAATTTCGATTTGTTTGATGATTGTCCTTCTGATTTAATAAAAGTAGGTTTTTTTCAATTGCTTTTACTCATTTATTGCTCAATGATAACCCATATAAAATGTCCGATTCCCCAAAATATGATGGTACAGCATGGCGCAATACCCGTGTTCTGTTTGTGAGGATGTGTGCCAAAATGGTACTATTTTCTGTACGGGATGTAAAAAATGGGCTCATGCCGGTTGTACTTGTCTTACAGATAATGACCTAATATCATGGTCAAACAAAAGTTTACATTTCATTTGTGTCAAATGTGCATTTAAAAATGGATTGGATTATGATGCCAAATCAGCTCTGTTGCGGTAAGTCTATTTATTTTACACTTTTACAAAATGTTTGTAGACCCACTTTTTGCGTCTTCCAGCACAGAACGAGTAAGACTTGAGAAACGGGGTTAATTTTTTCTTTATAAGCAATTTATCATTTCATTAAAATTTAATAAAATATTGTCGTCAATTTGTTAAAGTAAAAAAAGTAATCCAATTATAGACAAAAAAGACTCGTGGTAAAAAACCTAATCAGCTCAAGCGAAAGGTCAATGCTAAGACTACGACCATCAAAAGAAAAAAGACGGACTGAGCTTTTTTTTGCTTGACAAGTACGCCGCGAATCTCTTGTTGAGTGCCGCGTGTTAATACGTGGTGGTAACCTTTCAAGTAAAAACTGTTTTTCAATATGTGGTGGTAAGTTTTCAAGTAAAAACTGTTATTCAATTCGTAATAAGTGGTTAAATAACATTGTACAATGTTTTCTTATTTCTTTTAAAATTTGCAATGTATAATTTCAGAAAATTAAATGTATAATTTCAGAAAATTATACAACGGATTCGCGCTTATACATATTTCATGCTATTTTAATCTTGAAGTAAATGTGCACTTGTTACATACATTGTCAAACTATTTAAACCTTTTACATCTTACATGTTATGTTAACCTTCGGAAGTGCTATACAATTTAACAGCTGTTTCCATAGTATTACATTTACCCGAAAAGTTAACGAATGTGTAATTCGGTAATCTATATTCATTTTTTTTAATTAATTTCGACATGTTTCAGGGGTTTTTATTTAATTTTTGGGAAAGGGCCTTGCCTTTTTTTAGGGGAAAAAAATCTCGCGAAATGCCGGAATTTGGGGGAAAAATTATACGCAATGCCGGATTTTGGGGAAATTAAGTATAGTCTTAAATAATCAATTTAACATATTATGCTGTTTTTAAAACAAATTCAAGGCAACAGATAGTTTAAATATGCAATATGTTATATTTTCTACACTGGATCAGGTTGACTTATGTATTTAAAGTTTAATTTTAGTTATTTTTTTTAAGGGAAAGAAATTGAAGTCTGGGGGAAAATTTACCTGCTGAGGGGAAAAAAAATCCGATGGGAAAGGGCCGTTTTTTGGCGGGTCCCAAAGAAGGAAAAAAGCCCTGTGTTAACAATTGAAAACATTGTGATAAAGGATAACTCTATTACATTAAAGTACATTAAATATTTGTGTGTACGTGTTCATTTACATTTCTCTCTTTTATTTCATATAATTTGAATGCTTTTGTTGATGATGATGCTTAATTCATTTATAATAAAATATAAAATATATAATATTAATATCCTTTTGATTTTTATTATTATTGCGTTTTCCGTTACTCCATTTATAACTTTCAACTTCCTGAATTACACCTTCAAATCGCACATCCAACTGAATGTGTAATTCGTTTCTCGGGTAAATATGGGAGTGGAGTGGAATTCGGTGAACTGTAATTCTTTAGGCTCTTATCAAATTTAAATCGACATGTTAAGCCTTTTTACTCATTGGGATAAAAGGATAAATTGAATATTTTAAGTGGAATCTGGTTTTAAGATATGCGACACATTTCACATTTTTCAACTGTCGTCTTAAAAGATGAAAAGCTGAAACATAACACAATTAACAATACTATGATGCAACCCTAAAAAAATGTAGTTTACTATATAGTTAAATAAAAAAACATGTCAGTTAATTTTGGTTGAAGATTAGTGTAATTTGATAAAGATATTCGGTACTCGGTTGTAATTCGGTGAAAACTGGAATTCGGTTGTTATTTGGTGAAAAGAGGAATTTGGTGTTTCCAGGCACCCAACTGCACCTGTTTGGTATGGTGACCACAAACCAAACTCACATGCTGCCAGGAACGGGAATTGAACCAGGGTCGCCTAGGTTGTATGGTTGATTCAATTATGCTTTGGATTGCTCATACGCCCATACAATTGATAAATATAATGATATAATTTATAACTATTATTGTATTTTAATTCATTGAAGTCCTTCAGCAAAAAATAATACAGCAGAGCTAATTCCAAACTTTGTTTTGTGATCTTATTGGTGGTAAGTCTTCAGACCACCTAACTTTGATGCTAATTTCTAACTGGTATGTTTATAAATATGCAATATGCAATTAAATGTATCAATATACAATATTTGTTGTCTAAAGTTTCCCCAATTATTTTTAAATAATTAAATAATTAGTTTACAATTCAAAATATAACATGTTTCAACACATTATTACTCATTTTTAAATAAAATATTGTCAGTTTTGGGTACTTTCAGTCAAGTGTTTTGTTTAGCAGATATATGTAACACAGAAAAGCACTATGAACAAATCAAGACACGGTTTGGTGATCTCCTTTAAATAGATGGCTGGACTACAAAGCATGTGGTTTAGAATCCTGAATCATTCATATCTTATCAGGGACTAAAATTTTATGGTTTATGGTAATTTTTGCTTAAAGAAGGACGCTTCTTTATAGCGAAAAACCTCTTTAGGCGGAAAATGTTGGCCCTGATAAGCCTGTGTAGACTTTGCCACACTAAACACTGTTTCCTCAGAGTGGGCCAATGTTCATTGCAGGTCGTTTTGCAGTTGGATGTGTGAATGAAGGACACCAGTCACAGCTAAAAGGCAGACTCCTGTCTCACAACAACAATACAGATGTAAAAACCAAGAACAACAGAATAATGGTAAATAATAACTGTCTATTTGGTAAGAAATAAAGCGCTTTATTTATTTTCAGAATCTGTGTTATCTAGTTTTAAATATTCCCAACCTCAAACCCAAGACCCCAAAGTTCCAAGATTATAAGACACTTTTCTGTGTCGCTATAAATTACAAAAAATGTGACTTTGCACTTAGTTATTATTAGCTCTACTGACCGAAGGTCGGAAGAGCTTACATGTATGTGATGGCGTGTTTTCCGTCGTCCGTGCGTTAGACTTTTTCTTGTTTGCACAATAAAGTCCACAGTTTTCATCCGATTCTTTTCAAACTTGTTCAGTGTCTTTATATTTATGAGGACTCGCACCCTATTGAAAATAGGTTACATCAGAGTAAAAAGTCCAGAATTATCTCCCCTTGAATTTGAGAAATTTGTGAAATAAGGCTTGTTTACGCAATAAAGTCCACAGTTTTCATCCAATTATTTCCCAACTTGCACAGTGTCTTTATCTGAATGATGAGTCAAGCCCTATTGAAAATGAGAAATATCGGAGTTATAAGTCCAGAATTATCTCCCCTTGAATTTGAGAAAAAAATGAAAATTCAGTTTTTTTATGTGATTAAGTCCATAATTTTCATCCAATTCTTGGCAAACTTGCACAGTGTCTTTGTATGAATGAGGACTCAAACCCTTTTTAGCGAGGCTGTTTTTCGGAGAAAACCCGAGATATTGTCATAGCCTGCTCTTCGTCCACCGTCTGGCATCTTGCTAAAACCTTTACATTGGCTCTAAAATCAAAGTGCTTCCACCTACAAATTTGAAACTTCATATGTAGATGCACCTTGATGAGTTTTACACACCACCTCATTTTGGGTCACTAGGTCAAAGGTCAAGGTCACTGTGACCTCTAAAATTTTTTATTAAATTCTGACAAGCTTTCGCAGCCGAGCGTGGCACCCGTTATGCGGTGCTCTTGTTTAAAAAGAGCAATATCGAAGCATTAAGTCCAGAATGACTTCCTCTTGAATATGAGAAAATTTTGAAATCCCGCTTGTTTACGCAATTAATTCCACAGTTTTCATCCAATTATTTCCAAATGTGCACAGTATTTTTATATCAATGAGGACTTGAACCCTATTGAATATGAACAGTATCGGAGAAATAAGTACACAATAATCTCCCCTTGAATTTGAGAAAATTCTCCTTGTTTGCGCGGTTAAGTACACAGTTTCCATCTTATTCTTTCCAAACTTGCACAGTGTTTATAGCAGTAGAGGGATTTAGGCCCTCATGGGCCTCTTGTTAAGTTTCTTTACATAAAAAAACTAACATCCAAGTATGAATATCAAATATTCTACAGATTTTTTAATATTTGAATATTGGTTCCCATCTCTAAAAAATACTCCTAAAAAAAGAACTATTTGTTCAAGTGCTTGAGCTTTACTTTATACATGATGTTTAGAATTAAGGTATTTTTATAGGATAATTTGTCCTATTTTACATGTATGTCTGCAATTTGACACCACCATGTTTGAAAAAGAATTGCCTGAATGGAAAACGCATGAAAATGATTAATCGTAATCATACTTTTTGTAGGTGGCAGATTCACCTCATATGACATATGTGGGTAAAAACTTTGGAGACAGAACTTTGCAGCGTAATAATGAGAATGTAAGGTAAGATAAACATTAACCTTTTTACTTTATAGTTGTATCTAATGGTACAATTCTCTGAAGTCTTACTGGTAGTGCTTGATCTTTTGAGATGCCATTTAAATTTTAAGAACATTACTTTGGATGTCAGTATAGCACATAGTATGAAGTGCTTTAAACTGTGATTTAATACATTCAGACTTCTGACTTCAAAACAAAAAACCCCATTTAAATCAGAATATGATGTCCCCATCAGTACAGACTAAAAGCCAGTGTCAACTGGAAGCCATCAGGCCGAAGACCATCATCTGCACCAGGATCACAACCACCATCGGTACATGGAATGTCCGAACCATTACGAGACCGGGAAGACAGCACAAGTGGCTGCAGATATGAAGTTGAACCTCAACATCCTGGGGATCAATGAGTCAAGATGGACTGACTCGGGGCATAAGCGACTGACTTCCAGTGAGTTGCTGTTGTTCTCAGGGCATGAGCTGGAGGATGCAGCACACACCCAGGGAGTAGCCCTGATGCTTTCCAAGTCCGCACAGATAGCGCTCATCGGATGAGAGGCACACAGACCACCGATTATGATGGCCTCTTTCCTTACAAAGAAGAGGAGGATCAATGTGGACATAAGCCTCGACAAACGACAGGTTGAGAAGGTCAACTTTTACAATAGACTTGTCAACCATCATACAAGACAGACCAAAGAGAAACATCATTATTCTAATGGGTGACTTCAACGCCAAGATTGGCTGTGACAACTGAGGATATGAGGAGATCATGGGGAAGCAAGGGTTAGGCGAGATGAATGACAACATGGAGAGATTCGCAGACAAGTAACCTGGTCATCAGAGGAAGTGTTTTCCATCACAGAAGGATAAACGAGGCAATCCTGTCAACGGAGCACCAGATTGATCACCTGTGCATCACAAGGTAGTTTAGTCGCTCTCTTCAGGATGTACGTGTCAAGCGTGGAACAGAAGTGGCTTTGGACCATCATCTCCTTGTCGCCTGATTGAAACTAAAGCTGAAGAAGAGTTGGACAGGGGGCCTAGCCAACGCCAACGTTACCACACTGCCACACTGAAATACACCTGTAAGCAAGAAGAGTTCAAGGTAACTCTCTCCAACAAGTTCCAGGTCCTAGAGAAGCTTCTTGAAGAAGAGATGATGGAGCAGACGTGGCAGAATGTGAGAGAAACAGTGACTTCAGAAGTACTGGGCTCCAAGTCTTACACCCACAAGGGAGTGGATATCAGCAGGGACGCTTTAGAAAGTTGCAGAAAGACGAGAAAAAGTGTCAACAGCAGAATAAGAGCCAAAAAAGTGGAAGCACAAGAAGAGAACACTGAAGCAAAAAAAGCATCAAGCGAAGTATAAGAGCAGACAAGCGGATCTACCTAGAGATGCTTCTTGCAACAGAGGCGGAAGAGGCAAATTATCAGAACAGAACTTAAGATCTATACTTCATCACCATGAGATTAGCACGAGAGTTTGCTAATCCAGAGAGGACAGTAAGGGACAAAAATGGAGGAGTAATAACAGATGAAAAAGGGCAGAAAAAGAGGTGGATTGAGCACTTCCAGGAGCTACTCAACAGGCCAGCTCCAGCAAAACCGCGGTGATTCCGCCAGCTACAATCCATCTGCCTTTCAAGTGCTGCTCTCCCACAAAGAAAGAGATCAGCAGCGCCATCAAGCAATTGAAGAACGGCAAATCTGCAAGACCTGACAGCATACCTTCAGAAGCGCTAAAGACTGACATGTAGACCAGTGTGGAGCTACTAGACTGCTCTTCAGCAAGATATGGGAAGAAGAAGAAATTCCATCAGAGTGGAAAGAGTTTAACGTCATCAAGCTTCCCAAGAAAGGCGACTTCAGTTCCTGCTCCAACTTTTGAAAAATCACGCTGTTGTCCATCCCAGGAAAGGTGTTAAATCGCATCCTGCTGTACCAAACCAAAGACGCAGTAGACCCGCATCTCAGTGACCAACAAGCAGGCTAGCGAAAGGAGAGATCGTGCAGGGATAAAATTGCAACTCTGCGCATCATTCTGGAACAATCCCTGGAGTGGAATTTGCCGGTTTATGTCAACTTCATTGACTATGAAAAGGCGTTCAACAACGTTGACTGGGAGTCCCTCTGGAGATTCTGAGACACAAGTGCCAGGAAAGATCACCAACATCATCAGGAAGTCTTATGAAGGAATGACCTGCAGAATAGTTCATGGCAGTCAGCTCATGATTGCCTTTTAAAGGGATCTTTTCACGCTTTGGTAAATTGACAAAATTGAAAAAAGTTGTTTCAGATTCGCAAATTTTCGTTTTAGTTATGATATTTGTGAGGAAACAGTAATAATGAACATTTACCATGGTCTAATATAGACATTATATGCATCTTTTGACGATTTTAAAACCTAAAAATTATAAAGCGTTGCAACGCGAAACGATTGAATAATTTGGAGAGTTCTGTTTTTGTCGTTAAATTTTGTGAAACTACGAAGATTGCTTATATAAGGTATAAAATACTTCACATGTATGTACTCGGCGGAATAGCTCAGTAGGCTAGAGCGTTTTTACTTCAGTACTCTGGCAGGACTCCAGGGGTCACTGGTTCGAAACCTGGTCCGGGCAATGTTCTTTTCCTTTTTTTAATTTTATTCTTGATTTTTTACTGGAGCTTTTACGATCCAATGTTTACATTTATCGATATAAAGCATTTAATGAATAAGTTAAAAAATGCCAAAATCTGTGAAAAGGCCCCTTTAAGTGAGAACCGGTATGAGGCAAGGCTGCTCACTCTCACCTTTCCTGTTTCTGCTGGCCATAGACTGGGTAATGAAGACATCGACGGAGCAGAAGCAGAATGGAATTCACGAGACACTCTGGAAACAGTTGGAAAACCTCGACTTTGCCAATGAACTGGCTCTTCTAGCCCACACCCAACAACAGATGCAGGAAAAAACAAACAAGGTACTGGAAAACTCAGCTAGACTGGGCCTCACCATCAACAAAGAGAAGAGCAAGGTGTTCAGGACCAACACATCCAACAACACACCCATCACCCATCAAAGTCCAAGGAGAGACGCTGAAGGAGGTTGACAGCTTCACCGATCTCAGCAGCATCCTGGACAACCAGGGAGGAACGGATGCTGATATCAGAACCCGCATTGGTAAAGCACCAGCAGCCTTTCATCAGCTGAAGAACATCTGGGGATCCAGCAAAATTGGCATCACCACAAGATTAGGCTCTTCAATACCATCGTGAAGCAACTACTCCTTTATGGAGCTGAGACCTGGAGAAGCACTGTCACCACCATAAAGAAAATACAGGTCTTCATGAACACCTGCCTCAAAATATGCTGGCCATACAAGATCTCACAAAAAGATTTATGGAGAAGAACAAAGCAGCAGCCGGTTGAAGAAGAAGTCCTTCAGAGATGTTGGTGGTGCATAGGCCACACCCTTAGCAATCCTGCATCCAATACGACAAGGCAATCTCTTGCATGGAGCCCCCAAGGGACAAGGAAGAGAGGGCGGCCTAGAAACACCTTGCAATGTGACCTGGATGTAGATGCTAAGCAGATGGGCCAAACATGAGGGCAGCTGGAGAGACTTGTCCAGAACCGAAACGCATGGAGGAAGCTGGGCCCGTATTCACCAACCCATTCTTAGACTTAATTATAAAGAATAGACTTGGAACCAAGAAAAATATGTCCAGGGTTTGAACATGTACAGGCCTCATGTCATTAACAGAATGTTGTACATGAAGAATGATAAAGATTGAGGTGTTTAATGCCAAGTTTGACTCAAAATTCAAGCAATATTTGAATATATCAATTTTAATAATATTCTTTATTCTTAGACTTAAGTCTAAGAATTTTTTGGTGAATACAGGCCCTGGTTGGCAGCCCCACATTGGACCACAGGCGAAGATGAGATGATCAGTACAGACAAATCTGAGGCAACACTTTATGCTCTACTTATAATTTCAACAGGTATTTGACAAGCCACCCCCTTATCTGCAGCTGGTGACTTATAAAATTACTATTAGTTATTATTATTTGTAAACCTATTTATTTTAGCTTCATTGCATTGAAAGCGTTAGGCTTATTAAAATGGTCTTGAGTGCATTTCCTAGTAAAATCCAGTACTTAATGTGTATGGGAGTAATGTATAGAACGCTGTTGTTGATGGAACTCATGACCTCCTGGTTGCTAGATAGACACCATATTTTATGTGCTGTGCCTTCTCTTGCTTACTGTTGCAGACACTGTCGACTTTTATCCACTTGTCCTTGCTCAGGAGACTTTTAACAACTCGGCTGAGCTCTGGAGACTTATATCCACTTGGCTGTGCTCTGGAGACTTTTATCCACCTGGCTGTGCTCTGGAGACTTATATCCACTTGGCTGAGCTCTGGAGACTTATATCCACTTGGCTGAGCTGTGGAGACTTACATCCACTTGGCTTTGCTCTGTAGACTTATCCACTAGGCCTAGCTCTGGAGACATATCCACTAGGCCTTGCTCTGGGGACTTTTACCACTTGTCCTAGCCCTGCGGACATATATCCACTTGGCCTAGCTCTGGGGACTTTTATCCACTTGGCCTAGCTCTGGGGACTTTAATCCACTTTGCCCTGCTTTGGGGACTTATAAACACTTGGCTTTGCTCTGGGGACTTTTATCCACTTGGCTGTGCTCTGGAGACTTATCCACTAGGCCTAGCTCTGGGGACTTTTTCCACTTGTCCTAGCTCTGGGGACGTATATCCACTTGGCCTAGCTCTGGGGACATATATCCACTTGGCCTAGCTCTGGGGACTTTTATCCACTTGTCCTAGCTCTGGGGACGTATATCCACTTGGCCTAGCTCTGGGGACATATATCCACTTGGCCTAGCTCTGGGGACTCTTATCCACTTGGCCTTTGCTCTGGGGACATATATCCACTTGGCCTAGCTCTGGGGACTTTTATCCACTTGGCCTAGCTCTGGGGACTTTAATCCACTTTGTCCTGCTTTGGGGACTTTTATCCACTTGGCCTATGCTCTGGGGACTTTTACCCACTTGGCCTATGCCCTGGGGACTTTTATCCTCTTGGCATAGACCTGGGGACTTTTATCCACTTGGATAGTTGGAGACTTTTATTATGCCCCCTTTCGAAGAAGAGGGTGTATATTGTTTTGCACATGTCGGTCGGTCAGTACACCAGATGGTTTCCGGATAACTCAAGAACGCTAAGGCCTAGGATCATGAAACTTCATAGGTACATTGATCATGATTGGCAGATGACCCCTATAGATTTTCAGGTCACTAGGTCAAAGTTCAAGGTCACAGTGACTCGAAATAGTAAAATGGTTTCCGGATGATAACTCAAGAATGCACCTAGGATCATAAAACTTCATAGGTACATTGATCATGACTGGCAGATGACTCCTATTGATTTTCAGGTCACTAGATCAAAGGTCAAGGTCACAGTGACTCGAAACAGTAAAATTGTTTCCAGATGATAACTCAAGAATGCTTACGCCTAGGATCATGAAACTTCATAGGTACATTGATCATGACTGGCAGATGACCCCTATTGATTTTCAGGTCACTAGGTCATAGGTTAAGGTCACAGTGACTCGAAACAGTAAAATGGTTTCCAGATGAAAACTCAAGAATGCTTACGCCTAGGATCATGAAACTTCATAGGTACATTGATCATGACTGGTAGATGACCCCTATCGATTTTCAGGTCACTTGGTCAAAGGTCAAGGTCACGGTGACTCAAAACAGTAAAATGCTTTCCTGATGATAACTCAAGATAATTAGGCCTAGGATCATGAAACTTCATAGGTACATTGATCATGACTGTAAGATGACCCATATTGATTTTCATGTCACTAGGGCAAAGGTCAAGGTCACAGTGACAAAAAACGTATTCACACAATGGCTGCCACTACAACTGACAGCCCATATTGGGGGCATGCATGTTTTACAAACAGCCCTTGTCCACTTGGCCTAGCTCTGGAGACTTTTATCCACTTGGCCTAGCTCTGGGGACTTTTATCCACATGGCTTATCTCTGGGGATTTTAACTTCTTTGCTGTGAAAGGAGACTTTGATCACCTTGGCTGTGCTCTGGAGACTTTTATCCGATTGGCCTAGCTCTAAGTATTCTAATCCACTTAGCCTAGCTCTGGGGACTTTTATCCACTTGGCCTATGCTCTGGAGACTTTTATCCACTTGGCCTAGCTCTAAGTACTCTAATCCACTTAGCCTAGCTCTGGAGACTTTTATCCACTTGGCTGTGCTCTGGGGACTTTCATCCACTAGGTTGTGCTCTGGGGACTTGTATCCACTTGGCTGTGCTTCGGGGACTTTTATCCACTTGGCTGTGCTTTGGGGACTTTTATCCACTTGGCCTATGCTCTGGGGACTTTAATCCACTTGGCCTAGCTCTGGGGACTTTTATCCACTTGGCCTAGCTCTGGGGACTTTTATCCAATAGGCTTAGCTCTGGAGACATTTATACACTCGGCTGTAATCTGGGGACTGTTATCCACTAGGCCTAGCTCTGGTGACTTATATCCACTTGGCCCAGCTGTGGGGAATTTATCCATTTGGCTGTGCTATGGGGACTTTTACCCTCTTGTCTTTGCTCTGGGGACTTTTTCCACTTTGTTCTGCACTGGGGACATTGATCCACTTGGTTGTGCGTGGGGACTTTTTTTCACTTGGCTGTGCTCTGGGGACTTTTATCCACCTAGCCATGCTCTGGGGACTTTAATCCACTAAGCCCAGCTTTGTGGACTTGTATTCACTTGGCCTTGCTCTGTGGACTTTTATCCACATGGCCGAGCTCTTTTGACTTTTATCCATTTTGCTGGTCTCTGTGGACTTAAATCCACTTGGCCTTGCTCTTTAGACTTTTATCCACATTTCCTGTTTCAGCACTGTCGCTCTGTTGCAGGTACTACCTTGGTATATTGGATGAGGGCTCAGGCAAGATGAGGGTGGTGGAGACCAGTTTGTTCAACATGCTGCCAAACATTACAGGTACATATTATACTGAATACACCCTTAAACTTGGCAAAGTTTAGCTATAAACATGGCCTTTGAAGTTTAAATGGCTCTCTTGCAGATGGGTTCAAATGCTCAGGTAAATTTGAGTTTTGCTGAAAAAGAATATTCCATAAAGTGGAAAGTTAGGTGTCTCATTGGCATGTGCAGACTGGCCATGCATTTAGTCCAGTTTTCCCTGATTGGGGCTAAATTAATCTTGAGTTTCTGTGTATATTGTTATTTTTGTTTTTGACATACAAAAACACATGCCCCTTTTTGAAAAAAACGTGACAATTTGGACAGGCTTCAAACATATCTCAACAAGTATATCTGCCATTGTGATTAAAATTTACTTTCATATTAATTGCATCATGCCTTTTTGCAGTTCGAATTTTGCAGTTCGAATTTTTGGTGATTTTTTTTCAAGGTAAATGGCGTAAAAAAGTAGAATTTGGGAGCATCTTTATCAGAATCGACAAAATCTGGGTTTGTGTGTCCCAAAACTAGGTAACTAAGTAAAGTTAGGAAAACATCTGATTTCTAGAAGCCACATTGATTACTAGATTTTGATTAAACTTGGTCTGAATATGCATCTTGTAGTGCAAGTTAAAATCTGAGTCACATGCCACAGAAATACAAGGTCACTAGTTCAAATGGTAGTGAAAACATTTATGACTAGATATTGATGAAACTGTGTAAAACTCTTTTATCTTGACAATATCAAGGACTAGTTCTTATTTGGTTCCCTTCATTAACTAGGTCACCAGGTCAAATCTAAAAAAAATGTCATTTTCAATCTGAAGACCACATTTATGGTTCAATCTTGATGAAACTTGTTCAGATTGTTAATCATGAAAATATCTAGGCTGATTTTAAATCTGATCATGTGCCTCAAAAACTAGGTCTACGGATAACATCTTAGTAAAGCCTTGTTATCACTCTGGAGGTTTTTCATTTGAATCTTATTTAACCTTGCAGCTTGTATACATCATATGTAAGGAGTTCTAATCTCTAATCTCTACATTTGATTATAAGTAATTCACCAGTGACCTATTTTACTCTGTTAAGACAGCCTCTTTTGCATAAGAAACAACTAGCAACTGGCTAAATAAGTAGTAAAGTTGTACCCCATTAATAATACATTCTGTTTTGAAAATATTTGAAATTATAAAAAGTTTGTCATAATATTTTTCTTAGAAATTTTATATTTATTTTATGAAGTACTTTATTTTTCTGAACTCCACCTTGTTAGAATAGTTTTATGTTTGGGTCTCAGTGAGGGCATTAGGGTCCATGGCCTTTTAGATGGGCCCTTAAGTTTTATTGATATACAACTTGAACATGAATAAATAGAGCAATTGAAATCATATACAATTTAACTTATTTAAACTAGCAAGTTTCTGTGTAATAAAGAGATCATATAAGTTTGTCTATCGATATAGATGAAGATGAAGATAAAGTGCCAGACGGTCCTAGTCAGTCAACATATGTAGAAAAGGTATGTTGTTCTAAAATATATGTAGAGAAGGTATGATGCTTAACAACATATGTAAAGAAGGTATGATGTTCTACAACATATGTAGAGAAGTAAACTTAACTTGAACTTAAGTAAATATAGTATAATAGTACTCAAAACATTTTTATACGCCCGTTTTAAAAAACCCGGACGTATTATAGTTTCACCTTGGCGGGGGGCGGGCGGGTGGGCGGACGGGCTGCGACCACAGCAGTTTCCGCTTCTAATTCAAATAATTTTTATCCGATCTTCACCAAACTCGTCTCAGAAAGGTTAACAAGGCTCGGCAAGCCTCGCCATGTAAACCTTTCTTCACTCGTGGGATAAATTTAAGTACATAATCACACTAACATAGTATTCTCTATATTCATCACTTTCTCCTTATTTGACTTTCAACAGTTAAAAAGCCTGAAAAATACAATATCTAATAGAGCAATGAAATTAATCACAATGAGGTCATTATACTGGGCATATAACAGTTTTTAACAGAATGGAAATGCAATTAAGTGTATACCACCTGGTAAGCCTCACTTTGGGAAGACAGGGCTTAATGCATGTGTGTAAAGGATCTTCTCAGAAAAGCCTTTGCAGAATGCATGTGTGTAAAGGATCTTCCCAGATTAGCCTTTGCAGAATGCATGTGTGTAAAGGATCTTCCCAGATTGGGGACTGCAAGGCTAATCTTGGACAATACCTTACACACATGCATTAAGCCCTGTTTTCCCAGAGTGAGGATCACCTGGTGTTATTCAGGTGTTCGTCAAATATCAATGTAAGTGTAGTGGTTTAATGAAACTGTAATTATGTTTTCCAGTTTGGCAACTTAGTTGAAGCATTTGGTAGTAAAAAAAAGAAGCAATCATTTGAAAAGAAGCACCGCAATAAGTTGGATGAAGTGGAGGTGAAGGGGTTCATGTCAGAGGATGTGCAGCATGGCACAGAGCAGAGAAGGTCACGAGAGGAAGGTAAGCAGCCATTATGGTGAGTGTAATTTCCACACTATGTTTGCATATAGCTTTAACCTTAGATTATTTAAGAGGTCATGTAAGCTAGTTAATCCTGAGGGAAATCAGTCGACTTCCGATGTTGAAATAAAGAAATCGAAAGCCGATGTAATAGAGGCTTGATGTATGACATCATCTCTTAACATATTGCACATATTGAGACCTGGCAGCAAGTCAGGGTCTGGCATGTTTTACGAACATCTCTTGTTTGTTATGAATGATGCATGTTTTAATTGAAAAATCCCTTTCATGTAATCAACTCTTGGTTTATTGCTGGATGGCTTTCACGTAAACTTTCACAGTTTTCCTTAATATGTACAAAACAATAGCTTAAATTGTTGAGATTGTAGCTTAAATTGTGGAGATTGAGATCGTAGCTTAAATTGTTAAGATTGAGATTGTTTAAATAAGCACATACATGTCTATGTTGAGGAGCATATGCAGAAAACAAGGCCTAATTATGTGCCTCATTTCAGCACAGTTTGTGAGTGATTTGTTTTGTTTAAGCTCATTTACTGCATGCTAAACCCCTCAGTTTCTGATCTTAAAGAGAAGGCTGCAATACAAGAACAGCTTCAGCAGCTGTCAGCTCTTCCCGTGTGTAACAAGGAGGCTTCAAGAGTGGAGTTAGTCTACCCAATTGAGGAAAGTAAGTCTACAATTATAACTAATGTATTTCTGTAGAAACCCTCGAAACCAGACGTCAAGCTAAAGCTTATTTGGACAGTAACTATGTCATTCATAATATTTTAACACTAATGCCAACCATTAGGGCATGGCATTTTGTGTGTAAAACCTCTACCTGAGAGGTCAAGGTCACATTTGTAGGTAAAAGGTCAAAGTCGGCTTTAAAAGAGCGTGTGCAGGTTTTAACCTTTACATTTATAATTTTATTTGTTACAACTTTCAACAAATGACTACCATGTAGAGACTGCGCCTTGTATCCACAGTCTCTTTAAAATAAAAGGTCGAGGTTACACTTAGAGGCCAGAAATCAAATTTGGTCATTGACAGGTCTCTATAGACACATTTCTTTTGAATTTAGGTCTATCCGATTGATTATCTGTTACTTTGTTTGTATCATTAATCAGATCAAGTATTCAACAATGAATGTCAATTAGCCATAAAGAGTGCTTAATGGCCATCATATCTCTTTTAATTTATAAATGTTTTTTAAAATATATCTATCGTGTTTTTTATGACATACAGTCTTGACCTTATGACAAAGATTAGAAAACACGAAACAATAACATTTTTAAAGGGGTTAATTTGTGTGTTTACAATCATTTAAGATATTAAACAATGCTGGTTTCCAGAATGGTGGGTATATTGTACATGTACATATAAATAAAAAGTGGAATAAAATGGAAGCATTTTCTTTTAATCCGGTTTGAAGAGAATTCAGTTAAGAGGGTTTCTCTGTATTATGATTTTAAGGCAATTTTTTCTTCTGCAATAAGAGATTGTGTCAAAATTTATCTGTACTAAAGTTGTTTGTAAGATTGAATAATCTTGGTTTTACCTGGATGACCGGTTTGACCTGGTTGACTGGACTAGCTCTGCATGTTATATGACTACTCATGAAATGATAAATTTGACCCAAACAAGAAAAAATCTCATTATCTTGAATCTAGGGCTGCTACAGTTTATGAGGAAATGAATTGTGTTAATGTATATTAATTGATAATAAGATCAATTCTTGTGTGTGTAATCCAGACATATTACACTTTTTAGTTGTCACCAGTTCAGAGTTGGACCTTCTTCAGTCATTTGCAGAGAACTTCTTCAACTCTGATGGATCCAAGATAAAGGAATGGAGAGAAAGTGACAGGTATGGTGGCTTCAGTATATTATGTGCACAATCATGATGCAGACTTTGATTTGGATTTTATTTGTTGTGCATGAAGTGCTCACGGTGAGTCATTGAGGTGGCTTGATTTCTGGCCTTGAGTTTGGCATCATCTATCCATTTTCAGTCATCAATAATTTACAAATGACAAATATGCTCAAGGTGAGCTTTTGTTACAACCCTAATTCCTGCAACCCTAATTTCTGCATTAGTCATCATTGGGTGTGTGGTCTCTGGTGTTTATAATCTATTTTAAACTCGTCTAGGCCAAGGTCGAATCTGAGTCAGGTGTGTCCAAAAACTAGGTCACTTGGTCAAATCCTTGACAAACCTTGTAATCAGTCCTTAGGCCCCAATTATGAATAAATTTTGATGAAACATGGTTAGAATGTTTTGTTGGATAATATTCAGGCAAAATCCAATTTTTTGTCATCTGTGTCAAAAAACTAGGTTATCAGGTCAAATATTAGGAAAACCTTGTTGCCACTCAAATGACCGAATTTATGACACAATCTTGATGAAACTTTATCAGAAGGTTTATCTTAATAATATCTAGCCAGAGTTTGAATCTGGATCATATGCATTCAAAAACTAGGTCAACAGGTTAAATCTAAGAAAAACCTTTGTACTCTAGAGGCCACTGTTATGACTAAATCTTGATGAAACATTGTCAATTCTTTTATTTTGACAATATCTGGGCCAAGTTTTAATCTGGGTCATTTGGGTTCAAGAACTAGGTCACTAGAACAATTCTTAGAAAAACTTTGTTGCCTCTTGAGAGGTAAAATTTCTGTCTCGCTCTTGATGAAACTCGGTCATAATGCTGATTTTGACAATATGAAGACCATGTGCTAATCTGGGTCAAGTGGGATAATTTACTAAATTACTAGATCACCAGGTCATGGCTTCCACAATTGGTGTTGGTGAACACAGATGAGTACTTGGTTTTGGTTTGCTGCAAAGGTAAGTCACAATTGCCAAAACAGATTTTACAATTTGAAACATTATAACAATTTCTCCAAAAGCTTAACAATAACAGTTTTGCAGACTTTTTCCTAAATGCTTGCAGATAATTACATTATTTTTGGCATGTGAGTATACCTGCATGAGTTTCAAATCAAGTTTGAGTTTTTTACACATGGAGTTTTGAGACAAAGGAGGGGAATGAGAGGACTTCTGTGCTGTATGGACACATATCTTGTTGTATTTCAGTTACAGCAGCTATGTGCTGAATCACTTGTCTGTGATGCCGATGGAGGAGACTTTGCGATGGAATCGTAGCAAACTTCTCACCTACCTTGACTGTATGATCAAGCTGCACAACTGCAACAACACAATTCTCAATAGCGCTAGTAAGTAACACTGCAACAACAGGGGCCACAATAGCACTAGTGTGTATCACTGCAACAACACGGGGCACAATAGCACTAGTGAGTAACACTGCATCAACATGGTGCTCAATAGCCCTAGTAAGTAAAACTGCAAAAACACGGTGCTCAATAATGCTAGTAAGTAACACCACAACAACAAGGTGGTCAATAGCCCTAGTAATTAACACTGCAATAACACAGTGCTCAATAGCCCTAGTAAGTAACACTGCAACAACACAGTGCTCAATAGCCCTAATAAGTAACACTGCAACAACACAGTGCTCAATAGCACTAGTAAGTAACACTGCAACAACACGTTGCTTAACAGCGCTTGTAAGTAACACTGCAACAACATGGTGCTCAATAGTGCTAGCAAGTAACACTGCACCAACATGGTGCTCAATAGCGCTAGTAAGTAACACTGCAAAAACAGGGTTCTAAATAGCCCTAGTAACACTGCAACAAAGCCATGCTCAATAGTGCAAGTTAGTAACACTGCTGAATAGCCCTAGGAAGTAACACTAAAACAAAACACTGCTAAAGAGCCCTAGTAAGTAACGCTGCAAAAACACGGTGCTTAAAAGCGCTAGTAAGTGACACTAAAAAATCACTGTGCTCAAAAGTAGTAAGTTACACTGGAACAA
The DNA here is from genome assembly GCF_020536995.1 of Dreissena polymorpha. Lineage (NCBI taxonomy): Eukaryota > Metazoa > Mollusca > Bivalvia > Myida > Dreissenidae > Dreissena > Dreissena polymorpha. The sequence continues at coordinate 100,226,061 of NC_068358.1, read as the reverse complement.
CACAGTGCTCAATAGCCTTAGTAAGTAACACTGCAACAACTCAGTACTCAATAGTGCAAGTTAGTAACACTGCAACAACACCGGGCCCAATAGCCCTAGTAACTAGCACTGCAACAATGCCATGCTCAACATCGCAAGTAAGTAACAATGCAACAACATGGTGCTAAATAACGCTTTTAAGTAAGATTGCAATAACACGGTGCTTAATAGTGCTTGTAAGTTACACTGCAGCAACAGGGTGCTCAGTAGCCCTAGTAAGTAACACTGCAACAACATGGTGCTCAATAGTGCTAGTAAGTAACACTGCAATAACACGGGGCCAAATAGCCCTAGTAAGTCACACTGCAAAAACGCCATGCTCAATAGTGCAAGTAAGTAACACTGCAAAAACACGGTGCTCTAAAGCCCTAGTTAGTTACACTGGAACAACACGATGCTCAATAGCCCTAGTAAGTAACACTGAAACAACACGCGGCCCAATAGCCCTAGTAAGTGACTCTGCAACAATTCGTGCTCAATAGCACTAGTAAGAAACACTGCAACAACTCCGTGCTCGATAGCACTAGTAAGAAACACTGCAACAACACGTAGCTCAATAGCGCAAGAAAGTCACACTGCAACAACTCAGTGCTCAATGCCCCAAGTAAGTCACACTGCAAAAACACGGTGCTCAAAAGCCCTAGTTAGTCACACTGCAATAACACGGTGCTCAAAAACCCTAGTTGGTCACACTGCTACAACTCGGTGCTCAATGCCCCAAGTAAGTAACACTGCAAAAACATGGTGCTCAAAATCCCTAGTTAGTAACAAGGTTATGTTAAGCTAACTTAAGTGACTGTATCAACTATATTATATAACTCTTTCTCTTCACGATTTTAATTTAGTCCTATTGCTTAGGTTTCTCTGTTATAAGTACAAACATGCCAATACACTATTGTGTTTGTTTCTAAGTCAACAATTTTTATGCTCCCCCAATTTTTTTTTGGGGGGAGCATATAGTCGCCGCTTCGTCTGTCCGTCCGTGTGTCCGTCCATGCAAAATTTTTGTCCGGGCTATTTCTCAGCAACTAATGACCGGAATTCAATTAAACTTTATGCAAAGCTTCACTCCCAAGAGGAGATGTACATATTATCAGCCGGTTCTGGTCGGATGATTTTTCACAGAGTTATGGCCCTTTGAAATTTTCCATTTACTGTACATAAAGTGCAATTCTTGTCCGGGCTATTTCTCAGCAACTAATGACCGGAATTCAATGAAACTTTATGGGAAGCTTCACTACCAAGAGGACATGTGCATATTATCAGCCGGTTTTCGTCGGATGATTTTTCACAGACTTATGGCCCTTTGAAATTTTCCATTAACTGTACATATAGTGCAATTCTTGTCCAGGCAATTTCTCAGCAACTAATGACTGGAATTCAATGAAACTTTATGGGAAGCTTCACTACTAAGAGGAGATGTGCATATTATCAGCCAGTTCTCGTCGGACGATTTGTCACAGAGTTATGGCCCTTTAAAATTTTCCATTGTACATATAGTGCAATTCTTGTCCGAGCTATTTCTCAGCAAGTTATTACGGGAATTTAATGAAACTTTATGGGAAGCTTCACTACCAACAGGAGATGTGCATATTATCAGCCGGTTATGGTCGGATGATTTTTAACAGAGTTATGGCCCTTTGAAATTTTGTATAAACTGTACATTATAGTGCAATTCTTGTCAGGGCTATTTCTCCCAAACTACTGACTAGAATACAATGAAGCTTTATGGGAAGCTTAACTACCTTGAGGAGATGCGCATGTTATTAGTGGGTTTTGGTTTGATGATTTATTTAGAGTTATGGCCCTTTGAAATTTTTAAGTTGCTAAACCATCCATCGTATTATTTTGTCCGAAGTTATGCCCCTCAAGATGTTTCCTTTTATCTGAATATATAGTGCAATATTGTGACAAAAAAAAACTTTGGGGAGCATCACCCGTCTCCGACGGTTTCTTGTTTTAAAATTGCTTTTGTCATTGTCTTATTCCTAGAATTAATCCACGCCCTGAGAAAACTGTGTATGTGTGTCAGATGTGGTCCCAGATTAGCCTGTGCAGTGCCCACATGCTCAGTGCCGATACTTTGTATTTTTTATGTAAAGGCAGTCTTTCTTAAACAAAAATCTAGTTTATACGGAAACTGTCCTGCATTAGCCTGAGAGGACGGCCCTGACTTATCTGGGACGACATTTCCTACATGCATTGAGCCCATAAGCCTGAGAGGATGGCCCTGACCTATCTGGGACGACACTTCCTACATGCATTGAGCCCATTAGTCTGAGAGGACGGCCCTGACTTATCTGGGACGACACTTCCTACATGCATTGAGCCCATTTTTTTCCCAGAGCGCAGCTTATATTTGCTGGCTTATTTTTCTTCCTCACACATCAACAAAAGCCAATTATTGAGGAAGTGTGACAGATATTTTTCATACCCCCACAAACGAAGTTTAGGGGGGTATATAGGAGTGAACTTGTCTGTCAGTCGGTCTGTAGGTCTGTTGTATCTAGATGATGTCTAGGTCAAGTTCGAATATGGGTCATGCCGGGTCAAAAACTAGGTCACGGGGTCACTTAGTGCATTTTAAACCTTAAGCATGTTGTCCACTCTCTAATTCAAGTAGTTTTCATCCAATCTTCACCAAACTTGGTCCGCAATTGTATCTAGATGATGTCTAGGTCAAGTTTGAATATGGGTCATGCCGGGTCAAAAACTAGGTCACTGGGTCACTTAGTGCTTTTTAAACCTCACCATGTTGTTTGCTCTCTAATTTAAGTAGTTTTCATCCAATCTTCACCAAACTTGGTAACAAGTTTTATCTACATGATCTCTAGGCCATGTTTGAACATCGGCTGTCGGGCCAAAAACCAGGTCACGAGGTCACTTAGTGCGTTTTTTAACATTCAGCATGGTGTCCGCTCTCTAATTCAAGTAGTTTACATTCAATCTTCACAACGCTTGGTCAGAAGTTGTTTCTAGATGATGTGTAGGTCAAGTTTGAACATGGGCCATGCCGGGTCAAAAACTAGGTCACGGGGTCACTTACTGCGTTTTAAACATTGAGCATGGTCTCCGCTGTTTTTTGTGAAGACAACATGCAAAATATTCTGTGTCAATGTGGCATGTGGGGGTGTTCATCACGTCTGTGACAAAGCTCTTAATGTTTTAGTTAACTGTTCATGTAAACCATGTTTTTATATTCATTATTTTAGAATTGTTCCCAAATATACCATCGTCATTGAAGAACAAACTCTTTGACAACTTCACAGTTCGTGTGGGTAAATCAAGGTAAGCCTTGGAGAACATGTGTGTTGAAATCTGAATATACAACTGAATTATTGTTGAGTTTTTTTTATATATTTTTTTAGTTCAACTAAGCACATAGAACACAAATCTGAGAACTGAGAATATTTAGTATGAAACACAAGTAACAGGTCTTTACAATTAATGGTCAAATCATACCCCTGGGGTCAAACTGGCCACTTATATAATGTTACATGATTTATATAGAGAGCTATATAATAAATAGCTAAAAACACCTTGTTCACCCAAACCACAAGGAACAACAATTAACTATTTTGTGTGTAATATTGTATATGGGTCTGCCAGGGTTAAAAATTGGACATATCCCATGGGTAACCTGATTAATAAAATAGACTTAAATAGTAAATAACTTTCATCTCTGAAAGAACAAGTTCCAGAGCTTGGTTATTAGGTATGAAACATCAGATAGAGGTCCTATACGCTGTTTTTTCAAATCATACCCCTGGGGTTAAATCTGCCCACCTGCCCATGGTCTCATGATTATATAGTCCAATATAGTTAATAAATTTGTTAATTTTCTCTTAAATAAACCCCAAGGGCCAGGGGTTTAATATTTTGTGTAAAACATTGTCTTGTGGTACTTTACAATCTATTATATCCACTCATCGTATAATATAATGCATTGTGCTGTGTTATATATAAAATGTATAATTAACCAGGTTTTCCGAAGGAAAAAACTGGTTATTAGATTGGCGAATGCGGGCGGGCTGGCTGGCTGGCGGGGCGGGCGGGCGGAACAAGCTTGTCCGGGCCATAACTTTGTCGTTCATTGTGAGATTTTAAAATCATTTGGCACATTTGTTAACCATCATTAGACGGTGTGTCGCGCGAAAGAAATTACGTCAATATCTCCAAGGTCAAGGTCACACTTTGAGTTCAAAGGTAAAAAATAGCCATAAATGAGCTTGTCTGGGCTATAACTATGTCATTCAATTATGAGATTTTAAAATCATTTTGCACATTTGTTCACCATCATGGGACTGGTGTGTCGCACGAAAGAATCAAGTCAATATCTCCAATGTCCAGGTTGCCACGACTAAAAATATATTTATTTTAAAACAAACTTACAAATGGGGTTAATTTTGTTTGTTCATTTCAAAAGTTCAGTTTGAGTTGTCTCCCTTTATCAGATTTTTTTTCACAATGAAAACCTGGTTTTGTGACAATTTTGTCCCTTGTTATTAATTAATACAAAGAACACCAATGTTTCAAACTCTTTACTGCAAATTATTTTTTGACGGTCCTAACGACTTCAAAAGAGTGGTATTCATCTTATTTATTATCTGGCAATTAGGTCAAGTTCTGATTTGTTGTGCGAATAACACTTATATCAATTAAGTGTAACATGTGTATCTTTGTTTATGCCAGATGTAAGCCCTCAAGGTTAAAGGATCGACTAGCTGCATTTATTCTAGTACTATGTCTACATATCGACGAGTTCACATTTGATCTTGACAACATCGCCAAGGATCTTAGGATAGGCGTGCACAGGTGAGACACTGGAATTTCTTATGTATGACCCTTGCTCATATTGAGAAACGTTGCGGTCTGTTAAAGCTAATAATTAGCTTTGCAGTCTGCAAATGCTAATCATTGACCTTGCAATCTTCAGAGGCTAATAATTTACTTTGCAGTGTGCAAAGGCTCATCATTGACTTTGCAGTTAGAAAAGACTTATAATGGAGTTTGCAGTTGGCAAAAGCTATCATTCACTTTGCAGTTTGCAAAGGCTAATCATTGACTATGCAGGCTGCAAAGGCTAATAATTGACTTGGCAGTCTGTAAAGGCTAATAATTGACTTTGCAGTATGCAAAGGCTAATAATTGACTTTGCAGTTTGCAATCACTTATCATTGACTATGCAGTCTGCAAAGACTAATAATTGACTTGGCAGTCTGTAAAGGCTAATCATTGACTTTGCAGTATGTAAAGGCTAATAATTGACTTTGCAGTTTGCAATCACTTATCATTGACTATGCAGTCTGCAAAGACTAATAATTGACATGGCAGTCTGTAAAGGCTAATCATTGACTTTGCAGTATGTAAAGGCTAATAATTGACTTTGCAGTTGGCAATTGCTTATCAATGACTTTGCACTCTTCAAAGGCTAATCATTGACTTTGCAGTCTGCAAAGGCTAATCAGGAATTTCCACCTAGACTTGATTTATGTTTAGAAGTGACTTTCTTCAAACAAAACATTCCATAAAAGCGGAAAGTTTGGTCCCAGTTAAGCCTGTGTGGACTCCACAGGCTGAACTGGGACGACACTTTAATGCACATGCATTCAGCCCAGATTTCCAGAATGTGGCCCATGACATAAATACAACATTTTCTGTTTCAGGGTTCAGCAGATCTTGCGAGCCATGGGCTGCTCCGTTGTTCGGCGGCTGAAGGGGGGAGTGGAGTCTTATGATGTAAAGTTGGCTCTTCCGCTTGATTTTCCAAGAAAGCATTCTAAAAATGCTGGTTCGAAAGGCGCTCGCAAATAAAGACGATTCTTAATGGGCATTATTTTGTTGCATATAGTTAAATTGGTATGCATGAATATCATGAAAAAGATTATTTGCTTAACTGGTTGTGCCTTTTCGTCTTGCATTCATATTTATTCCATACTTATACAAATGTACCTCCTGAAGTTAAAACAAAAATTAGACTTTCTCTGGGAAAACTGATTAATGCATATGCATAAAGTGTCGTCCCAGATTAGCATGTGCAGTCCGCTTAGGCTAATTAGGGATGACACTTTACTTTTTTATTAGCTCACCTGAGCACAATATGCTCATGGTGAGCTTTTGTGATTGCCTTTTGTGAGTCGTCCGTCGTGCCCTGTGCGGCGTCCACATTTGCATATTTAACACTCTAGAGGCCACATATATTGTCCAATCTTCATGAAATTTGGTCAGAAGATTGGTCTCAATGATATCTTAGATGAGTTCGAAAATTGTTACGTTTGCTTGGAAAACATGGCTGCCACAGGGCAGGGCATTTTTTCTTATATGGCTATAGTAAAACCTTGTAAACACTCTAGAGGCCACAATTATTGTCTGATTTCAATGAAACTTGATAAGAAGATTCATCCCAATAATATGTTGGACGAGTTTGAAAATGATGCCAGTTGGTTGAAAAACATGGCTGCCAGGGGGTGGGGCATTTTTTCTAAAATGGCTATAGTAAAACCTTGTTAACACTCTAGAGGCCAGATTGGTCTCAATGATATCTTAGATAAGTTTGAAAATGATAACGTTTGCTTGAAAAACATGGCTGCCAAGGGCGGGGCATTTTTCCTTATATGGCTATATATGGCTATAGTAAAACCTTGTTTACACTCTAGAGGCCACATTTATTTTCCAATCTGAATGAAACTTGGTCAGAAGATCCATCCCAATAATATCTTGGACGAGTTAAAAAATAATGCCAGTTGGTTGAAAAACATTTCCGCCAGGGGCCTGGGTATTTTTCCTTATATGGCTTTAGTAAAACCTTGTTAACACTCTAGAGGCCACATTTATTTTCCAAGCATCATGAAACTTGGTCTGAAGATTTGTTCTAATGATATCTTGGACAAGCTTGAAAATGGTTCAGGTTGCTATAAAAATAAGGCCATCAGGGGGCGGGGCATTTTTTCTTATATGGCTATACATGGCTTTAGTAAAACCTTGTTAACACTCTAGAGGCCACATCTATCGTCTGATCTTCATGAAACTTGGTCAGAAGCTTTGTCCCAATGATATCTTGGATGAGTTTGAAAATGGTTCCGGTTTGTTGAAAAACATGGCCACCAATGGGGCAGGTAATTTACCTTATAAAGTTATAGTAAAACCTTGTTAACACTCTAGAGGCCACATTTATTGTCCGATCATTATGAAACTTGGTCTGAAGATATGTCCCAATAATATCTTGGACAAGTGTGAAAATGGTTCCGGTTGCTGGAAAAACATGGCCACCAGGGGGCGGGGCATTTTTCCTTATATGGCTATATATGGCTTTTGTAAAACCTTGTTAACACTCTAGAGGCCACATTTATTGTCTTCATGAAACTTTGTCAAAATATTCATCCTAATTTTATCATGGACAAGTTTGAAAATGGTTTGGGTTGATTGAAAAACATTCCCACCGGGGGGCGGGGCATTTTTCCTTATATGGCTATAGTAAAACCTTGTTTACACTCTAGTTAAATATTCTCGTATTTTAATGTAGTAATATTTATTTCGCAGAAAATTACTTACGGGAGAAAAACTGTTCATAGTTTGAATTGTTTAAATTACAATCATGAATGCACACCTAATTACTGCAACTGACCCTGATCAGCTGCCTGAGCACAAATCAATACACATCTCTGAGTGAACCTTGTTGTTCTATTTTTAGATCAGCAACTTTATACCTTGTTGTGCTATATCTTTGACGTGTGGCACCATAGATAAGAGAAGATATAATTTTTAAGGCACACAGTTAATTGACGAGGACTGATTTTTTTGGTGTGATTATCAAAGATTTGTGTTTTAAAACGGATTTATTGATTTTTTAATTTGAAATATAATTGCAAGGTGAGTCTGACAATAGTTCATGTTTATTTAAAAACTAGGCCCTAAAGGGGGTGGTAGTTTTTTTGTATGTCTACAGTTGTTTAAAGTGAAACATTGTGAATACTTTATGTCACATTTTAAGTTCAATCCGAATGACACTTGCGGAGTACAAATGTTGTTATCATATCTTGATTTAGTTTACTCAATTAGTTTTAATAATATCATCTTCAAACATGGTGACAATCTTTATGAGCATTATATATTTTTTGCTCATGGTGAACTTTTGTGATCACCGTTTGTCAATTGCCTGTCTTCCGTTGTGCATCATGAATATTTGCCTTGTTAACACTGTTGAGGCCACATTTATGCTCGGATCTTCATGAAACGTTGTCAGAAGATTTGTCCCAATGATATAATGTACAAGTTCAAAAATGATTCAGGTCTGTTGAAAACATGGCCACCAGAGGGCCATTTGTTGTTCATTCTTCATGAAACTTGGTTAGAACATCTGTTCTATTGATATATTTGGCTGCAAATAACAGGTCGTTTCATTTTATCTTAGGTGAGCAACTTTGGGACTTTCAGGCCCTCTTGTTTTATTTTTCTTTCAAAGGCAGTTTCTTCCTATGGAAAATCAATTTTAGATAGAATGTTTGAATATCTTATTTGTAATATTTAAGAATATCTGGGCTGTGTTCAAAATTGATTGTGGTCTGTTAACAAACATGGCTGTCAGGTGTATGCTTTCCTTATAAGTCTATTGTGAAACATTGTGAACACTACCAGCTCAAGACGGTGAAACCTTGTGAACACTACCAGCTCAAGACAGTTTACTTCCTTGAGGTCTGAACACTACCAGCTCAAGACAGTTTACTTCCTTGAGGTCTGAACACTACCAGCTCAAGACATTTTACTTTCTTGAGGTCTCAGGTGAGCGCCTAAGGGCCTTTGTCCCTCTTGTTATAATGTTTTTAGTAATTTTTTACTTTCAGAAATATTATACATTTTGCATAAATGATTCATTTAATTAGTTAACAGGAGCTGTCACCATAGGATGACATATGCCCCCAAACAACGGTTTTTCGAAACCTAAACGCAGATTTCAAAACCTAAACGCGGACCCTAAGTTCAAGGTCAAGGTCAAAGGGGTCAAAATTTGTTTGCGTATGAAAAGGCCTCGTCCATATACACATGCATACCAAATATAAAGGTTACATCTGAAGCGACATAGAAGTTATGAGCATTTATCGACACCTAAACGCAAAGTGTGACGGACAGACAGACAAACGGACAGGCGGACATGAGATCACTATATGCCGACCTTCGGGGGAATAAAACTTAAATTAAAAAAAAAATATAATATAAAAAAACAAAATAATTTTAGTTAGTATGTCCTCACTTTTGAAGGGGGTGGCATATAGATGCATGCTATTTCTTTACTTTGTCTTTTTATCAGTTCGTCTCTCATTTTTATGCCCCCGAAAGGTGGGCATATAGTGAATAAGGCATGTTTTATGTTATTGTCAACATCAATCTGCCTTATGTATTAAATAAGCTTGTGAACCCTGTAAAAGTAATATTTTTTCCTTCATGAAAATTGCCCAAAACACACATGTATTATACAAACAACAAAAGCTGCTTAGCGCAGTAACACTAGACGTAATATATTTTGTGTCCTATCTTCGTGAAACTTGCACAAACCATTTGAGGACACATGTAGAGTGCAAACATAACAAAAGCTGCTTAGCGCAGGTAATTCCTTGTGCTGTAAGGTGTTCCTTTTGCCCTCTTGTTTCCTATTGCTTTAATTTTATGATCTTAACCAATCATTGGTCCATTCTTTCCTTACAATTATGCTGTTTATTTTAGTATCAGTTTAAAAAGAAAAACTAAACTAAAAGTAAGACCACAACACAATATTCAAATGTTCATTTTCTAAAAGTACGGTGGCAGCTTTTCTGTGAACAATACTTCAATAAACGACTCGACAAATCCTATAGCCAGTCTAACCCAGAGTATCTTATCTTTCCTCCTTAGGGTCCGCAATTTCAAGTAAGGCGTAAGAATGTAGTTTTTTGTCAGGTGACAAGAGCAGGGCCTTCAATCTGTCATTCTTAAAGTGATGAACAGAGCGAAAACAGAAAAATATTGAGTAAACCTTTTTTTGAGTAAACCCAAAATGAAGTGTTAATGTCGATACTTTCACAACTATTGTAAAGGCATCAAATGTGTTGTGGCTGAATTAAGTTCTCGACAACTGCTTGCGAAAACCACTAAATATCAAATGTGTTGTGGCTGAATTAAGTTCTCGACAACTGCTTGCGAAAACCACTAAATATCAAATGTGTTGTGGCTGAATTAAGTTCTCAACAACTGCTTGCGAAAACCACTAAATATCAAATGTGTTGTGACTGAATTAAGTTCTCTACAACTGCTTTCGAAAACCACAAAATATCAAATGTGTTGTTGTTAACTTAAGTTCTCTACAACTGCTTTCGAAAACCACAAAATATCAAATGTGTTGTGGCTGAATTAAGTTCTCGACAACTGCTTGCGAAAACCACTTAATATCAAATGTGTTGTGGCTGAATTAAGTTCTCGACAACTGCTTGCGAAAACCACTAAATATCAAATGTGTTGTGGTTAACTTAAGTTCTCGACAACTGCTTGCGAAAACCCCAAAATATCAAATGTGTTGTGGTTAACTTAAGTTCTCGACAACTGCTTGCGAAAACCACTAAATATCAAATGTGTTGTGGCTGAATTAAGTTCTCGACAACTGCTTGCGAAAACCACTAAATAGCAAATGCGCTGTGGCTGAATTAAGTTCTCGACAACTGCTTGCGAAAACCACTAAATATCAAATGTGTTGTGGCTGAATTAAGTTTTCGACAACTGCTTGCGAAAACCACTAATTATCAAATGTGTTGTGGTTAACTTAAATTCTCGACAACTGCTTTCGAAAACCACAAAATATCGAATGTGTTGTGGCTGAATTAAGTTCTCGACAACTGCTTGCGAAAACCACTTAATATCAAATGTGTTGTGGCTGAATTAAGTTCTCGACAACTGCTTGCGAAAACCACTAAATAGCAAATGTGCTGTGGCTGAAGTAAGTTCTCGACAACTGCTTGCGAAAACCACTAAATATCAAATGTGTTGTGGCTGAATTAAGTTTTCAACAACTGCTTGCGAAAATCACTAATTATCAAATGTGTTGTGGTTAACTTAAGTTCTCGACAACTGCTTGCGAAAACCACTAAATATCAAATGTGTTGTGGTTAACTAAAGTTCTCGACAACTGCTTGCGAAAACCATTAAATATCAAATGTGTTGTGGCTGAATTAAGTTCTCGACAACTGCTTGCGAAAACCACTAAATATCAAATGTGTTGTGGCTAAATTAAGTTCTCGACAACTGCTTGCGAAAACCACTAAATATCAAATGTGTTGTGGTTAACTTAAATTCTCGACAACTGCTTGCGAAAACCACTTAATCAACTGGAACATATAAAGTGAAAACAGAAGAATAATGAGTAAAGCCTTTTTGAGGAAACCCAAAATAGGCGAAAGTTGGCGAGGTATAAAACCTCGGAAATATCCGGAAAACCCGGAAATCTTTTAGGTAAAACCCGGAACCGATATAAATGGTTATAAATGCATTATTATTCGTCCGATATTAATTTTAATGGTACCGTTGTAAAGAAGATCCTCTACAGTTTCTAACCATATCAAAATATTTCATAGCAGGGTCGTAGTCGGCTTGTAAATCGCGGACAAAGTCGGCCTGTTTTAACGTTTTTTTTACACACGCAAATGCCGTAAAGAAAACCCGGAACCGATATAAATGGTTATAAATACATTATTATCCGTCCGATATTAATTATAATGGTACCGTTGTAAAGAAGATCCTCTACAGTTTCTAACCATATCAAAATAGTTTATGGCAGGGTCCTTGTCGGCCTGTAAATCGCGGACAAAGTTGGCCTGTTTTAACGTTTTTTTTTACACACGCAAATGCCGTAAAGAAAACCCGGAACCGATATAAATGGTTATAAATGCATTATTATTCGTCCGATATTAATTATAATGGTAACGTTGTAAAGAAGATCCTCTACAAGTTCTAACCATATCAAAATAGTTTATGGCAGGGTCGTAGTCGGCCTGTAAATCGCGGACAAAGTCGGCCTGTTTTAACGTTTTTTTTTTACACACGCAAATGCCGTAAAGAAAACCCGGAACCGATATAAATGGTTATAAATGCATTATTATTCGTCCGATATTAATTATAATGGTACCGTTGTAAAGAAGATCCTCTACAGTTTCTAACCATATCAAAATAGTTTATGGCAGGGTCGTAGTCGGCCTGTAAATCGCGGACAAAGTTGGCCTGTTTTAACGTTTTTTTTTACACACGCAAATGCCGTAAAGAAAACCCGGAACCGATATAAATGGTTATAAATGCATTATATTCGTCCGATATTAATTATAATGGTACCGTTGTAAAGAAGATCCTCTACAGTTTCTAACCATATCACAATAGTTTATGGCAGGGTCGTAGTCGGCCTGTAAATCGCGGACAAAGTCGGCCTGTTTTAGCGTTTTTTTTACACACGCAAATGCCGTAAATAAAACCCGGAACCGATATAAATGGTTATAAATGCATTATTATTCGTCCGATATTAATTATAATGGTAACGTTGTAAAGAAGATCCTCTACAGTTTCTAACCATATCAAAATAGTTTATGGCAGGGTCGTAGTCGGCCTGTAAATCGCGGACAAAGTCGGCCTGTTTTAACGTTTTTTTTTTACACACGCAAATGCCGTAAAGAAAACCCGGAACCGATATAAATGGTTATAAATGCATTATTAATCGTCCGATATTAATTATAATGGCACCGTTGTAAAGAAGGACCTCCACAGTTTCTAATGATGTCAAAATATTTTATGGCAGGGACAGTGTAAACCTGTAAATCGCGGTAAAAGTTGACCGAAAAATACCGTGTTTTTTACACAGAACAATGTCTTGAGGAAAACACGGAAAAGCTAAAAGGGGTTATAAAAGCATCCCTTTTCCAACCGACCATACATTTTTGGTACCGTTGTTATGGTATTCTTCCACTGTTTCTAAATATGTAAAAAATATTGTGAGAAAGCATAATATGAAATAAGGCGAAGCATCAAAGCGAAAATGGTTATAAATGCATTATTATTCGTCCGATATTAATTATAATGGTACCGTTGTAAAGAAGATACTCCACAGTTATTAACCATGTCAAAATATTTTATGGCAGGGTCAGAGTCCGCCTGTAAATCGCGGTCAAAGTCAGCCTGTTTTAACGGGGTTTTTTACACACGGAAATGCCTTAAGGAAAACCCGGAAAAGGTAAATGGGGTTATAAAAACAGTATTATTGACTCGATATTAATTATAATGGTATTGTTGTACAGGAGAACCTCCACAGTTTCTAACCATGTAAAAATATTTTAAGGCAGGTTCAGATTCAGCCTGTAAATCGCGGTCAAAGTCGGCCTATTTTTTCGTTTTTTACACGCGCAAATGCCTTTAGGACTACCCGAAAAAGGTGATAAAATCATCACTTTCCCAACCGACCATATATTATTTGATACCATTGTAATGTAAACAATGGGCCTATTCCTACGGCCGTGTTTATACCAATATGAAAAGATGCAATATCAATCCACAAGCCCTGGGTAGGTAGATGGGCACCTTAGACCACTTAGTCACGGTAACTTCGTCTGTTACTGCTACTTTTGACATTGATATTACCAGTAAAATGTCAATTTGGTGACATGGTTCATGCAATACCCTGAAATTTTCCGGGGACACAGTAACAATAACTGCCAATTAAGGATACAATGGTCGCGATCACAGGTTAGTGCCACTTATGTATATCTGCTCTTGGCATGTTGTTCTTACTTACTGTCAATCGAAGATTTCTGTCTTGCCTAGATATACAGCTTGTTATCAAACCGTTCCGATCCGAATACTTAAATAAGAAGTTTTTTGTTAAGAAAAAATCATAACTGCAATACAAGTCTAGCTTTGATCACGATATAAATCATATAAACATTTGATGAATCGATGTTGATATGAATTGTGTTAATTGACCTTGTCCTCAGCAATAAATGAAATCAGTTATTTTGGCTGTAAATCCATTTTTTTCCGTACAGTAGCCATGTTCCTGTGTATTGAGCTGATAAGATCACCACAGCAAGTTGCTAATACACAGTGTAGACTTAAACGAAAGCGGTTATTTTGACTGTAAATCCAATTTTTCCAGTACAGTAGCCATCATGGCCATGTTTCTGTGTATTGAGCTGTTAAGATCACCACAGCAGGTTGCTAATACACAGTGTAGACTTCCACTGTTTTATTATAGTATTTGTTATTTACCTGCTTGGAATAAATGGCGTGTATTCATTCGGGTCTGATGGCGTTATGTTAAAGGTCATTTAATGCGAAAGGCTGGTTTTCTGACTTAATTTTTCAATCATTTAAATTTAATTTTTTTTTTTATGAAACAATGAACATATATGTGTAATTTAATTCGCAACTCTCGCTTAACTTAACGTTCAATGGGACGCGCATAGTTCTTTTTATAAATTATGTACAAATATAAAATGCTATACATTGTTGTTTATTTACTCAAGAAGTACCAGAAAGAAACATTGTTATGTATAAAGCGCTTTACTTTTTCAAAACTCTACATTTAATAAAGAAATATCGTATTTTTTGTTAAGTTTACGTGCTTAATATATATTCATAAAATAGCAGTTTTTTAAACAATCGGACTTTAACCTTTAATTTGATGCAAATGAAAAGAAGAACTGCCTTTTTTATGTATAAACTTAAATCAATATTTAACGAAGTCATTATTGACTTAATAAATATGTTCATTTTTTCACTCCATTAAAATCGGCCCTTATAGTTTACTTTTATGTATATATAGAATAACTGAGTGCTTTTCGGTGATTCTGTGCTGGCGCGATAGTGCTTTTCGGTTGCAAATAAAAATACTATTGTGCTTGCTCTGTAAACTTAAATCAATATTTAACGAAGTCATTAATGACTTAATTAATACGTACATGTTTTCAATCCATTATAAACGGCACTTATAGCTTACTTTCATGTAAATATGAAGAAATTGAGTGCTTTTCGGTGATTCTGTGCTGTCGCGGGAGTGCTTCTCGGTCTTCACATGAAGTGCTTTTCGGTCGGTATATTGCCGATATTTATCCAATTTTGGGCATTAATACATCATAATAAACACAAGGTAGTATAAATATGCATGAAATATAACCATTTTAACTAATTAAGTCCGTTTACACACAATAGAAACGCAAGTTTTCATATATATAGCGAGAAATTGAGTGCTTTTCGGTCGTCACATGAAGTGCTTTTCGGTCGGTATATTGCCGATATTTATCCAATTTTGGGCATTAATACATCATAATAAACAAAAGGTAGTATAAGTATGCATAAAATATAACCATTTATAACTAATTTAGTCCGTTTACACACAATAGAAACGCAAGTTTTCATATACTAGTATATAGCGAGAAATTGAGTGCTTTTCGGTCGTCACATGAAGTGCTTTTCGGTCGGTATATTGCCGATATTTATCCAATTTTGGGCATTAATACATCATAATAAACACAAGGTAGTATAAATATGCATGAAATATAACCATTTTAACTAATTTAGTCCGTTTACACACAATAGAAACGCAAGTTTTCATATATATATATAGCGAGAAATTGAGTGCTTTTCGGTCGTCACATGAAGTGCTTTTCGGTCGGTATATTGCCGATATTTATCCAATTTTGGGCATTAATACATCATAATAAACAAAAGGTAGTATAAGTATGCATAAAATATAACCATTTATAACTAATTTAGTCCGTTTACACACAATAGAAACGCAAGTTTTCATATATATAGCGAGAAATTGAGTGCTTTTCGGTCGTCACATGAAGTGCTTTTCGGTCGGTATATTGCCGATATTTATCCAATTTTGGGCATTAATACATCATAATAAACACAAGGTAGTATAAGTATGCATAAAATATAACCATTTATAACTAATTTAATCCTTTACACACAATAGAAACGCAATTTTTCATTTATATAGCGAGAAATTGAGTGCTTTTCGGTCTTCACATGAAGTGCTATTCGGTCGGTATATTGCCGATATTTATCCAATTTTGGGCAAAATGTAGTATAGACATACAATCATATAACCATTAATAACTAATTAAACCCGTTAACACACGCTAGAGACGATATATTGCATATATATAGAGAGAAATTGAGTGCTTTTCGGTGCTTTTCGGTGATTGTATGGACCGACTTAAATACCACCAATTAGAGCGTGACACAAACACAGCACAATTGTTTATTTCGGCAAACATTTTGATATTATTTGCTTTTAAACATAGCTTTTAATGACCATTGATAGATGAATAATGTTATACTATTATTTGTAATTTCAAAACATGTTACTTGGTGATGTTATTCACGTTCTATAAATACATCAGTTATTCTTATTAACCTGATGCCTGTTGTCTGCTACTGTTACAATACGACGCTTAAAAATGTGGATTGCATAAAGTTAAAGGTCAAATTCCGTTTGTACTATAATACTTGTAATAATGCATTATAAATATGTCAAGCATGTTCACTTTAACAAATACGATACTTCTTTATGTAATGTAGAATTTTGCAAAGGTAAAGCGCTATATATATGACAATGTTTTATTTTTTTCTTGTTGATTAAAAACAAACACAAAATATACCAATACATATAATATGTGTACATACTTTTTTTAAACAAATATAATGAATCACGTGATGTTTTTATAATATGTTAAGCGTGTGTGACATTGAACGTTGATTTAAGCGAGTTATGCGATTTAAAAACTGATACCACTCAGCTTGATTTAAAATTCATGTTCCAACGCGCCAATGTATTTAATCAAATGGTTTCATGAAATTGTGTTTAAAAGCATAACGATTGAAATTATGTAAGAAACACAGTTTTGCACATAAAATGATCGCCAACAGACCCGAATTAATACACTTCATAAATGCCAATCAGATAAAAAACAATTCAAACAAGCAAATTCGTTGAATTGATATCCCCGCCCATCCTCTTATGCGTATATATACTCATACTAAGTTTCAATGAAATCCGCCAAATTAATAAAACATTATCTTATGAAAAGGAATGAAGATGTTTCGATTAAAGATTTATAAATTTAAAGAAAAAGATTTTATGTTAGTCAATTGTGTTTTGCTATGAGCGGGGATGTCCGAATAACTGTAAACTTTTGCTGAGCAAGTCATTCATGCTATTATACAGAATTGCAGTTACCTACATATTTTTCAAAAGGTCAGATAGCTTAATTGGTAGAGCAACCCAGGCCGGTATCATTAGATGGCTCATGGGTGGGTTCGGGTTCGAATCTCGATCTGAAACTTCGTAGGTAAACTTGTGGTTGCAAGGCTGGAAACTGATAGTGTGACAATTTGTTTTTGGCGGGGTTTTGGGCTAACCGTTCAGTTCATCAGTTCGTCAGGTCACATGAAACCGTTTAATATGGCCTGTTTGTTGTTTAATTGCTGATTAACATATTTGACACAAATCGTGCAGTCCCGCTTTAACTCCTTATTTATGTTGGCTATATAACACTTTACGGGTACGCTGCCATCATGGATTCCGAAATTTGCGCAACTTAACACTAATTATAAGGGCTTGGGTTATAGTGCGTACCGGTAAAGTGCAATTGCCCCGGACTGTTAAGTTGCTCTTATACGCAGTTGGTGTTCGAACCATATATACTTCAGATGTGTGCCGACATAAGGTGATTTTATCTATTTTACAAACAGCAGCTTTTGTGGGATTAAAAAAAAGAACTTATTTAGTTACAAGGACTGTTCTGTTGCTCTTATCTGCAGTTGGTTTTCGATCCATATATGTTTCTTCCAGATTTGTGCAAAATAAGGGTTTATATAAACTACACAGTCGGAAAATTATCACCATTTTACAAATGGAAGCTTTTGTGGGCTTTTCAAACATTGCCTCGTGTGACCTTTTGAACTGACAATATACCGTTCTAAATCATAAAACAATTTCAATGAAATGTACATGTAATTCTTTGGAAAAGTTTTTCTAAGCAAGTTAATAATGCTATTCAACAGAATTGCAGTTTACCCATATATTTTTCAAAAGGTCAGAATAGCTTAATTGGTAGAGCAACCCAGGCCGGAATCATATTTTATTTAGATGGTTAATGGGTGGTTTCGGGTTCGAATCCCGATCTGACCTTCGTAGGTAAATGGTGGTTGCAAGGCTGGCAACGGATAGTATGACAATCTGTTTTGGGCGGGGTTTTGGGCTAACAGTTCAGTTCATTAGGTCACATGAAACCCTTTAATATGGCCCGTTTGTTGTTGAATTGCTGATTAAAGTAATAATTGAAAGTTCATTTCCTTATTTTTTATAACAGTCTTTACGAACTCCAGGTTCTTCTGCTAGGGAGTGTCTTTAATGATTTAATTCAAATATTATCTGTATATAAGTTGTGCGTTAGTTTCTTCACGGTGCGTATATTGTATATTGTCATCTAGAGTCCGTGGTTTCTTCTAAGTATTACATATTAATTGAGCTCGCTTTGATGCATCGCCTTATTTCATATTATGCTTTCTCACAATTTATTTACATATTTAGAAACAGTGGAAGACAACCATAACAACGGTACCAAAAATGTATGGTCGGTTAGAAAAAGGATGCTTTTATAGCCCCTTTTAGCTCTTACGTGTTTTCCTCAAGACATTGTTTTGTGTACAAAAACAAAACGGTATTTTTCTGTCAATTTTGACCGCGATTTACAGGTTGGCATTGACCCTGCCATAATATATTTTAACATGGTTAGAAACTGTGGAGGTTCTTCTTTGCAACGGTACCATTATAATTAATATCGAATTGATAATAATGTGTTTATAACCCCTTTTTCCTTTTCAGGGTTTTCTTTACGGCATTTGCATGTGTACAAAAAACCGTTAAAACAGGCCGACTTTGTCCGCGATTTACAGGCCGACTCTGACCCTGCCATACACTATTTTATATATTATTAGAAACTGTAGAGGATCTTCTTTACAACGGTACCATTATAATTAATATCGGACGAATAATAATGCATTTATAACCATTTATATCGGTTCCGGGTTTTCTTTACGGCATTTGCGTGTGTAAAAAAAACCGTTAAAACAGGCCGACTTTGTCCGCGATTTACAGGCCGACTACAACCCTGCCATAAACTATTTTGATATGGTTAGAAACTGCAGAGGATCTTCTTTACAACGGTACCATTATAATTAATATCGGACGAATAATAATGCATTTATAACCATTTATATCGGTTCCGGGTTTTCTTTACGGCATTACGTGTGTAAAAAAAACCGTTAAAACAGGTCGACTTTGTCCGCGATTTACAGGCCGACTACGACCCTGCCATAAACTATTGTGATATGGTTAGAAACTGTAGAGGATCTTCTTTACAACGGTACCATTATAATTAATATCGGACGAATAATAATGCATTTATAACCATTTATATCGGTTCCTGGTTTTCTTTACGGCATTTGCGTGTGTAAAAAAACCCGTTAAAACAGGCCGACTTTGTCCGCGATTTACAGGCCGACTACGACCCTGCCATAAACTATTTTGATATGGTTAGAAACTGTAGAGGATCTTCTTTACAACGATACCATTATAATTAATATCGGACGAATAATAATGCATTTATAACCATTTATATCGGTTCCGGGTTTTCTTTACGGCATTTGCGTGTGTAAAAAAACCGTTAAAACAGGCCGACTTTGTCCGCGATTTACAGGCCGACTACGACCCTGCCATAAAATATTTTGATATGGTTAGAAACTGTAGAGGATCTTCTTTACAACGGTACCATTATAATTAATATCGGACGAATAATAATGCATTTATAATCATTTATATCGGTTCCGGGTTTTACCTAAAAGATTTCCGGGTTTTCCGGATATTTCCGGGTTTTATACCTGCCCCCCAAAATAAAGTGTAAATGCCCAAACTTTCACAATGATTTGAACGGCATCAAACTTGTTTGTGTGTAACTTAATAGAAACTCCTCTGCTAACTCTATCTCGTCTGTCCCAGCGAACGGAATATTTAATTTTGGGATAAACAAATCGCAAAGGACACGGTTGCATTAAATCACGTTTCTGTGAAATCTAGAATATCATAACGTTGTGCCTCGTGTTCAAGAAATCAGCTTTTTGTCTCAGAATTTGAATATTTAGCTACATAATAGTTTGGTTATTAGCATAAAGTTTTGCCATCCAGTTAAAGACTCGTAACTGAGTATGTCGTCTTGAAAAATATATAATAAGAACATACATCAAATGAACAAGAAAATAAAGCATGCCATGAAAGAAAAACAATGCGAAGCTGAGTTTAGCCATGTTTCAAGTCTAAACGATCTAGAACAATATGGAAGAAGAAACAGCATCAGGATATCTGGCCTCCCAAATGATACGGACCAACAATCATCGATAGACGTGGCCGAACAATCGGTGAACATGCTCAATCAAAAGCTTGGCCTTAGACTTGGAATTACGGATGTCGACGTGGCCCATCGTCTTGGGAAATATATATCAAATAAAAGCCGGACAGTCATACTCAAATTCGTCAGGCGCCAAACAAAAGTCGATGTTATGAAACGTGCCAAGCTTTTAAAGGGAACTGGCATTTACTTAAATGAAGACCTTACAAAGACAAATGCAGAAGTCTTAGCATCACTGCGTCTGAAGGAACCTGATATAGTAGAGAAGGCCTGGTCCCGAGACGGAAAACTGTTCGTGCGCTACCGAGGACAGGAGCGCATCGAACTAGTGTCATCTGACAAATACAGGTTGTGGCTGGCTAAGCCATGGCCAAACAAAAACCAGGTGAAATCCGGAACAACATACGCCCGCAAAGTTTCAGATGGAGGCAACTCGAGACCTGCCAACAGAACATAAACATCAGAACAGTGGCAATAGCTCTGGTCCCGGATATGGCTCCTTTGTTTACCTATCAAAATGTTGTATTGCAATTATTTCTTATTCCTGTTGTTTTTGGTACATGTAACATGCTAAACACACACACACACACACACACACACACACACACACGCACGCATGCAATCAGGCACGCACCCACCGATACATCGTAACCTACACCCCATAAAACACGCGAGAATACACATGCGCGATCACGCATTCACACACACACGCGCACATGCATTCACAGACAAACACACGCGCGCGCGCACGTGCGCACGTACACGCACACACATTAAACTGATGGATGCGCACATTTGTATATGTATATATATGTATATGTATGTGTGTGTGTATATGTATGTATATGTATGTGTATATATGCATATATATAGAGAGATAGATATATATGTATATATATACATTGGTAATGTGTAACTTTTTACATAGTGAATACTTTTTTTGAGTTACTTCCCCTTGATAAAATGTTTGCATGAAATAAACTTTTTACCATATCAAAACACAGATTAAATTGCAAAGAAAACGTAAACGTTATTAACAGGGAGTATAGTTATAAAAGATAAGGGTATTTTTTATGTCTGTATACTACCGGTTTACTGATTTGATAATTTTTACGACGTGAGAATATTTATAAATTTAAAGTTTAACATAAAATGAACATCTGTATATTTGGGCTATAGCTGAATACCCACAAGGTCTTTTTTAAATGCTACTTAAAATAATGATATAATTCTTTGTTATCATTCCTTTGCTGTTTAATAAGTCTGTGTACAGATTTGATGATTTATTTGGTCAATTTTTCTCGAATAATGTTAAGGGATAAGTATTGTGTAGTGTTGTCGTGTTTGTCTTATAAACACCAAAAAATGTAATAAATGTAAGAGATACATTTGCTAAATACAATATACCATCCCTTTTCTAATCTATATTGTTCTGTATTTTATCTTGTTTTTTTTTACTTATCATGCCTATACTATTAAATATGTCCGTTTACAGATTGGATGATTTACTTGGTCAATTTGTCTCTAGTAATAAAAGTAAGAGATACATTTGCTAAATACAATGTACCGTCCTTTTGCTAATCTATACCGTTTTGTAACCTATTTATCTTGGTCTTCACTTCATTATCCAGTTTTACTGAACTTTGTTTGATAACTAAAAATACTGATTTAAATAGACAAAATCTGTGCTATAACAATTAATTAATTTTAATTAGTAATACTTAAGCTTATACACACTATCAAACAGCATTTTAACATTTAAACAAATTTCGTTTTCGTTTAAGTTTAGATGTAAAAAAAATGCCAATGATCACTATCTAGATTAAGCATTGGTCATTACCAATTTCCTGTTGAACATTCTTTTAAGTAAGACAACTCAGGATAATAACCCGCTCACAGCTAACGGTTAATAGGGAATATGCATTTTTTTATGTGAGGTTGAATGCTAACGGTTGATAATATAATGGGTTATTTGTATTGATCCGTTGAGTGAATGCATTGTACGTCTGCTTATGAAAACACTTTGACAGCTGTTATGTTTTGCTTTTGTGTTTTTGAAATAGTCATATTTAAGTTGTGCAAACAATTTCCGTATATTTATTCTCTTCTTAATAGTGCGACTTTTTAGGAAACACAATATATTTGTATTGAAGTGTTTTTTTTATTACTATTTATTATTATGTACGGGAATTTGCTTCTATAAATGAAATAAAATTATGAACACATGCGTATGGTACAAGTGTCAGTACAAACCATTATAGCATATAAATAACGAAAACATTATAAATTAAATAATAAATACATTATAAATTATAAATAAATTAAATATTTGTATTAAAGTGTTTTTATTACTATTTATTATTATGTACGGGAATTTGTTTCTATAAATAAAATAAAATTATGAACACATGCGTAGAGTCCAAGTGTCAGTGCAAACCATTATAGCATATAAACAACGCAAACATTATAAATTAAATAATAAATACATTATAAATTATAAATAATTTAAAAATTAAATAAATTATATGTGTATTACATAAAGTTCGAACAATCGTTATATGAACAAATATATTCAATTGGTATCTAATGGGTACTAATAAATACCTTAATTATATCTTAAGTAAATAAACTACTCAGGCTTTATGAATACATGAGTACTGTATATATGCACACATAGTTGTTGTTACGCTTTGTACGTGTTCTTACTTAATTGTTGTGATCGTATACATGAGTACTGAATATATGTACACATTGTTGCTGTTACACCTTGTACGTGTTCTTACTTTAATTACTGTGATTGTATACATGAGTACTGCTTATATGCACACATTGTTGTTGATACGCCTTATACGTATTATTAATTTAATTACTGTGTTTGTAAGTACACATTAATTTTTTGCGTTTGAAGATTATGTTTTATGTAGGTCTACAGTAGTCGCGTCAAATTTAATAGTATACTATGTAATGCAATACTATTAGATATATAAGTTTTCCATGAGCTGACAATATGCTATTGGGCGTTTTCATGCTATAATAAATACAGTCATACACAATTAAGAGCACACACACGCGCGCAGACACATACACGCACTGCTATTTTTGTTACATGCATACACGCATCCACTGAAAATATTTTTGTTACATACATAGACACTTCATTAAAAAAAGGCCATTATGGCTGTCTAAACTTTCGATTTTCGTGTTTGAGATTGCCATAGAGTGGCGTCTCTTAATACATACTAAATAGTTTAAAATTATATTCTAGTTTTGCTTGGTAAACCGTAGCGGCAATCTAGCGTGCACTAGGTTGCCACAATGTACGGGAACTTTTATGAATGAAATAAAATTATGAACACATGCATACACACACGAACATAATAAATACACTATGATAAATTCAATTATTAAAACTCCAAATATGACCAAAAGGAAATAAAGTAAGTATATTGTTTCTTTCAGTTGTTTGCATTAAATATTATCTTGCAATAGTGATTTATGATTATATTTACTGACTTGTATATGCTATTTTTATTTTATTCAGATCATTTTAGATGTCGAAAGGATACCCTAAAATGTTCACTTTAGTGAATGTAGTCGTTTATTATTTTTCTCTCACTTTTGTGATTATTTTTTTTTATTTCTTCATTTCTATGGAATATTCATCTTTTTGTTTCCATAATTCTTGTTTTCTTTTTTTGTTGTTGTTTTTATGTAGGGATATCTTATCTCTTATAATAGAAAGCAACTGGATTTTAAAAAACATAAAAATCAACTGGACAAGCACACACACACATTATCATTACAACACCCTTCACCATTTTAAATGATTAAATTATGTACTTTGAATGTAAAAGGGCTAAACAATAAAGATAAACGCATAAAAATCTTCAAATGGTTAGACGAAAAAAAATATAGTATATGCCTATTACAAGAAAGTCACTTGACACATACCTTAGCACAAACCTTAAAAGATGAATGGGACGGAGACATCTTTCTCAGTGGACAACATACTAATAAACAAGGCATTGCCTTTCTAATAAAAAATAATATAGGGATCACAGTCGATAACTTTAACGAAATAATAATTGGCAGACAAGCAAGTATAGATATAAAAATACACGAAACACAATTAACATTAATCAACGTTTACGGCCCTAACATAGATGATTCCACTTTTTACGAAACATTACAATCCTTTATAAATAATAACCAAGATAAAAACATTATAGTCGGTGGTGATTTCAATACTGTTCTTAACCCATAATTAGATAAAAAGAAGGGAAACCTTTATACTCATCCTAAAAATAGAAACATTTTAAATAACATAATTGAAAACTACAATATGATAGACATCTGGCGTACAATATATCCAAACGAAAGCAAATTCACATGGCACTCAAACACAAAACCAACAATATTTTGTAGATTAGACTATTTTTTAATATCCGAGTCTCTTTGCAACATTATTGACACATGTAACATAAAACCAGGATTAATGACTGACCACTCTCTAGTTGAACTTAAACTACACAATATGCAACCTGAAAGAGGCCCAGGATACTTTAAAATTAACAACAGCATCTTATTAGATACACAATATCAAACACAAATAAAACAGGAAATATTAAATACAGTTCAAAATAACAAAGATGCAAACCCAAACACCTTATGGGAAGTAATTAAAGGAAATATACGTAACACAACAATTAGATACACATCATTTAAACAAAAAGAAACACACAAACTTGAAACTGAAACCATCAAAACCATTGAAACACTTGAAAAACAATTGCATCAAACAAACACAATTGATACCACCGACATTGAAAATGAAATAACATTAAAAAAACGAATATTAAATGGAATCTATCATACACAACTCAATGGAATAATACTAAGAGCGCGTGCACAGCATGTTGAACACAATGAAAAAAATACAAAATACTTCGCAAACATCGAAAAACGTAGAAGTGAACAAAAAACTGTACACAAATTAATAGTCAATGGCGAAGATATAACAAACAAAACTCAAATACTAGAAGAACAACGTTTATTTTTCGAAACCCTCTACAAACGAAAACATGTTGAAAATAACACCCTTTTTAAAAATACACATCACACTTTAAATCAAGAAGAACAACTATTGTGTGACGGATTACTAAATGAATATGAATGTGGATTAGCACTAAAAGAAATGCAAAATAACAAAAGTCCAGGATCTGATGGCATCACCATTGAGTTTTATAAAATATTTTGGAATGATATCAAAACGCATTTAATTAATTCACTAAACCATTCATATAATAATAAAAACCTAACAACGCTTCAAAAACAAGGTATTATATCACTCATTCCAAAACCTGGAAAAAACTTAGAATCCTTATCAAACTGGCGCCCAATTAGCTTACTAAATAATGACTATAAAATTGCAACTAAAAGTATAGCAAACAGAATTAAAAAAATATTACCATCAATCATTTCAAAATCTCAATCTGGTTTCATAAAAGGACGTTACATTGGTGAAAACGTTCGTCTTATCCAAGAATGCATAAACTATTTCAACAATTCAAACAATCCTGGTCTAATATTCTTTGCAGACTTTGAAAAGGCATTCGATTCACTTGATCATTCATTTATGTTCTCTTGCTTAGAAAATATGAAATTTGGTGAAAGTCTCATTCAATGGGTCAAACTATTCTATACCGATATTAACAGTATAATCATTAACAATGGTTTCTTTTCAAACAGTTTTAACATCGAACGAGGGGTTCGACAAGGATGTCCACTATCATCATCGCTATTTATTATTTGCATCGAGTATCTATCACATCACATCCAATCAAATAAACACATAAAAGGCATATCACTAGAACCTGATGAAGATATCAAACAGTCCCTATTTGCTGACGATGCAACTTACTTCTTAAACGGCAATTACGATTCTTTCCATAACCTAATAGAGTCACTTACCATTTACGGAATGACATCGGGTCTTAAACTAAACAAAAGTAAATGTACTGTGCTACGAGTAGGTAAATTAAAACAAAGTAATGTCCTATATAAAAAAGAAATGAAATTTAATTGGACATCCGATGAAGCCACAACGTTAGGAATTACTTTCACAAATAATGAAAACGATACAGTTCTTAAAAACATACTACCTAAATTACAGAACTTTAAAAACTGCTTAAAATCATGGCATCACCGTAAACTTACACTGATCGGAAAAAATACAGTATTGAAAACGTTTGCACTTCCTAAATTAATTTATGTATTCACAGTTCTCCCAAATCCACCAAATGATATTATTAACGATATAAAATCAGCAATATTTAATTTCATATGGGACGGTAAGCCTGATAAAATAAAACGAACTCAATTAATTCAATCTGTAGAAAATGGAGGTATCCAATTAACGAACATTGACTCATTCTTGAATGCAATCAAATGCAGCTGGGTTAAAAGATACCTAGATAATACCAATACGAGTAAATGGAAATTATTCTACCAGAAAATCCTAAAAAAATATGGTGACTCCTTACTCTTTGAATGTAACATCAGCAATACTATCTTATATGAAATTGCAAAGGAAAACATATTTATAGCTGATGTTCTATCAGCATGGAGTGATGTCACTCATAACATAGAAACCAAAACCAACAGTAAAACAATTTTATGGAACAATAAAGACATAACTTCAAACAATAAGTCGTTTTTCTATAAAGATTGGTTTGAACGAAGCATTAAATATGTCGACCAATTATATGACTACAGAATTAAAGATTTCTACTTGTTTGATGATATATGCTAAATATACGGAATACCTTCAAATAATTTTATGAAGTACTACACACTAACCAAAAGTATACCCATACATATTAAATCTGGAATCAATACAAAAAATACACCATGCACTCAAACAACATTCGTAGAAAACATACTTGGAAGAAAAAACAAAACAAATAAAATATTTTACACACTACAAATTAAAAACCCTACAGAACACTCCAAAATCCAAAATAAATGGCAAGTCCTTTTCGGAGAACATGAACTTAATTGGAAACACATATTTACCATGCCATATAAAGCAACTATTGAAAGCACACTAAGAAATTTTCAATATAAATACATCCATAGAATTATAGCTACAAATAAATACCTCTTTAAATGCAAATTATCTAACACAAATCTGTGTGACTTCTGCGGTGAAAACATTGAAACTATAGAACATCTTTTTTGGGAGTGCAAACACATCCAGCCTATTTGAAATCAATTAATATCTTTTCTTGAACAACAGCAACTAAACGTCAAACTATCTTTCTTAAATGTAAGTTTTCGGAATTAACTCATTGAAATCAATAGACTATAATAATATAGTGAATTTTATTCTTATATTGATGAAATATTTTATCTTTAACATGAAGTACAAAAAACAAGTACCAAATTTTAATTGTTTTGTCCATAGTCTTAAACTCAAAATCCAGATTGAGAAAGAAATAGCCCTCAGTAACGACACATTACAAATCTTTGAACAAAAATGGAATCAGATTAAATTCTCATAATGTTTTGTCCAGTTATGTACATTTCACTCTTATGTTAGTTTATCTTTCTAAAATAGTTTTGTTTATTTCTTTATTTCAATTTTTCAATCATACAAGATCATTATGAATATACAACAAAACACACAAGTCCAATATGCTTTCTTCCGACTTTATACAACTCATCATTTTCATAACTATTCCTCTACTGTTTTTTTTCTTTTCTCTCTAATTTTTTTATTATATATATTAGCATATCTTGTATAACATGTCTGAACTTTATTGCTTTGTACAATCACTATGTTGTATGATCATATACATGTATACATTGTATGTATAATATTGAATAAAAAAAAAGAAAAGAAAATAAAGCAAATGAAGAGGGTTATACATACGAAACACGGTATGTAAATGGTCATTGCGTAAATGAGCTGATCAATAAGAGTTCTAAGTGGACAGCATAATGTACTAT
Organism: Dreissena polymorpha; assembly: GCF_020536995.1. NCBI lineage: Eukaryota > Metazoa > Mollusca > Bivalvia > Myida > Dreissenidae > Dreissena > Dreissena polymorpha. The sequence goes on along the minus strand of NC_068358.1, from coordinate 100,197,538 downwards.
AATTTATTGAAGACATTCATAGTGAGCTATAAGGGTATTTTACACGTGCAAGAAACAGTAAAAGCAAACAGTTTTGAAGGTACACATTGTAGTTTAGAACAATATACATACATACACATTTACACGCATATACTCACGGGCACATACATGATTACCGGTATATAGCTATACATATATTTACATTTTCATATTAAAGTGTTTATTTCAAATAATAATTATCCGCAACTATTAGTCATATAAAATAAAACAATATACGATTTCCTTAATTATATAGTGTTTGGTTTGTTTATAATATTATAATAATGTAGCATGCATTCGCCTATCAAACAGTAATACAGTTACGAACACATAAACATATACATGTATATAGCTTTACATAATTATATGAAGTTACTTTTTTAACAAATTATATACCATATAAACTTACAATTTGTTATATTAATGAACTGTTGTTTTTTTTCAACTTAAGAAGTTAAAAGAAATACCAGTCAGTCAAAGAGCCAAACACCAACAAAACCATTTGCATAATTGTGTCAGTGAAATAGTAATAACGAACCATATCCACACATTGGCTTGATATGTATATATTTGAAAAATATATTGCATTTGTTAAATATAGTTTAACATATAATTAATTGTATCAATTAACAAAATTAAAAGCACTATTAACAAATGCAACACATACTTAATCAAACCATGTTCAATTTGACTGCGTTATTACAGCCTAGTTTCATTTAGCGAATAAATAATAAATTTAAATTTCGGTTATCAAAATTAAATCATTCAACACACACATTACACAAACAACAGTTAAACAGCGAAAATATAATATACAATTGCAAGTCTAGCACTTCAATTTATTTGTGTTTACATAAAAAGTAATAGTATATCCCAAGTAAATGAAGCCCAGCAGATACGAAAGTAATCTCTCTCTCTCTGTCTCTCTCAGTCTCTCTCTGTCTGTCTCTGCCTGTCTCTGCCTCTATCTGTCTATCTGTCTGTCTCTGTCTGTCTCTCTCTCTCTGTCTGTCTCTGTCTCTCTCTCTCTCTGTCTGTCTTTCTGTCTGTCTCTCTCTGTCTGTCTCTCTCTGTCTGTCTTTCTGTCTGTCTATCTTTTTCTCTCTGTCTTTCTCTCTCTCTGTCTTTCTCTCTGTCATTCTCTCTCTCTGTCTATCTCTCTCTGTCTGTCTCTCTCTGTATGTCTCTCTCTGTCTCTCTCTCTCTCTCTCTCTGTCGGTCTCTCTCTGTATGTCTCTCTCTGTATGTCTCTCTCTGTCTGTCTCCCTGTCTCTCTCTCTCTGTCTCTCTCTCTGTCTCTTTCTCTGTCTCTGTCTCTCTCTCTCTCTCTCTCTCTCTCTCTCTCTCTCTCTCTCTCTCTCTCTCTCTCTCTCTCTCTCTCTCTCTCTCTCTCTCTCTCTCTCTCTCTCTCTCTCTCTCGTCTCTCTCTCTCTCTCTCTCTCTCTCCTCTCTCTCTCTCTCTCTCTCTCTCTCTCTCTCTCTCACTTAATCTAAAGTCTCGATACTTTAAAGTATTCACCTCCGTATGTTTGCATTCGTTGATAGACGTCATAGCCGTATGCGCGATAAAGCAAAATGGCCCATGCAGACTGATCGTTTCTATGGCAATCCCCATACACATTGCCATTATTACCGCAATATAAATACTTTCTCCCGCCTTCGATTGGTACCATGCAGTCAATCGTAAGGGCGCATGCAATCCATGGCTTGAGTATATTCTTAACAACAAACGGCGTTGTTCGCGTAATCAAAAACCCAGATTGTATTTCGGAAAGGTTCCTGAATGTGCATGGCTGCTCATGGAAGTATTTGAACGTCACAGGAAGCGTCCTACGAGCAACGGATCCGTCTCCGGCTACGCAGATTATGTCCAGACGTCTAGCCATGTCGAACAGTTGAGATATGTTACTCGGTGTAAAACGTATAGATGCATCTATCCACGCGGCGAATGGATACTCTTTTAATACCATCTGAAATTGAGACGATTTTACATACCAAATACAAGGTGAATACGGTCGACGAATACCTTTGTGCTCAGTGGAAGGGAACGGTATACTGACTGAATGAACATGGACGATTTACAATAGAATTGAAACATATAATAGTTTACCGATTTTCTTTATGGTCATGCATTTGTGCATGGGTTACGGACTCATGGTATGTTATTGTAACTTCTGCTCGCAGAATATCATCGGCAAAAATTTATTATTAAGTAAACATAATTTAATATATATATTAACCAGATCTATTTTCTGAAATTAAATTTGAACTTATGATATATCATAATAAATATGTATAAAGACATATGTATATATTTAAATACTAGTCAATATTTTAAATTAATCTGAATCGTTTGCTGTGTACGTTTCACCAGCATATTTAACACATAATTAATGTGTAAGTTACGATTTCATTTTACCATAATTGCTTGCAGAAGAATTATAATGTGCGAAACGTAATGCGGGTCAGACTCAAATTAACTTAACATCATCATCACCGGGACGGCATTTGCGCGGCGACCCACGGCGTCCTAAAACTATGCTCACCGTGGGAAATGCGCTTAGTGCAGTCATTAGCAAAGTAATTGTTATGCTGTAGGTTTGCCGTGTCATTGCCTAGGAATTCATGTCGCGGCAATCATTTTGAACAGGTTAACGATAGACTTCTTTTAACATGAGCTAATTTTTTTAAAGCATTGACTCGGCTGTTGCTGAATGTAAGTTCCATGTTATCATATTGCTCTCTTTTAAATGGTTGTGTGGTTTCAAGTGAATTTTAATTAAAAAAGGGGTTGACCATTGAATCCATGGTACTGCCCCTATGAGTCGGACAGATTCGCCCTTGGTGCGAAAACACATTGGTCATAATCACAGATTGTTGTATCGAATCGACAGATTTTTAAAGGGGCCTTTTCACGTTTTGGTAAATTGACAAAATTAAAACAAATTGTTTCAGATTCGCAAATTTTAGTTGTTGTTATGATATTTGTGAGGAAACAGTAATACAAACATTTACTATGCTCTAAAATATCCATTACATTTAAAAACCTGAAAATAATAAAGCGTTGCAATGCGAAACGATTGAATAATTTTGAGAGTTCTGTTGTTGTCGTTATATTTTGTGATACTACGAGGATTGCTTATATAAAGTATGTATGATGGTATCAGCACGAGTGGTCAAGGGGTGTAAGCGATAGACTTTTACTCCAGGAGTCAGTGGTTCGTGCCCAGTTGCGGGTTACTTTTTTTGTATCTTTAATTTTATTCTTGTATTTTAAGTGGAGCTTTTTAGATCAAATGCTTACATTTAACAATATAAAGCTTCTAAGGAGTGTTGCTGCAGTTTTGCTGATTTTTTTTCCATCTAATAGATTTTGTCCAAAATTTATATTTAAAATATATATACAAATACTATATGAAAAATGAAATAAAAACATAGGGTCACCGGCCTAGTTTTGATTTTATTCACCATTATATAACATGTACTTTTTCAACAAAACTGAAAATCTCTAAATGCGTAAAAATAATGAATAACCTATAAAATTGGCAACATGTAGATATTATATAAGCTAAGATACATCATATACCATTTAATTAAACCACACACTACCAATAAAATGGAGTACACAAGTTACATTTTAAGAAATTATTTTTTTTATAATTTTTATGTCACCCATAAAAACGTCATTTTGTTACTATTGTAACCACATAAATGGAATTTTATTTTTTTCTGTCTAATAGAATTCTGCGAAACTGCTCAAATATGTTGATCTACGTATTGTCATCAAAAAACTAATAAAAAGGGGGTCACCGTACTATTGACAGAGTTTTTTCGTTTTAACATTCCCTACCGTCAACGTCATAAAATACAGCAATTAGGCAAAACCCAAGTAACGGTACATAGATTGTAAGAAATATGCATAAACATTAGAAATTGTTTACAATCTTACAATCTTAACTGGGATCACAGGACGCAGATTAGGGTATCAATACGTCGTATTTGTGCTATGTTTGTATCGTTTGTTTGTATCATGTACATCTTCAGAAAATGGAGGCAATATATATATATATATATATATATATATATATATATATATATATATATATATTTAATCACAAACATAATACCATACAGTATCAAACTCGACCTTAATCATAAATAACTTACATGTACTTGTTCACAGATTTCGGCATGTTTTGAAGTTTGTGATTAAATGCTTAAAATTGATAAATGTAAACAACAGGACTCAAGAGCTCCAGTATAAAACAAGAATGGAATTAAAGAAAGTAAAACAAGAGTGCCAAAATGTCACAAGATACGCCCGTTTTAAGGCTTTGGACAACTTGATAACTTTACCATGACCCATATTTGAACTTTACCTACATATCTTCTAGACACAACTTCTGACCAAAGTTGGTGAAGATCTGATGAAAACTACTTCAATTAGAGAGTGGACACCATGCTAAATGCTTGAAATGCACTAAGTGACCTCGTGACCTAGTTTTTAACCTGGCATGACCCATATTTGAACTTGACCTACATGTAGATATTGTCTAGACACAACTTCTGACCCAATTTGGTGAAGATCGGATGAAAACTACTTCGATTAGAGAGCAGACACCATGCTCAATGCTTGAAATGGTTTAAGTGACCATGTGACGTAGTTTTTGACCCAGCATGACCCATATTCGAACTTGACCTAGATATTGTCTAGATACAACTTTTGACCAAGTTTGGTGAAGATCGGATAAAAACTATTTGAATTAGAGAGCGGAAACTGCTGTGGACGCCGCCCGACCGCCCGCCTGCCCGCCCGCCATGCCAAAGGTGAAACTATAATACGTCCCGTTTTTTTAAAACGGGCGTATATAAAAGTAATAACAAAGTTGACCCAACCTGGGATCGAACCATTGACAATTATATTATGAACCAACTCGTTCATTTCTGATGATTGTGATAACAAAAATATTGAGTTGTGATAAAAGCATCATCGGTGTTGCTATACATATATCCTCGGATAAATAAACTTCCGCAACACCCCTTTAATGACCAACTTCGATACATGCCAAACATCTGTGAAAAGGCCCCTTTAAGACTTCGAACAAGTTGTTTTCAGACGTAAAATTACTAGGTCACTTCTGTTGTCTAATCATACATAGTACCATTGAATCACTTTGTGTGATACAGAAACATGCGAAAAAAGTGTGCTTCGTGTTGTTTTTGAGCTTAGTGATCTATTACAATTTAAACGAATAAACGAAAGTGCACTCGTATCAAGGGCGTATCGAATTGATGCATATATTGTATTGTTAAATTGGTGAAATAGAAGACACAATGCAAATAAATAATAATAAAAACATGTATGTTTTATGTTTTAAACATTAATTCATTAATGAATGCTGTGAAATTGATAATTCAGAATTTATCGTCAACATATTTAAAGTGCTACATGTCATTTTGAAATATCAATTTCCAGTAATATATTGACCATTTAGTTACAAAGCTTCTTGCCATGTCCAAATTCACACATCTTTACAAACAACAAAGGACCAGCTGTTTTCCTCAATGACTCAATATCAAGTTTCCATAAGACATTGAAGTTCTTACCATTATCAACAACGGTTTGAACGCATACCCATTAAGCTCTTTCACGTGCTGTGGGTATTTTTCAAACGGAAACTGCCTGTATTCACACTGACAAACGGATTTTATCTGAAAGAATAAAGGTATATATGTTAAAACTGTATTGAAATATGAATTCATTTACAAACAAGAATCCGTCACGAATAATTCAATAAATCACATGACACACTGCATGTCGTTATATGTAACATGATGTTATAGCAAGTGTAAGTTGAATAATTTGATTTTTGTCGTGCTTTTAATGTAGTACGTTGAAAAGTGTAGGACAACACCTTCGGACAGGCTTTTTTTCTACGACAGACAGACGGACAACCGCCCATGGTGATTCCAGTAAATCACATTTACTTCAGTACGCATGACGTACTATAATATGCAAGCAGTGTTAATAAATAATAATGTTGTTATAAAAAGTTGAAGCTGTAATTTTTAACGCAGATAATAACAATTGCAAACAACGTTTAAATCAGCTTAAGATATACTAATCATACTAAAGGTATTTTATGTAAAGTATAGTATTAATTGACTTAAAGGTATATTAGTCAAACTAAAGGTATTCTCTTCAACAGTAAGGTAGAATATTCGAGCTAAAGGTTAACTCATCAAGCGCAACTGTAACTATACAAGCTAACCGAAATTTACTTAGGGACAAAGTATGTAGGATCCTATCTTAAGGTAAAATGTCCAGTAAATACATATTAATCAAGCTTAACGTATTCTTTATTGATGTTTAAGATATACATCTGTGGTGTATGATTGACATTTGCGTTTACCTTAATGGTTATATTTAAGGAAACAATTAAAAAAACGACATCCAATTATGACCACACATGGGAATCATTAAAGTTTTGTTAAGCGTTCGATTGTGGGTGTACGATTTTAAAACTATATTGGATAGTCTTACTTTTTCTGTTTCGCCAATCTGCAAACCTAAATCATAGAAAATCATTCGTAGATTTGGTTTCATCTTTCGCACAACAGAGTTGAAGTTGTTAAACATATCCATGGACTCTCGGAAGTGATTTGACGACGCATCGCTTATGAACACCGGATCTGCGTCCTTGGAAAGCGCGTTAATGTCTGCCATGCTACCGAACAAGTCTGCAAATAAATCACGCATGACATAATGTAATGATCCGAAACATATTTGGATGTTTTCTAAGAATAGCAGGTAATCATACAAAAGTATTGATTATTTGTGAGTGACTGACCAGATCGGACGATAGTGAATGTAATGGAAGGTAATTAAAAAGTGGAGAATCCGCTGTTCGGCTGAAAATAAGGGCGTATGAGAAAAATGTCACGTACAGTGGTGTAAATGGTTACATCAAGAAAGCTTCTTCCGTTTATTTACTTAAATAAAACAGTTCATTTATTGTTTAATCCAAATATATTTCAGTTTAATATGTACTAGATCTAGATATGGAACTGAAAACAGAATAGTTAAACATGGCATAAAGTCCATCAAACGTTAGTGCCAATTACACTAAGATAATCAACAATCGAAACTAGAACATATTAAATTTAGCTTTTACTGTCTGATATGCTACTTGTTTTGCCTAAAAACGTATACGTCAATATCCCAAACATTTTGACACATGTGGGTTTACATTGTTTAGTAATTTGACCGTGTTAACATGTTTCGCTCTTATGAACCACTGGGGATACACACATGCGATTTTCACATGTGACTTATTCAACAGAAGATAACTGCTAAACTTGGTTTTGAGAAATTAATTACACTGTACCAATGCCCGTTACAAAGCCTTCTATAAATCAGTCTATTATCAGCACGCTCTTATGATTAATGGGTCCCCGAACATAAATAAGTGCATTTATATCTTGATTACTGTTATACATTTTAGGTCAGTGATTTTAAAAACGAAAACTTAAAAAATATACTCCTCCGAAACTATGAAGAACATAACTTTAATATTTGGTATGTACCATTTTATTTCGGTTCTTTACAATATTTGTTCGAATTATTCTCCTTACAAAAAAAAAACTGGCCCGACCGGAGGTTACCAGTTTTACATAGACTTCTGTATGATATGACTTGTAACATCTTATCGTCCGAAGCTGCACAGACAAATAAGTGTATATATGCTATGTAGCGCCATCTAGAGATCCGCTAGAAATATAGTTCAAATTATGAATTTGTATTAAAAGCAAAGGTGTTAATATTTGTCATTATCATCATCTAGGGAGGCTTTACAATGTTGTTTTTGTCAATTAATATTTCTGGGGTCAAAACTTGCCCCGTACCGGCTATCCCCGGTTAAACAGAACCTGGAAAAGAAAATGTGTTCAAATGACTTTTATATTTAGTATTTAGCATCATCTATAGTTCTTCTATACAGTACGTTTTTATTTTGCTCTTTTCGTCAGTACTGGAACGCCCTTGACATTCCTTTAACATGTAAAAGGAAACCGTAAAAGCTAATGGTATTCATAATTGGTGTGTTGCATCATCCGGATGTCCTGTACAACGTGTTTATTTAAACTTTTGAACTTGGGACTTATAGGAACACTTTTTACAAACCTCTTGTCTGAAACTAAATGACCAAACGGTTCCCTATTTAGAATGTAGAGTTATATAACATTCTTCTTCAAATTGTTTCTGAACTTTTACATAGAATTGCATAGGAAATAATTTAAAACAAGAGATGCATTTGTCAGAATCACAATGACCCCTGCGCCGCTTTAATTTTTTTTACCATTGACGTTGAAGGATGAAATTGACCTTTCACCACTCAAAATGTGCAGCTCCACGAGAAGTAAGTAAGAGATTGAATGGAGAAATGAAAATAATTTTTTATATAATTTTTGACCTTTGTCCTTGAAGGATGACTTTGGCCTTAACTTTGCACCACTCAAAATGTGCAGCTCCACGAGATACACATGCATGCCAAATATGAAGTTGCTGTGTTCAATATTTAAAAAGTTATGATAAAACTTTGACGAAGGTTAAAGTTTTAGGAAAGAAAAATAAAATGATATTGAACTTTGACCTTGAAGGATGACATTGACCTTGACTTTTCACCAATCAAAATGAGCAGCTCCATAAGATACTCATGTATGGTAAATATCAAGTTGCTGTGTTCAATATTGCAATAGTTATCAAACTTTAACCAAGGTTAAAGTTTTGGAACAGACAGACAGACAGACAGACAGACAGACAGACAGACAGACAGACAGACAGACAGACAGACAGACAGACAGACAGACAGACAGACAGACAGACGGACGGACGGACGGACGGACGGACGGACGGACGGACAGACGGACAGACGGACAGACAGACAGACAGACAGACAGACAGACAGACAGACAGACAGACAGACAGACAGACAGACAGTCAGACAGACAGACAGACAGACAGACAGACAGACAGACAGACAGACAGACAGACAGACAGTTGCTGTGTTCAATATTAAAAAAGTTATGATAAAACTTTAACGAAGGTTAAAGTTTTAGGAAAGAAAAATACAATAATATTGAACTTATACCTTGAAGGATGACATTGACCTTAACTTTTCACCAATCAAAATGAGCAGCTCCATAAGATACACATGCATGGTAAATATCAAGTTGCTATGTTCAATATTGCAATAGTTATCAAACTTTAACCAAGGTTAAAGTTTTGGGACAGACAGACAGACCGACCGACCGACCGACATACAGACAGACAGACAGACAAAACAATATACCCCGATCTATCGATCCGGGGGCATACAAATCTTCACTTAAACTGCAAGGTTAATGGCTTTAACACTGTTTTAAGCCTAGAGAGATCTTCTTAAATTGTGTTTTTCTTTTCTGACACCGCAAAGCTCGAGGCTTTAAAGGGGCCTATTCACCGATTGAAAGCACTAGCAATCTGCTCAAGATCAATTAAATATATATTGGCTTTTCAAGCGTTTGTGGGTAAAAGACTGTGTGAGATTAGGAGTTTATTCTTAACTAAAGCCAGTTTGGTCCAGATTTTCGCGCCTTCATTCTATGTATCATTCAAGCTTGTGTAGTGCGACAACCAATAACCGGACTTTCCAACCATCAAAATTAACGGTTTAACATAATTGCGAGTGCCACCTTCGACAACATCCTCTATTTGAATTTTACACGATGCTAGTTGTCAATCTAGTTTGCTACATAATCGTATCAGCCAATGAACACTCGGCTTTATAAAGTTAAATTCGTCAATCTATTTCGGTTAATAAATGAAATCTTCAGGAGTAAAGACACACCTTCGCATTTGACCAATGTAATCACTCATGTGTTTAAATTGTCGGCTAGTTGAAATGTATGCAAACAAAGGTTTCAAACGGCGCTGGACAGTTAGCTTTGATGCATACTGTAACGGCAAGTACAGAAAGAGTGTTTTTTTTTATACGTTTTATTGAATTATGGAATCGAGGTCCGTGAACTTTGCAGGAAGAATGCCCTTTACTCCGTGAAGAAATCAGTCTTAGATCGGGTGTGATTGATGTGAAGTTGGTCACGCGAGTTGTGTATCGTGTTATGTCTTATAATTTGACCCAGTATTTGCACAAATATTGCCAGATATGTACATTTTTAGAAAGGAAATTTATTTCTGCGTTGAATAAGACCGAGTTCGTGAAATTCACTGCACAATTGACAAAGAGAGTAGTTCGCCTATCCCTACTCTGAACAATGTTACAGCCTATACTTCAAAGACGCAATAATGTTGACAATGTTGTGGGGTATTATCCTCAGTTAAAAAAAAAGGAATATATTAAGTGTATGCATTCGTGTCTGCTGGCGTTATGATGTAAAAGTTTATTGATATGAAAAGCTTGGTTAAATAAATAGATTTTGACATCCATACCATCCAAGTAGTGTTGCACCTTGACATAGTCATTGAAGAAGGTATTGCGGCGTGAATCGTTGATAGTCCCACTGCAGGCCTCACTGTAAATTATGGGGTCTAGTCTCTTTACACCTGAAAACAGACAAGAACAAAAGATGCTAGTCAAGAAAAACGGAAGGCTGACATCATGACATCTACAGTCCAGCAAACTATCAGTCTTGAATCCTGAAGTCAACAGAGCAAGAAAACTAGTCTGATAAAGAAAATCAACGAACAAGCAGACAGTTAGTCTTATGGCGTGGGTCCAGCAGTTGAGTATACTTGCAGTCTGGTGGCACTTAGGTAGTGCCAACAAACTGGAAGTCTGATAGCATGTGAAGCCAGTAGATCGTACAGTCAGCAGTCGAGGGAACTAGCAGTCTGGAAGCGTGAAGCCGTCAGTCATAAAAGTTAACTTTGCACTACGTCAGGGGAAAGTCAAAAGTCCAGCCGAATGTAAGACTAACAGCTTGACTGCAGCTTTGAAGCAATCTAGTAGCTTGCCTGATCGAATTCATGGATGAAGAAGATAGGCAGTGTAAAAGCGTGAAGACACAGTTCTACCAGACGTTCAGTCAAAACGTGATGTAATCAGTATAGAAGACCGACAGTCTTTATGACGTTTTATATTTGTGTAGTTTATATTTTGAAATAATAATAGTATTTTTGGTTAACATGCCTTAAATACGAGCATTTTATTTTGAAAGACACTCGGCAAGTTCGAAAACATATATATGCAGTTATAAGGTTATTAAATAATATACGCTTTTGCCTTTTTAAAGGCATTTTGTTTTCGTAGTTGATAGACTGAAGTATTGATGGCGTGTCCGTCATTTCAGCACAAAATCTCTTACATCTAACAACTTCACATTAACATTTATCGTGTATTTTGTTCCATAGAAATTGTTATGGTTAAGTTATTTGTCAAATGTGAGACAGAAAGCTTGATTTTTCTTTTAAATGTACAACGTGAACATTTTATTTAAAAGTAGCATATTTGTTGTTCTTTAAACGATGCAAGTAGAATGCATTCATCGTTTGACGTTTAAATCTTTACTGTTGTTTACATACTTTTACGGGAGACCGCCCGAGTATGTGTTCACACAAAAAGACAGAGAACAATATAGGCATAGGATTCTTACACGTGTAAACGTATGAAGAAATGTGTGCTATCAACCAAAAACGAACATAAGCATACCAATATCCTGATAAACGCCCTTTTCGGTTGTTCTGGGGATAGTATGCCACTTCTGTGACCCCGGTTGATGCACTTTTCCCGCAGTTTGTGGGCTCGTTAACCAGTTCTCTGACACCGGACTTATACTTGAATGCACTTTTCCCGCAGTTTGTGAACTTGTAAGCCAGGACTGTGACACCGGACGTGTTAGATGGGTTTCCTTAACATTGTGATGAAACCATACCGGGTCGAGATGAGTCATCAACCAGTTAATCACTGTCACGGCTGCAATTGGTGAAATGTGCAAGTTGATTTTTGAATTTTGTTGCAGAAGTATGGACAAATAAAAGTGATAGTAGTAAATGTAGTAAGACTAGTAATGCCAGAGGTAGTAGTAAAACCAGCATATGCAGCAGAAGCAGCAGTAGTAATAGTAGTAGTAGTGCATGTTTTTTTGTAATTGTTTTGTTGTTGATGTTGCAGTAGATGCGAGTAAATCGTGATACATTATCATTATATTTCAGACAGATTTGAATACAGAAATACTAATGCGAATAAAATAGCTTTTCATTACAAATATACACATCACATATAATGCAAATTTAATATTATGGTAATCTTCAATCTGCAAAATGTTGCCCATTGTCGATTTAATTGTTTGATGTAGAAAATGAAACAGATGCTGTTTTAATATTATATTGGACTGTGTTGAAGCAATTGCTGTTTTAAAACCAAATTGAGTTGATCTTGACGTATTAAGTTTGTTTGCAGCAATACATAGTGTTTTGAAGAATATATTACCTAAAGCTCCACATATCATCCATCCTAGTCGTGCATGCATCTTGCGTCTAAATCCTTGACCTGCAATGTTAATTAAAATGTATCTTCTTTAATAACTATAAATAGCACTTTTAATAAGAAAATTCATAGATAATGATGTTTAAGTTTTTTTTAATTTCAATAAGCAGCATATTTTCAAGTACATCAGCCACTCAAGAGTTCAATGACTTTTTATACATAAAGAACACATTTGAACATAAGTTACATGATTAATTAAACATTTTATGTCTTGACAACAAAATAAAGGCAAAGTAATTAACATATCAGGTACTTCCTTAGTAACATGACAATTCAAAGAAGGCACCCTAGCAACATTGTGATTCGTTCATATTTTCCTATCAATCTATTTTGTCTTAATTTTTTTTTCTTCTAGGAAAACATTTAATGTTTGTTAGATTTTTATTAAAATAAATTAATATTGTTATTGTTGACAGATCAACAAACTAATTTAAAGTGAATATTTGAACATTATTGGCATTTTATTTTTCTTTGTAGCAAATTTAGCTTAATCTTTACTTAAGGCTATTTTTTTCAAATTATATATATAATTAAAATTTTGTTTACCAAATATAAATTATGTGATTCATTATTTTATTCACATATATAACTCAAGATTCATCAGATATATGCCGTAATTTCCAAAATATGTAGGTGGTCACAGTTGTAGGAATTGATGGAACTATCGAAAAGAAGGATACACTAAAATATAATTTTTCAATATTTTATGCGCTAAATTTGAGGTGCCTTTAAGCAATTTTATTACGAGTTCCTGACCAAAACCAAGGTAATTTTACTTTAAAATCATTAGCGTAAGGGAAGAGGACAATTCGTTGTTCGCTTCCCTTAGCGTAATGGTATACAACAAGAAAGTGGTTGAATTTTTGCGAAAAACTAAAAATGACGAACACTGTTGTGATGAAATGTTTCGAGTGGTTACGGGAACTATCTGTCGTCGGTGACCGAAAAACAGCATGTCGTGGTTTCCGAAAAACAAGATGACTGCACCCAATTTTTTTAATGTTACTGACTATTTAAAGTTGATAAATGTATGATTTTGCTTCTCATTTGATACAGTGACAATTTAAAGGCCGATACACTTGTAATGTGAAAGCTATTATGTCCTTTTGCCTATGTATTTCAATATACCAGTGCGATCAGTAATTTCCGTTATCACTCGGTAAAATTTAGCAGACACATAATTTAATCATTTTTTTATGTTTTCCGAAAATATTCTATCTCTTTCTTGGTGTATACCAATATAGAAATGATTTTAAATTAATAGCTCATTGATTTCAGTCAGGGACACTGCCTATAGCCGCGAAAACAACTATTCGAAACGTTTTGGTTTACAATTTTTGTGTTGTAAATTGTTTGCATGCAGCATGATATTGAATGTTCTGGCAGATTAGTGTTTCGACTTTCTTGATTGGGTGATTTCGGAGTGTTTAATCAAATAAAAACAGAGCTTTCAAACATTATTTAGACCCATGTAAGCGAGGTAATAAAGAGCGACTTTTTGTTTACAACCCTTAATGTGACGTCACGAGTTGCCTCCCTTGCTGGTTCATGCTTATGAGCTTTACTGTTAATAAGTACAAAATTCAATGAGTATTACGCATTGTTATCAGAATAGTGTTTTATTAATATGTTAAATAATACTGAGAATGCAAAACTGTACATAAAACATGCTTTCTTGCAGCTCGAATGTACGAATGGTTTCTTTTTCCGCAACAAATATCTGTAACTATTGTCATAAGTTTAAACGTATTTATTGCATCAAATATGCATGGGACTGGATTACAAGTTTTTGAAACAGTATCTAGATCCTCTCCCAGATAATTATATAACATAAATTGCTAAAATGCATTATTTATAGTTCAATAGCGTAATCAGTTGGTATAACATATACAAAGATTAATAAACATGGCAGAAGGTAAACAATTGTTAAAGGGAGATTATACGATTTTGTCAAATATTTATGAATTTATATAAAATGTGTAAAAAACTTATTATACGTATATTTCAATATCGAAAAATGCGAAATAAGCCAGATATTTAATTCTGAAATCGAAAATGTCTGTACAGTCGAAAACATGTATATCGTGCATGTACGATGTGAATATAAATTATGTTTTACGGATCAATTTAATTTCCTGCAACGATATCTATTCATACGACACACGAACCCTTACTCAGATCCTATAAAAAGACGAATACTTCGGTTATTGTAGGAAAATATGCACTTAATATCTTCGTCATAATCGGCTCGGGGCGCTATTTTGGCTTTGCTGCATTTAATAAAATTCAGCTTCAATGTCTAATTTGTCTTGCCTATTTTGTGATATTGTAACTTTTTATATATAAATATATTACAATTTGACACATATAAAAATCGTATAATCTCCCTTTAAGTTATTGAAAATAGTTATCTCCATTTGTATGTATGTTATTGACAATTGCATACCAAATTAAAACCTTTTTGAGCCTGCTATGAATGCCTGAACCGTTCTGAACACCATTTTATTTTAATCCGAAGACATGTTGGGTTCACCACATAGCAAAAATAACTTATATTAAGGTTATGGCTCAATTTGTTTATAGTTTATCCTATTAGGTGTGCAAATTTTAAACATTTAAAAAAGTAATGACACCTTTCAATTTGTTTATAGTTTATCCTATTACGTGTGCAAATTTTAAACATTCAAAAAGTAATGACACGCATTTCACAAGGAGCTCCGCAAGAACAAAATGGATCAACGATAAGAACAATTATCATTGACTGTCATTGTGCACAGTTATACACCCACTAAATTTAATGGATATTCGGTGCCATTTAATAGCCTTATAACTTGAACAAACTAACAATTTGTTACGCGCGACAGTTTATATTGCCCAGCCCGGTTGACATTGGATATAATTTATAAAATGGCGAGCAGATCGGACTTATCTGAATTAAATTGTTGCTGACTTATACCGATAAGTCATGCCTTTTATGCGATACCAAATTAAGGTTGATATGCGAAGCAATATAAATTTCAAAGTATGGCACTTTCATTTAGCGATGCGTTCGTTTTAACGTTAACGAATACCGTTATGATGAAATTTCAGAAGCGAGTAATTACAGAGAAAGTTGAATCTACAAGTGTACTTACGTGCTAAACATTCACGCATTTTCCTCTTGATTCTATGTTCAGGCTCGCAAAAGGTATCCTGACACGACTACATTTAACAATAAGTACCCTACATATAAAATGTCCGCTCTAAAATCGTCATACCCATTATGTTGCATCACAATTTACGGCGTTCCGTTAGGCCACTATCGACACAAAAACGACACAAAAACGACACACAGGAGCGAAATCACGATAAGAGAATTCGAGATCTCGTTTCTTTAGCTCATGTCTTCGCATAATTACCTCGTGTTCTAGCTCTGCTTTATTTTAATTAGTCTACAATTCAAGAACACAATTCGCAAATGGGATATCGATGCATGATGTTCTTGCAACCTCGCATCATGATATCATTGTATCACATAGTAATTTGGCAATGTCCTCCTTTGAATTAAAATTGAAATAACGCGAACACGCGATGCCAAAGCTCCATATTCCGATGCGACGTCGCGAATCATGATACGAGATTTTGAGACAACAATCCGATAAAACTATATTGAGATTTCGAGTTCGTGCCGTATAATCGTTATATCGCATGGTCATAAATCGAGAACCCAAAATCATGATATTAATTTCGCAATATCACTTTCCGGTTGAATATACAATGTGCAGACGTGGCAGTTTGATAAATTGTTTGATGTGGAAATAAACAAAAGTCGTTTATCAGGAAATGAATGTCATTATATTGCATTATAAGGCATTATTTTGAAATAAGCGAAATAACAGTCCTGATTGGTATGCAACATACATTTTTGGATGAATACTTATTTAATTAGAAGTCGTTGAAAGCTTTCGAAATTAGCATATTAAAAAAACCTAGTGTTTAAATTACATCGCACTTTTCAATGGTCGGAATCCAAAGTAGTAGCGCATTGTTCTGTCATCACCAAGATTCGAAAGCCAGTCTTTGCATTTTTATTGCAAACGTCCTACTCCTGAATTTTCTTATTTGAAACAATTACACAAATTATCATAGTTATGTAAGCACAACACACACACACACACACACACACACATATATATATATATATATATATATATATATATATATATATATATATATATATATATATATATATATATATATATATATATATATATATATATATTCAGATTTTTGTATACGAAAATATGTGAATAAGTCCTTTGAATACTAATTTGCCATAAATGGAATGTATTGTTTGATTTTCAAAGTGTATAATATTTGTTATCATGCCATTTAGACCACAATGTCTTTATGGCAATGATTTATTCAAAATTGAACGTTATAAACAAATAAATTAAAAGTTTTTACAACACAGAAAACGTTAATTAATTTGATTAGCCCATGATTGTAACTGTTCATCTCAAAACTTACCTGCATTACGAATTGTATACATTAACATGTACAGTTTCAACGATAGACAAAGACAGACACAAGCATTGCGAACTGACAACAATGCAAACACGTTTGAATGTCGACATTATATGAAGAGAAAATTCGTATATATTTGAATTTAAATTTCCAGAAAAAAGTCAAACATGTAACAGTTCTAGTAAACATACATATCTCACCTACGACAGAAATGACCTAATCCGATTGTCTTAGAGTGGTCACGTGCCCATGGAGTATTTTCCAAACACCCCGAGTAATTTCCATACTACCTGAGTAATCGAGTAGTCGCTTGAGATAGAATCGTTACACCGTTAGTTTAAACAACCTCAGTAATTTAAAACCATACTCGAGCTTCGCTCTCATATGGTTTGACATTTCTAAGGCTGTAAATCCAATAAACCGTCAGTTACTAACGGTGTAACTAATACTATCATGTGTATTAAACTGCCTTTACTATATATCTTGTTCAATGTTTTCGATTCTTAATTCTTATAAATTACAATTGATAAGGGGGAATTTCAAAGGTAGACATAATGCCGAAAATCGTGTTCACGCCTTGTGTTCTCTTAATTTTGACCTCCTACAAAAGTGAAAAACACGAGATCACGATGCGAAGACACAAGATTGCGATGCGATATCGCGATATACTATCGTGGTATCGCATCGTGATATCGTATAAGCGCGCCATAATATCATGCTCTCGCCCCGCAAATTGACTCCTTCGTTTGTGTTTTCGCGGTCATGCATTGTCATTCAGAGATGGACAATTACAAAGAACGAGTGACATTAACGGAACACCGTAGTTCCCGTTTAAATAAATAATAAATCTTATCGAGCTTGCAAAACGTCTGCTTCGCCAAGCTTGGGACGCGTTTAAATATTGAAATATATGCTAGTGTGATACTTTACGTCAAATATTGATAAACAATATAAATAATAATCATAGTTGAGTTTTTCTATTCTTGAAGGTTATGAATATACATTTTTAGCGTGTGTGATATACACATTGGTGTATTCTCTGGAACCGTTAAACACCGTTTTTCTTATTTATGAAAGCATAATTGATATGGAAATTTAAGACATTTAAGTTGAACAGTTTAATATTCTCAAATCATAATACTTTTGATCATCGGCATTGATGATGATTCACGGAATTATATGATGATAATTGTGTCGATGAGGATGATAGTCATATTTGATAAATTTGTCGTTGTCAGTCGCCAGTCTTCAACCATTATACCATGGGTCAATTTATCCGACGCTCTTGGGTATAAACCAGTGTTAACACACAATGCAAAAATAGATTCGAATATTTAGAAATTATAGCTTTGAATTTGCCTTCGTAAGGAAAGCGTTTACAAACGGAAAGTATTTGTTGTGTCAAACGTTTTCCTTTGAAAAAAGCGCTCGTTCGCTGTTTCTGAATGCAATGTCGTTTCAACATCCGCTGCCGATATGTGCGCAAACGCTTAGGTTGTTGCATCGGCGATGCGCTAAATTCCTGTTGCAAAAGCAACATGCATAATATCTTCGTCCAATATATGCCGTCTTACTTGGAATGCGCCCGAGACGGTACAATTCGAGCAGTGGCTTTTTGATAGCACGAATGAAACAGATGGTTAACGTAAGAAGATTGACGGGCGTTGACAATATGTTGAACACGTATTTATGTGAATTGGAGCTATGAAAATAAACATGAAAACGTTTACATTCTCATTTAATATAGCAACAAACACGCTTTCTATACAACCAGGTAAAAGTCGCCAATACGAGGAGACGCCAAAAAAGAAAAAAAATCTCAACATTGTCGTTTTACCGGCCTATTAGTCATCCTGACGGAATATGTGTTGTTCTTTGAAGTAGTGGCCATCTTCTAAAACATACAACGAAGAATATACCCCCTGGAACGACAATACGTCCGACCAATATCATAATTGTTACAGATGTCGTATCGTGTTTCATAATTGTCGCATTAGTTCATGTTTATCATTCTGGCGGGTGCAGATTTCGTCCTTTTATGTTGACGCATTGGCGGGTATGATTTTTTTCCAACACACAAACACGCTGGAACGCAAAATATACGACAACACATAACAAAAATGGTCATACTTTTTCGTCGTATTGGTAAGTATAGGTGTCGTTCTTTAAAACTGGTACAAGATAACGATTGATGCAAAGCATCAAAGGGCGTCGGAAATTTCAGTGTAAAAGGCACTAAATGAAGTTACATGGAACGATTTTTTTTGTACTGTAAATATTAATATATTGACCGATTATTTTAAACAAAATAGAAAAAGATACTGGTATAACCATTATCAATGATTTTGTGTTATAACTCCCAAATAACCATTATCTATGATGTTGTGTTATAACCCCCGGATAACCATTATCTATGATTTTGGGTTGTAACCCCCAAATATTTCATAGTTCATTTTATTTACATTGGTTTCCTTTTTTACTGGCATCCGTGTGCAGTTTTCATTAATGGAACAGAACTGTGTAGGTTTTAAAAAATCTGCTTCATCTTGTAAGCGTAATTTCATATTTTTCTCAACTTCAAGGGGAGATGATTCTGAACTTATTCTTACGTTGCTCATTTACGATAGGGGTTGAGTACTCATTGATATGAAAACACTGTAAAAGTTTTAATGTGTTTACGACCCCCCCCCACCCTTTCACACATATATTTCATGGGCATAATAAAAACAAAAAGTGGTTACAATAAAACAGCATATTCATTTCAACTAAAATGTTTATATCAAAACAAAAAGTTAACATAGAACACAAATAAAATAATTTGATTCTACTGGGGCTCGAACCTTGGGCCTCTCACATGTGAAGCGAGCGTGTAACCACTACATTACGGAACCGCTTGAAAAATCACCTTCTAACTAAGATATTAATAAGATATTAATAGTCGGTTTAAATGTAAACCCGGAAGTTTAAACGCTGGATAGTGAGCGGGGTTAAAGGTCCATACCAAAGGGTCCATACCACTGGTAAGATACGGGTCAGGCCTGCGGCCTTCTATATGTGGGTCTTAAAAAAACCTGTAGGAGGACTTGATAGTAATGAGACTGGGATGCTGTGATGGTGCTCATTATCGATAAGCGGCTGCTTCCTTATTACAATTAATAATACGTGTCGCGCTTCGCGCTCTATAGCGCCTTTATAAGTATCTAGGTGGTTGCTAGGATAGTGGAACAAAGAAGTTTTGTTTTTATACAAAACCAGAAAGTTTCACCGATTCGCGTATTTGCCCAGTCCCTGTGATCGTTTATTATTGCCCAGTTCATAAGCTTTGCATTATTGACAATAAATGTTGTAGTAAATGTAATAGGTACAAATGCAGTACTTATTTACACTAATTTACACAAAAAATCACCACTATGCAAGATATTATGACAACAAAAATATATATATTGATCCGTAAAATAACTTCTCCCATAAGCGAAAAAAAACGTATTACATACTAGTCGCCGCACTTCAGTGCGACGCCAATAAACTTTTATCGACGTTCTCTTAAAGGGACCGTCAACCACGAATGACGAAAGACGAAAAGTTCTAAAATACCGTATTTTTACAATTATGTGTTTATATTGAAAATATCACGACTGGTCTATTACATTACTTGAAAAAAGTTGATTTTTTTTAGTCTATTCGTTAATAAAATTTCGCGATGTGAAATCGAAAGTACATCGCGAAAATAGGTGACATAACTATATTCACACTATAAATAACGCAAGTAGATTGATCATTTTATATATGAAATATTTACAATTCTCTACGCATGCACAATTTGCATTCCTGGGTTTACCACGTGATGATGATAATCAATCTACTTGCGTTATTTATAGTTAACTGGTAGTTAACTGGTAGTTAACTGGTACCTGTACCCTTTAACATTAATTACCGAATATACTGAAAATATGAAAACTTAACTTTTTTTTCAAGAAATGTAATATACCAGTCTTGATATTTTTATCAATATAAGGTAATAATTGTAAAAATATACGGTATTTTATAACTTTTCTTTTTTCGTCATTCATTGTTGACGGTTACTTTAACACGTCAGAACGTAGCAAACAATTACTTGTAATTGAGACTGGAGTGTGATATGCATTGAAAATGTTAACTATTAAAGCAACATCGGTTATGTTTACGGTCTCAACAATACTATTATCTGTGTTTGATAAAGATATTGCACACATTTTGAGTAATGAAGCAACTATTACGTAGGATATTGTGTTGATGTATTCAGATCTTTCCTACGATGATGGTTTTGTTTCAGAAACATCAAAGCAAATAGCAAACAGCAAACCGTTTGTTCAGTGTTGTTATTGTGTGTGCTATCGATTGCTACAACCATAAAGAATCGAGGTGGTTCTAGGAATATATCTCTCTCTCAATATATATAAGAATTCCGCAAATATATGTTATGTATTATAATATGTAATATAACACATACGATACATGGTATTATTCCGTTTGAATCGAATATAATGTATGCAAAATGCACGAATTGTGATGTGTTTAATTGCACTAATCACATAATTAATCTGCACACATTCATTTCATTAAAATACACGAATACATGACTAAGAAATATGTTCATATCATAAATACAAAATAGTATACTGCCAAACCGTTTTCAGAAATTCTACATCTTAACAAATGTGAACAAATAACTGTTTGTTATAAGGAACGGTACACTAAAACAATCGCAAACAGATTCCGAAAATATAAAAAACAGTACATGTATTATTAACTGTATTCATTAAAATTATAAAACTGGTCTACCTTATAGACTGCCTTTATGCATAATTGCGCATATATTAATACACTTCAATGAACAATTTCGTTTTAATAATCTGAGCATACGTGAGCATTTATACCATTTGTGTAATGCGTGTGAACACAATAGTTTCGATAAAACGATAATTGTTTAAAAACTGTGTACGAATTCAACGAACAAAACGTAATAATATTTAACATCGTCTCATCAGTTGTTTTGTAAAGGATAGTGAATTTCAACTAAAGAATCTTAAGGTGTGAGGAAACGATAACCTGGGTCGATATACATTTGAAATAGCAAAAAAGTTGTTAATTGAGCTGTTCTTTTAAGAAGTTGATTTAGTAATAACAATTCATTTTTATGTTTAATTCATTTTAAAAACACGCACACTTTTTAAACAATACATATTTTGAAGGTAAATCCGTCGGCTGCCTACACGGATGCTGACTGTAGGTCCAGTTGTAAGTATCAGGGATGTGTCGACGGTATTTGTCCTGGTTGTTCAACATCATGCAAATCTGACAGCGCCTTCTGATATGTAACCTTGTAAGATATCGCTTCGTATTGATCCTTCGCTTGAAGAAGCGATGCATATTTTTGAACAGACGCTGAAATTTCCGAAAGATATTTACCAAGGGCGTCAGCGCTCTCAAACGAATCCGTGCTAATAACTGATCCTTTGGGAAACAGTTTTGTTGCTTGCCCGTATTCTCCACCGCGTGTGACGATAAGGACATCGTAGTTGAAGTTTTTAAACAATTTCTTCGTGAAATAACTTCGACACAATGAGTTTTCAAAAGCGAAAAAATATCTGTACGTTGTATTTAGAATGCCAAAACATGAGTCATGTACATAGAGACGTCCGCAATTCCATTTCTTCCCACACCCACCAAATATATCCACGGTGATGTATTTTTGTAACCGTTTTGCATATATTTCTCTCTTTGCTGAGTTACCGCAATGCGAACTGACAAGCAGCGCATCTTTTGTTTTTCCGAGAGCAATCTATGTGTAATTTCTCACCGTTTTAATCAGTTTTGTAGTTATACCGCCATAGGGAAAGTGAACGTCAGTGTTAATGTAATCATATGTCATGGACCAGTTAAATCCACTACTCCAACTTGGATCGGTTCTCCATTCAGTGCCTTCACCGTCATAATGTTGTGGACTTTCTATTTGGTGAAATATCCAGATCTGTTCAGGCGTCCTTGGAAAGGGTGTCTTATAATGACCAATCCGGCGACCAGTTATAATCAACGCATCACTTCGTGGCCGCTCAGACATACTGTGTGTCAAAATACAGTTGTTATATTGACACTGTGAAAAGTCGTTCCTCATTGCATCTGGTCGACTGGTGAGCTGGAAATGCACATCTGGGAACAACACTCGAAACGAACGATTCTGAAAATACACAATTTTCGCCCAAAACACCAGATTTTAGATAAACTATGCATTACATAACTATTTTTTTTAACAAGACTGTAGGTACACCTTTTTTAAGACCTTTCGATTGTACACCAGACTAAACCATTACTAACAGAACTGTCGCGTTTACACCAAAATGGGAGTAAACTATTGATATCAGAACTATCGCGTTTACACCAAAATGGAGGTAAACTATTGGTATCAGAACTATCGCGTAAAATGAGACTGCAGATAAACCATTGATTACTTTCACAACAGACAGAAGGTAAACTTTTGGTTACAGAACCATTGCTTTTACACCAGACTGAAGGCACGCTTTTTATACCAAAACCTTCGCTTTTACATCAGACTGAACTTCAGTATATATCTGTATATATACCTATATATTATAGATGTATGGCAAGCGTTGAATAGCAATGATAACAATTGTGTAGGCTGCGAGTAATATGCAAGTACTATAATATCATAGATGGGGTAAGTGATAACAAAGCTCATTGATGTATTCTAATACACAGTAGTTTATGCTTAAAATATCAGTAAATTACAAATACTTTGCATATAATCTTGTTGAGATTGTTTCAAATTGTATAACAGGTGTACACATTGACTCTTATAGAAAACACTCTTTAACCATTGATGGGTTTTCATAAAAGAAATACTTTTTAAGTACAAAGTCAAAATGATGGTATTTTGACTTTGAGTATGTCCTTCAGAAATCACTTTGTGTCTGGTTAACATTTCGTATTATAAATCAAATAGCCAGCCTCAAATTGCCCATGTTAAGGAGAACACCTAGTTATCAACAAGTGGTTGAAGGGTACATACATGCCTCTTTATTGAACTACTTTTAAAAAGTCTACAAAACATCCTCTTCCAGTCTGAAGGTTAAATTATAAATTGTGCTTTTTGCAATAGATATTTACAAATTTTCCAACTAAAAGGTTTATCACAGATATGAAAATTTCCAGCTTTTATATTCCATGAAAAAGAAATGTTGGTTTTGAGACTGAAGTCTACAAAATACACTTTGATGGCCCAGCTTATGTAACACAAGCGTTAAGCCATATTTGATGATGAATATCTATTACAGTTACGTAGTTGTTTATATGCAAAATTAAATCTGAAACTTAAGATTATTACAAGAATAGTCACCATGGAAAAAACTTGATTTTCATCATTATATATTTTTTATTTAATTAACTACTGGATGACAACCATCAAAATAACACACAAATATAGGACAACTATCAGACATTTTGCTGCAAAATATGGTGGGTTCTTTAGCCCTTTTTCAAGAAAAATATAGGCATTTCTTGACAGTCAAGTCTCTCCATATAATTTGGGACTTCTCAGGCACACCTTTCTTTCTCTAGATGGATTGCTAACAGAGGAGGTAATCACGTGACAATCAAGATGGCGACATCCATGCCGAAACAGGTATTTTTGGCCGTTTTATACCCTTTATAAATTTTGTTAATTCTTCAAATGCCGCTCACTTTCCAGCCATATCAGCAAGCGTTTATGTTGTATTAGTATACGACTATATCTCGACTTAACTCGCTACGAATGTTCTTAGCGGGAGCTGTAATTGTGTGATAAAGTCGACATATAGATCAAATATTAATACGAAATAAATGCTAGCACTTTCTTCCTGATATGGCTGGAAAGTGAGCGAAATTTACACAATTAATAAAACTTATAACGGTATAAAACTGAAATAAATACCTGCCTCGACCTGACTGTCACGTTATTACGACCTCTGGTTAAAAGCATGTAAAACAAGGCCTAAAAAACTCTTATGTTTCCTGTAACCGGATCAACCCTTACTCTTTACCACAAACTCTAATTTTAGTTTCCATTATATACACTATACAGTGTGAAAATACAGCTGTTATATGGAGCCCATAAATTTCGTCATGTATATTCATGTACAAGTATTCAAAAGACACTCGATACGTTCGACAAAATATATGAAATTATAAGGTTATTTAATACTATATGCTTTTGCGTTTAAAAAAAAATTTTTGTTTTCTTAGTAGATGGACTACAACATTGATGGAGTGTCCGTCATTTCGGCACCATGTCTCTCACATCATACAATGTCCCATCAACATTTATCTTTTTTTTCCATAGAAATTCTTATAGTTAAGTTATTTGTCAAATGTGGGACAGAAAGCTTGATTTTGCTTTCAAATGTATAGCATTAACATTTTATTTTAAAGTAGCCTATTTACCTGTTGTCCTTAAAACAATGTTCGTAAAATGCATTCATCGTTATTTGTTTTCATCTTTACTGTTTTTAACATATTTTTACGGGAGACTGTGCGAGTATTTATTCACACAAAAAGACAGAGAACAACGGTAAGGTAGGCATATAAGTCTATCTATTGTAAAAGGTATGAAGGAATGTGTGCTACCAACCAAAAAGGAACATAAGCCTACCAATATCCCGATAAACACGTCCTTTTCGGTTGTACTGGGGATAGAACTCCGGTTCTGTGACATCGGTTGATGTATTTTTTCAACAGTTTGTGGGCTTCTAAGCCAATTCTGTGACACCGTACTTGTACTTGAGTGTACTTTTCCCGCAGTTTGTGGGCTTGTAAGCCAATTGTGTTCCACCGGACTTGTACTTGAATGTACTTTTCCTGCAGTTTGTGGACTGTAAGCCAATTTGGTGACACCGGACTTGTACTTGAATGTACTTTTCCTGCAGTTTGTGGACTTGTAAGCCAATTTGGTGACACCGGACTTGTACTTAAATGTACTTTTCCCGCAGTTTGTGGACTGTAAGCCAATTCGGTGACCCCAGACTTGCACTTGAATGTACTTTTCCAGCAGTTTGTGGGCTTGTAAGCCTATTCGGTTACACCGGACTTGCACTTGAATGCACTTTTCCTGCAGTGTGTGGGCTTTTAAGCCAATTCGGTGACACCGGACTTGTACTTGAATGCACTTTTCCCGCCGTATGTGGGCTTGTTAGCCAATTCGGTGACATCGGACTTGCATTTGAATGTACTTTTTCCGCAGTTTGTGAGCTTGTAGGCCAATTCTGTGACACCGGACTTGCACTTGAATGTACTTTCCCTGCAGTTTGTGGGCTTGTAAGCCAATTCTGTGACACCGGACTGGTACTTGAATATACTTTTCCTGCAGTTTGTGGACTTGTAGGCCTATTCTGTGACACCGGACTTACGCTTGAATGTACTTTTCCCGTAGTTTGTGGACTTGTAAGCCAATTCTCTGACACCGGACTTGTACGTGAGTGTACTTTTCCCGCAGTTTGTGGGCTCGTAGGCCAATTCTGTGACACCGGACTTGTACTTTAATATACTTTTCCTGCAGTTTGTGGACTTGTAGGCCAATTCTGTGACACAGGACTTGCACTTGAATGTACTTTTCCAGCAGTTTGTGGACTTGTAGGCCAATTCAGTGACACCGGACTTATACTTGAATGCACTTTTCCCGAAGTTTGTGGACTTGTTACATGGGTCTCCTTAACCTTGTGATGGAACAATACCATACCGGATCGAGTTGAGTCATCAACCAGTTCATCACTGTGACGGCTGCAATAGATGAAATGTCCAAGTAAATTTTGATTTTGTTGCAGAAGTATGGGCAAATAAGAATTATAGTAATATAGGTAGTAAGACTAGTAATGACAGAGGTAGTAGTAGAACCAGCATATGCAGCAGTAGAAGTATTAGTAGTAGTAATAATAGTGGTAGTAGTACTAGTTTGTTTTATTTGTTTTGTTGTTGGTGTTGCAGTAGATTTGAGTCCATCGTAAAACAATAACCATTACATTTCAGAAAGATTTGAATACAGAACTAATAATGCGAATAAAATATAGCTTTTCTTTACAACTATACAAATCGCATATAACGCAAATTTAATATTATGGTAATCTTCATTACACGAAATGTCGTCCATTATCTGATTATTGTTTGATGTAGATAATAAAACAGAAGAAGTTGTAATATGACTTCGGACTGTGTTGAATTAAATTCTGGTTTATAACCAAATTTAGTTGATCTTGAAGTTTTAAGTTTGTTTGCAGCAATACCCAGTGTTTTGAAGAATATATTACACAAAGCTCCACAAATCAGCCATCTGAATCGTGCATGCATCAAGCGTCTAAATCCTTGACCTGCAACGCAAATGTAAATGTATCTTCTTTAATAACTGTAAATAAATAAATGATAATTAAGTTGTTATGGTTTTTCCTTTCAATAAGCAGCAGATTTTTAAGTACATCAGCCAGCCACTCAAGAGTTCATTGACTTTTTATACTCGATGAAAACATTTTCAAAAAAGTTACATAATTAATTAAACATTTCATGTCTTTACAACAAAATAATGGCAAAGTAATTTACATATCAGGTACTTCCATAGTAACATGACAATTCTAGGAAGGCACCCTAGCAACATCGTGATAAGGTCATATTTTCCTATCAATCTGTTTTTTTTCATAGTTTTTTTCTAGGAAAACATTTAATGTTTGTAATAGTTTTTTTAAATAAATCAATATTGTTATAGACTAATACAGATCAACATACTGATTTAAAGTGAATATTTGGAAACTATTGGCACTTTATTTTACATTTGTAGCAAATTTAGCTAAATCTTTACCCAAGGCTATTTTTTTCAAACTATATGTATATAACATTTTATTTACCAAAAGTAATAATGTGATACATTGTTTTAATAAAAAGATATAACTCAAGATTTATCAAGATTACAACAAATGTCGTATATCAGGAAATGAATGTACTTATAATGCATTATAATGCATTATATTGAAACAAGCGAAATAACAGTCCTGATTAAGAAATATACGAAATGCATTTTTAATGAATACTTATAAAATTAGAATTCGATGAAAGCTTTCGAAAGTAGCGTTTTAAAAACTCTTGTGTTTAAATAACATTGAACTGTTCAATGGTCGGAATGGTCAAGTAGTAGCTAGTTGTTCTTTCCTCACCAAGGTTGGAAAACCGGTCTTGGCATTTTTTGCACACGTTCTACTCCTTAATGTTAATTAGTTGAAACATGTACACAAATTATCATAGTTATGTTTTGCACAACACATCTAATACCAATTTGAAAGGGGCCTTTTTGGTAAATTGAAAAATAAAAAAAGTTGTTTGACATTCGCAAATTTTCGTTTTAGTTATGATATTTGTGAACAGTAAAGCTGAAAATGTACCATGCTCTAAAATATCCATCATATGCATCTTTTGACGATTTCAAACCTGATAATTATGAAGCGTTGAAACGCGAAACAATTGAATAATTTGGAGAGTTCTGTTGTTGTCGTTATATTTGTGATACTACGAGGATTGCTTATATAAAGTATATAATACATCGCTCAATGTGTGAGCACGGATGGTCGAGTGATCTAAGCGGTATACTTTTTACTCCAAGACTCCAGGGGGCAATGGTTCGAGTCCAGTTGAGGGTTACTTTTTTCTTCTTTTTTAATTGTATTCTTGTTTTTGTTTCACTGGAGCTTTTAAGATCGTATGTTTACAATTATCAAAATAAAGCATTTAATGACAAACTTTAATTCATGCACAAATCTGTGAAAAGCCCCCTTTAAATACGAAATATGTTAATAAGTCTTTTGAAAATTATTTGCCATACATGGAATGCATTGCTTTATTTTCAAAGATGTGTAATATTTTTATCATGCCATTTAGACCAAATTGTCTCTCTGGCAATGAATTATTTAAAATTTAACGACATTAAAAGTTTTTAAAACACAGAAAATGTTAATTAATTTGATTAGCCCATGATTGTAACTGTTCATCTCAAAACTTACATGCATTACGAATTGTGTACATCAACATGTACAGTTCCAACAAAAGACAACGAAAGACACCAGCCTTGCGAACTGACAACAATTCAAACACGTTTGGATGATGACATTATATGGAGAGAAAATTCGTATATGTTTGCATTTAAATTTCCAGACCCCCCTCCAAATTAAACCAGTTCTTGTATACATACCTACCATGTTTATTAAACTGCTTATACTCTATACCTTGTTCATATAGTTCTCTATTTTAGAAGGTTATGAATATACATTTTTAGTGTGTGTGATATACGCAATGGTGTTCTCTCCGGCAAAGACTTAAGTCGCTTAAAACTGCTTTAACCAGAGTTTTAAAGGTCTCTTGTAATTACTATTTTAAAGTCTCTAGGAAGTACATTAGGCCAGCCACCTACAGCGATCTGTCTACAGTCCTGGTTATACGCCTTGGTACTTAAATCTGGGTGTCACCTGATAAAGGCAAGTAGGGGTATAAAAAGGATTAAGATAAACAATGAAACGGATGGCTAACAACAAGCTGACAAAAATATGTTATTTAAATGCAAATCACATAAATTGAATACTTAGCTTTCATGTCACATTGTAATGACTAGTATGTCTCAAATTTCGCAATAAAACTCATTTGGCTTCAAGATATATTATTTTTGAAAACCTGTAAATATATGCCAGGAAAAAATGTTGTTTATCATACATCTTTGCTTTTTCACAATAGCCAATAACGAAACAAATGTACCAGCAGGAAAGGGCCAATGTCGACCCCCTATTTCACTTAAATTGGAAGAATACCACTATAGACTGTAACAACCCAAATGCCAAAACTCAGGGCCTTGTGGTTTCAGAACAGCAGATTTGAAAAAGTGTGACTTTGAACTTTGAGGTAGGGAGGCATGTGTTACATGAAACATGCCTTCTCTTATGGTTGTCATTTTTGATAGAATATTAAATAAAAACAAGTAACATTGCGGCCAAATTTGAACTTATAAGTTCTAATTTTGACCTTGACCTTTGTTACATGCGACATGCTGTCTTAAGATTGTGAACATGTGCACACAATTATTTCAAAATCAATCAATACATGGAAAAGTTATGGTTCAGAAAGAAAGTGTTGAGCATGTTTATAGCAACTTTTACTTTTGAACTTAAGGGAAACGTTAGTGTTACCAATCGCCACAATCGCATTTGGCGATTAGAATTCCTGTCTCTAAATTTCTGTTTTCAGGCCGTATAAATCGGGAGGCGGAAAACGACAACGGGCGAGGCATGGTATGGTATTGCGCAAGGGGGGTTAGAGGGTTAGGGTTAGGGTTAGTGTTAGGGGTCGGGTTAGGGTTTGGGTTAGCCTAAACCCAACCCTAACCCTAACCCGACCCCTAACCCTAACCCTTACCCTAACCCTTTTTTGGGGTTATCACCCCTGACCATGCCTCGCCCGTTGTAGTTTTCCGCCTCCCAATTCGCCAAAAACATCGTGTATGGGGTAATAGATAATCCACTAATAGGAGATAGAATGACGTGCGTATCAAATATTCAAGCTACATTGCATGTATGCTGACACGGATGCATCAAAAGAATTTCCCATGTAACTTTCAAGTAGCCAAACTATGATTTTCGCCGTCCAATCGGTTTACGAGAACGCTTATGAGGGCGGGGTTAACCGGCGACTATTATTTTTGATTGACGTAAATCACGAAGTAAGCCTTTATCGCAGATAGTTTAAAAAGGAATCAGTGTTACCTTTTACGTAATATAAAACGGCAAATAAAAAAGTACATTAAAGACGGCGTCTGGCATCATCATTACACCTTATTACCGCAAATATTAACTGTATTAAATGTTACTTATGAAAAGTTATGAGAAGTTAAAGGTGCGCAATTAATTACTTTTGGCGAGTAAGTTGTGAAGACAATAGCCGATAACAATTTTATGCGGCAAAATTTTAATTCCAGTACATGAATATTTCATCATGTCTATTTATAGAAATTATTTACACCGTTTTTCTACAGCCATGTGATAGTAATTGCTGCTACAAGTCCCTTTGTACTCATCTACCGCGTGCCGTTCACCATTCACAATACATGTATTACCCGTGTTTAAATGTGAGCGCAAACTTGTTGCTGTTGCCTGTCAAGTTACATACATGGAATGCGTGCTTGTTGCAACAGACCATGTGCCAGGAGACTGTGGGGTGACTAAATATAAACGTTCAACTCAGTCATATTTTGCGGTATTTTAGAATGACAAATTTACATCGGAATTAATGCACACAATCAGAAAGTATTGACCCTTTTAAACTATTGAAAAATGCGTCATTTTACGACTAATACATTGCAGTACATGTATTTTTAGAGAGCCAAAAGCACCAGACTACGTTGCTTGGCAAGTACATTTGTAAAAAAAAATTGAGGAGAGGAGGGTAGTAGGGGATGGATTGACCATTCCTGTCATGCGGCGTCTCATCTGGGTCTACGTTGTTTGCCAAGGCCTTTGTTCTAGGCGCTAGGCATAAATGGTTTAAGGAGAGCGAGCAGCCTAATACATCTGAATACATATGTTGTATTCACCGCACAAATATTTCATAATATTTCAACGGCACATTGTTCTTCCAGTTGTATTTGCAATTCGTAAGTACGTCAAAGCATGCAACAAGTCTGCCTTTATTTACAATAAAAACAAAACATTATGTTCAGCAATTGGTCAATTTTTAAGTATGGCACAAACACATATCATATTAGACAAATCAACCTGATTGCAATCGCATATGGTTTAGTCTATATGCATCCACAGTCAAAATCCGTATTTAAATACAGCTATTATATCCCTAAATTGTTAATAGCAAAACAATATATCTATATCGTGTCGTATCATTTGTAGAAAGCTGAGAGATCCGGGAAAGGCCGCACGTTAATATGAGGATTCGTAATGGGTGTTTATCGAAAGGTAAAATCTAATTTATTATTCAATGGCATGTAAACATAGTTTCGGTTTTCGAGACATGTTTTGTGTTTGTGCACGCACCGTAATGCTTGATTTACAGGCCTTTACAAGTTATGGATAGTAAACGGAGCACACATGCAGAAGCGTTCAATACCGGCAATACGTAGCAGGTAAACTGTTTACGAGGACGTTACCAAATTTCATCAATACACCCCATACAATTTGTATGGCATCATATATGGCATTTAACCGCCGTTACGATAGTAAATATAGGTAAACAAAGATGTAATTTATAATTCCCAAAGTATGCATCGGTCATTGGCGGACATTACATTGCTGTACGATAGCATTCCCTAACACTGTAATCTTTTTAACAACAACAACATAACTCTCCAAATTATTCAATCGTTTCGCGTTGCAACGCTTTATAATTTTTAAATCGTTAAAAGATGCATATTTTAGCTATATTAGACCATGTTAAATGTTCAGTAATACTGTATCCTAGAAATAACATTACTAAAACGAAAATTTGCGAATCCGATACAAATTTTTTCAATTTTTGTCAATTTACCAAAACGTGATAAGATCCCTTTAAAGTTAAATGAACTGTGTCTGTATCCCAGTAAAACAGACATTAAGGCGATTGTGGCCAGTTTAGATTCAGTTCAGCCTGCAGTTGCTGGAAAGCTGTTTGCTTAAGAGCGGTTTTCTGACAATGACAAATAGTTTTATTGGATACTGATTAGACTGAGACTGCCATTTTCCTGTGACCAGGCTAATTAATTTCAGAAGCCTGGTAACAGTTTAACGTTAATGTTACCAATGTGTCAGACCAGGGCCTGGATTTTGAAATCTAGGACATGCATGGTCAGAAGATGTCATTTAAGAATATACATTTTTTCAAACACATACAAATGCGTACAAATATAAAAAGTAAAATGCATGTCAGAGTCAGAAGGCATGTGCCATCGGCTGGTGCCTTGGCACACCAGGTGTTTCGGTTGCAATAGTTTGATGGACTCACTACTTGGATGTGTAGTTACATTATTACAGTATATCAAACAGTATTTAGCATGAACCAATGATTTTTTATTACATAAATAATTGATGTAAAATGCTTGAAGGAATAATATTTAAGGTTTAAGAAGGCATTTTCTTTTTAAATGATATCTTTGAAAATTATATTGTTTATGAATTTTTTGGCAACAAGGGGTAACGCATTTTTAAAAAATGTAATCAATTTTCTGACAAAAAACTGGTACCATGAATAGCATGAAACAATTTTTTTAAACATTTGTAATTGATGAAAAATGATTGCAACAATAATATCTAGGGTCTAATAAAGCATTTTTTATTTAAATAGGTTACTCTGAAAATTCTATTTTTCATGATTTTTTTTTGCAACAAGGGGTTATGAAATTTAAAAAATGTTACTGGATTTTTAGACCAAAACTGGTACTATGATAATACTATGATGCACTTCGCCAAAACATTTATAATTATATTGTTTATTCTTGAAAATGTATTTCCCCTATTCACTAAAAATAACACTTTTGATCAGAAAATTCATATATAATGATGTTTACTTTTATTTTCGATAAGCATAATGCATCTTTTTAGTTGTATTCAGCCACAAGTTCTTGACAGCCACTTAAGGGTTATATGTTGCCTTTCTTTTACTAAATGCAAAATAATTCTACACTTTGAGACATTCATAAAATATTTTATGTCTTCACAACACCGACAGACTAATAAATGTATATATCAAGTACTTCTATACTTACAGGACCATTCTAGGCGGGCAACCTAGCAACCTTGATTTGTTCATATCTTCCTATCAATCTGTTGAATGTGTAATGAATCATTTGTTCGGAGAACATTTAATGTTTGTTATAACTTTTAAATAATTCAATGTTCAAAGTGATGTTGTTATTTACCGATAAACCAACATTCTGATTAAAAGGGAATATTTGATTAATTATTTGCATTTTATCTTACATGAGAAATATTCGCCTAAATGTTTTTCAAACTATAGAGAAATCTATATACAATTAATAATTGACCACGTTTATAAAAAAAAACAACAAATTTATGAAATGGAAGTTTAAAGATAAAAATAAATAATGCAAGTTTTATCAGATATTCGTAATAATTTCCAATATAATTGAGTGTCTGAGCAATGTGGATGAATGAATATATCGGATAAAACGAACACTTGTCTACAATTGAGTTTTGATTTATTTTTCAATATTTTATGCACTTATGTTTAGCCTTAATGCGTTTTTATAAGCATTTATAGACAGTGTCCCTCCCAAAAATCAAGGAATTATTACTTGTCATTCATTTGTGTAATGGTATACAATAATTTTGTGGTAGAATATTTGAGAAAAAACATTAGAAACGAAACTTGTCAGTGATGAAATTTTCCATATGGTTATGGAAATTACCGATCGTCGGTTTCCGAAAAACAATACGTCGCGGTTTCCAAAAATATGATGGTTGTGCCCACAGATTTTGGTGTTAATGAATATTACTGGTTTATATTTTAATAATTTCGATTCTCATTTGATTAATAAGGCTGATAAACTTGAAATATGCAAGCTATTCTTTCGTTTTGCATTTGTCTGTCGATACATCTGTACAATCGGTAATTTCCGTAACCACTCGTTAAATTGTAGAAGACACAAGTTTAAATATATTTTTTTATGTTTTACACTAATATTCTACCTCTTTCTTGCTAAAAACTAATGCATGAATGATTTAAAAGTAATATTGCATCGTTTTCAGCCAGGACCACTGTCTATGACCGTGAAAAAAAACATAACAATTTTTTTGATTTACGATATTTACTCAGGTCACTAGGTCAAAGGTCAAAGTCACAGTAAGTCAAAACAGTTTAATGATTTCCGGATGATAACTCAAGAATGCTTACGTCTAGGATCATGAAACTTCATAGGTACATTGCTCATGACTTGCAGATTACCCCTATTGATGTTTAGGTCACTAGGTCAAAGGTCAAGGTCACATTGACTCAACTTTGAAAAATGGTTTCCGGATGATAACTCAAGAATGCTTACGCTATGATCATGAAACTTCTTAGGTACATTGATCATGACTCGCAGATGTCCCCTATTGACTTTCAGGTCACTAGGTCAAAGGTCACGGTGAATTGACACAGTAAAATGGTTTCCGGATGATAACACAAGAATGCTTACGCCTATACGAAACTTCATAGGTACATTGATAATGACTCGCAGATGACCCCTATTGATATTCAGGTCACTAGGTCAAAGATCAAGGTCACAGTGACAAAATATATATTCACACAATGGCTTCCACTACAACTGACAGCCCATATGGGGGGCATGCATGTTTTACAAACAGCCCTTGTTTGTCTTATGTTGGTAAATGTTCATATCGGTCAATACTTGTTTAAGTTTGAAAGTCGGTCATATGTGGTCCAAACCAGGTCAACAAACCAAATCACAGAAAAGGTAAGTGAAAACTCCAGAGGTCACATTTTCTTCCAGATCTTCTTGAAAATTGGACAGAATGTTATCTTGATCAAATTAAGTTTCAGTTTGAAAGTTGGTAGTTTGTCAAAAACTAGGTCATTAGGTCAAAATATAGAAAACTTCCTTTACCTTTCTACAGGTCACATTATCTTCCTGATTTTCATGAAAATTGCTTACAATGTCCATCTTAATCAAATCAAAAGCTGAATTTGTAAGTTAATGATGTGCAGGCTAAAGCTAGGTTAAAACTAAGTCAAATCAAATACAAGTTTTTGACACTATAGATGGAGTTTTGGGTGAGCGATACAGGGCTAGCTTGTTTTAAAACAGCCTGTAGTAAGAAAGGGAAGGTATTGTATTTGTTTCAAAAGTAACATTTTATTGTTATTGGAAGTAACTGAGCTATTATATGATGTCATAGTTTTGGTTATTTTGTTCACTTGTTATGATGTGACAAGGTGAGCTTTTGTTATCACTATTTGTCTGTTGTATTTATTCAAAGTTTATTGTGAACACATAAGATATCATTTTACAATGTTTAAATTTGGGTGTCACCGCTTTGCAAGATTCTTATGAAACTAGTCACCTCTATGTCATTTTGGGTTTCATATCCTATAAAAAATTAGGGCACTAGGTCAAATATAAGAAAAGGTCTGCTAATACTTTAGTGGTCACATTCTCTCTCTGATCCACTTGTAAATTGGTTAGAACATTATTTTAAATGATTTCATAATCAAGCTTGAAAGTAGCATATTCAACATTAA
This sequence comes from Dreissena polymorpha, assembly GCF_020536995.1. NCBI lineage: Eukaryota > Metazoa > Mollusca > Bivalvia > Myida > Dreissenidae > Dreissena > Dreissena polymorpha. Next base: position 100,161,179 of record NC_068358.1, on the reverse strand, counting down.
GATCACAAGGTCTAGTCTCAGTGATTAACAGGTCACGTTCAAAAGTGGGTCATGTGCTTCCAAGCATTTGATCAATAACTAAAATCATTAAAATCTATGTTAACACTTACATTTTTTACCTGATCTTTATGGCAGTTGATCAGAATGTTCAAATAAATAAAAGTAGGAACTCGGTAACAAGGCTCAACTAGATCGGATAGGCGCAAATAGTTTGTTCATACTCACAATGCCTTTTTTCTAGATCTTCATGAAAAATTAGTTAATACCACTAGGAAACAATCAGTTTCAGGTGAGCCACATTGTGCTGTTAAAGCTATGTATAGTATAGATTGTTACAAAACCTTGTTTATCAATATTTTTTTATATAAAAAAAATGGCTTTCTAAAAGTTGTAGTCTTGGATGATATATTCCTCAACTTATAATCTACGACAATCTTTTGAGAAGAAAAACAAAATTTGACTATTATTATACCCCAACATACTGTGATTGGGGGCTAGCACAGGAATTCTCAATTATGTTCCTCGAAAAATAATGGGTCAGCATATTGTTGCTGTTTTATCCAGTTGTCTGGACCATTACTCCCAAAAGAATTGTAGGTTCAAATATGAGATATTTAGGTAAATAAATCTCATTAAAGGGAGTGCAGTGTCCAAGAACGAAAACGATTGCACCACAATCATTAACTATTGACCTGCGGATAAATGACAAGCAATAAAAATTACGGTGATGTAGATTAACTTAAATGGATGCTTATTTATTTTATGCTTTCAAGTGATTTATACAGAAATATCAGTAAAATAAACTGGTATTTCACTATTTTAAACAGTGAAAAATAACAGTGAAAATATCGATATTTTTGCTGTTTTTCTGGGAAAATCGATATTCCACCGAATCCAACAAATACCCTCTATATATCCATCCTCTCCAAGAGCATCGTCAAACCAGTACTTTCAGTACTTTGATTTTTCTTTAGCACCAACTTAGTTGAATGCACACTCTTGATTATAGAACCACCGCTTCTCTCATCGCTTGTAAACTATTGATTAAAGAAACACTGCTTTTAACACCTAAATGCAGGTAAATGATTGATTACAGAACCATCTTTTTACACCAGAATGAATGTTAACTATTGATTGTAGACGCATCGCTTTTTCATCAGATAGCAGGTAAACTATAGTTTACAGAACCGTCGCTTTAACATCAGAAAGCAGGTAAATTATTGATACCCGAACCTGTGCTCTTTCATCAGACAGCAGGTACGTTATTGATAACAGAACATTCGCTGTTACATTAGACAGCAGGAAAACATTTGATTAAAAAGCCATTGCTTTTCCTCCAGAATGTAGGCAAACTATTGATATCGGATAAATCGCTTTTACACCAGAATTTAAGTAAACTACTGATTTCACAACCATCGCGTGTACATCAGATAGCGGGTTAACTTTTTATTACAGAAAGATCGCTTTCTCATCAGTCAGCATTCTAACTATTGATTACAGAACCATCGCTTTTATGTGAGACAGCAGGTAAACCATTGATTACAGAACCATCGCTTTCACGTTAGAAAGCAGGTAAAATATTGACTACTGAACCATCTCTTTTACATCAGACAGCAGGTGAAGTATTGCTTACAGAACCACAGCTTTTTTATCAGACTCTACGCAAACTATTGATTACAGAACCATCGCTTTAACATCAGACAGCAGGTAAGCTATTGATGACAAATAAGTTAATACCAGTCATACGAATATTCGTAAATGCTATTATTCGAATAATGCAAATGCGAATATTCGAATACCGATTTCGGCATCGATGTCATCCCTAGATACACAGTACATATGGTCCCACTGTCATGCTATAACAAAAAATGCGTTACTTGTTTACTGAGGGGATTGGCACGGTATACTAATTATAATAACGTGAGCTATATAAAAGGAGTACCGTGATTACTTTAAGTTTTCGAACACTTAAACTATTTTTTTTTCGTGTCCAAAAATTTAGATAAGAAAAATATTCAAAAAGTACACGTGTCCGAAAATTTAGAGACAAAAATTAAATGTCCGAAAATTATAATAACATTGAAATAAAAGCAATAAATAAATGCACAATATTGTGTCTACTCTGAAATTAATACAGTTTCACAGCTTTGCTAAATCTTGCCTGAAATAACACATAACAAAAAATTACACTTTAAACATACTGCATTCTAATAGGTAGGTATCATTTCAAATGATGTTGGTTGAAGTGATTCTACCGGTATTCATGGTTATTTACCCAATTTCGCAAATGTTATGGTCCATTACCCTTAGGCATGCGTCTCCCAGGTTTTATGACCTAAATCCGTTTGTAAAAGTCAATGATCAAAGTGTCAAAAGAAAAGCGAATACATAGCCGAAATCTGGTAAAGTAGAGCTGTAAAATATACTGTCTGAAAATATAGAGTCATTAATGATAGACGAAAACGCGCATGTCCGAAAATTCAGAGTTACGAAAAATAGCTATTTTGGTCAAAAAGTTTGTTTTCGAAAACCAAGAGTGTCCGAAAACTTAGAATAATTAGCAATAAACGCTATATGTATACACATTCTTAGAACATTCAATTTTATTAAATTGAATAAGATACGATTCTACAAAATGCATAGAACATACCCACCTTAAATTAGTGCGTAACGCTTAACAGTGTTTTAAATACGTATACATTAAAACTAGCTGTTTATTTTCAATATTCGTGTCTTTAGAGTTGCACATTCCTTGTGTTGTTAATTCTAAATTTATATTGCTAAAATTATATATGAATATTCCAGTATGTCATTGACATGTTTGTCAAAATACAATTTACTTCCGTCACCACATGCACAAATTATATTATTTAAGTTGAAATGTCGTTCATAATTTATGTTTTTATACCAAATGTCAAAATGTGTTAATGTTACGTATAAATACCTATTGCATCGGCATAGGCCTTAATGCTTCTTGGTAAAGTTCAGTCCAACTTAAAGAAAGCACTATGAATGCTATCTCTAGGTCTATGCAGAAACATGTAATAAACAGTATTAGACGCATGCAAAGTATAAACGTAACGTTTATGTTATTATTTTAGTTTTTATTACAGTTATCTTTCGAGATAATTTATGGAGCATATTTGCAAAGTACAATAAATCGTTACCCAATATGTATATCTTGTTCACCATGTTGACCACACACTGAATACGGCTGTAATACAAAATAATGTATAAAAGCATATTAATCGATTTTATATAATTCAACTAAAAAAAAAACGCCCGGAAAAAACCGATTACAAACATTTTAAATTATGACTTATTTTCATTTGTTCCAGTTATAATACACTGAATTATTACACAGGAAACACATCTATAGGAGAAAATAGTCGACACAACGCCCCTTGTATTGCTTAGTGCAACTGGACCGGACGTAAATAACGAGCCCGCCAATAAAACGGATATATTTCAGCCAGAAATGTAAGCATGCGATAATACAAAATAGCTAGCTTGAAAGCCTAAATAATTTGATGCTTATTGCAAGCACATTAAATTTTTAAATATTTGAGGAATTCATTCTCATATGATTATCATGGAGTCCAAAATGGGGATATAGCAATGTAAATGTTATTTCTTAACGAGACGCTGGACTGTGAATAACATGTTAATTATCTCGGTAAATACATTAAATACGGTGTATTGAAATTCTTTCAAACTGCCAAATAACTATATCAGATATCAGACGTTACCCCTCGTAAGCCATTGCTCCTTATGCTGTTATCCAAACAATGACTAATAAACGAAAGTCGTATGCACTGAACCAAACATTCGACTTTGCACCTGTACATTTATTACATAGTTGTTTTCACAAACAGAATCGCATATTCGACTCGAAATTATGTATCCGATTTCTTGTAAATAATGAATATTGGAATATTCGATATTATTTTCCAACCCTTATCCAACATCAATACATTTCCATACTTTTGGTCAATTGAAGTCTATATGAATATATTTGAATGTATATATATATATATATATATATATATATATATATATATATATATATATATATATATATATATATATATATATATATATATATAATTCACAATTATGAATTTTTTTTTTCCAAAAACATGACTGACCTTAAACAAGTATTGTGATTTTGTCATTTTGCAGTAGTTCTGGAAAAAAAGGACATAGTAAATATCAAAATAATCAACTAGTCCGCACCAGCCTGCTATCAAATTTGCAAAATCTGAATATTTAACTTTATAATATTAATATTGTATCTAAATGTTGTGAATATAAAACTAAATTAATTGATTTTGTAGGTGGTTATTCTCTTTACAAAATTCCTTTATTTAACATTCGTTTTGCTGTGATATGATACAAAACTGGGTAATGATTATTAAAATTGAAAAATATTCGATTGCCCGAAATCACTACAACTAGATTTGTTTTAAAACTAAACGCGAATGATTTAAACATGTGTAAGGAATCATATAATCATTAAAAAAATGAAAAGAATATACGTAGCAATTACATAGTTGTTTGTATATAATTGATCACTGATCACGCCTCGTAATAAACACATGCCACTTTATTACGTGTGTGAAGTTAGCCTATTTAGTCTCTTTAGCAAGTTTAGAACATAGGTTAAAACTTTCATACTATTTAGTCTATTTAGCCTATTTAACACCTTTTTCAGCCTATTAAGCCTAATTAACCAGTTAAGTACATAGGTTGACACATGCACCCTATTTAGCCTATTTAGCAAGTTGAGTACATATGTTAAAACACACATCATATTAAGCCTATTTAGCCTATTAAGCACCCTGTTCAGCCTATTTAGCCTATTTAACAAGTTAAGTACATCGGTTGACACATGCATCCTATTTAGCCTTTTTAGCACCCTGTTCAGCATATTTAGCAAGTTGAGTACATGGGTTGAAACATGCATCCTATATAGCTTGTTTAGGACGCTTTTCAGCCTATTTAGCCTAGATAACAAGTTTAGTACATAGGTTGGCACATGCATCCTATTTAGCCTATTTAGCACCCTTTTCAGCCTTTTTAGCCTATTTAACAAGTTAAGCACATTGACACATGAATCCTATTCAGCATATTTAGCCAATTAAGAACCCTATTTAGCCTATTTAGCAAGTTTAGTACATAGGTTAAAACATACATTCTGTTTAGCCTTTTTAGTTTATTAAGCACCCTTTTCAGCATATATAGTCTATTTAACGAGTTAAGTACATAGGTTAGCACATGCACCATATTTAACCTTTTTGTCCTCTTTAGATCCCTCTTCAGCCTATTTTAGCCTATTTAGCAAGTTTAGTACATGGGTTGAACCATGCATCCTATTTAGCCTACTTAGCCTATTTAACAACCTTTTCAGCCTATATAACAAGTAAACTACATAGGTTTACACATGCATCCTATTTGGCCTATTTAGCATCATTTTCTGCCTATTTAGCATATTTAACAAGTTAAGTACATAGGTTGACACATGCATCCTATTTAGCCTATCTAACGTATTTAGCACCATTTTCAGACTATTTAGCCTATTTAAAAAGTTAAGTACATAGGTTTACTTATGCATCCTTTTGAGGCTATTCAGCATATTTAGCAGCCTTATCTGCCCATTAGCCCTTAAACAAGTCTATTTCATATGTTTAAACATGCATTTAGTCTGTTTAGCACCGTTTTCTGCCTATTTAGCCTTTTTAACAAAATTAGTACATTGGTTGACACAGGCATCCTATTTAGCCTATTTAGTACCCTTTTCAGCCTATATAGCCTATTTTACAAGTTTAGTACATACCGGTAGGTTGAAACATTCATCCTATTTGTCTATTTAGTGCCCTTTTCAGCATATTTGGCCTATTTAGCATGTTAAGTACAAAGGTTGATATATGCATCATATCTAGCCTATTTGGCACCCTTTTCAGCCTATTTCGCCTATTTAACAAGTTTAGTACATAGGTTGAAACATGAATCCTATTTAGCCTATTTAGCCTATTTTACACTACACCATTTTCAGCCTATTTGCTTATTTAACAAGTCTAGTACATAGGTTTAAACATGCATCCTATTTAGCCTATATAGCCTATTTAGCGCCCTTTTCAGCCTATTTAGCCTATTTAACAAGTTCAGTACACAGGTTGGAAAAAACATCATACTTAGCATATTTAGCATATAAAGCAGCCTTTCCAGTCTATTAAGCCTGTTAAGCAAGTTTGGTACATATGTTGAAAAATACGTTCTAATTAGCATATTTAGCAGTATTTTCCGCCTATTAAGTCACTTTTGTAAGTTTAGTACACATATTTAAACATGCATCCTTTTTAGCCTCTTTAGCCTATTAAGCAGCCTTTCCTGATTTTTTAGTATATTTTACAATTACCGGTATATTTAATAGGTTGAAACATACATGTTTAGGCTATTTAGAAAACATATTCAATCTATTTAACTGAAAGAACTTCTTATTTAATAGGTGGAGACAAACATCCTATTTTTCACTTAAAGCCTATTGAGCAGCCTATTCAGTCTACTTAGCGAGTGTTTCTCCCTAACTTAATTCAACTGGTTTAAGTACAACTAGTGACCCCTGGGCCTGAGGGCTTACTAATTTTACTTAAACATATAAACTTAAACCGCAATGCACTTGACTTCCACATTTAGTATATAAAATATAAAAAAACTCGACCGAGTTATTTTACATTATGCCCCTGATGTCAAAACTTGCCTAGCGCTGGGGGTCACTTGTTTTACATAAACATAAAAGGATGATAACCCTTGCCTTGTAATTTGCCTGTAAATTACCAATACAAATGAATACAAAATCTGCAATATTCAGATAAAGTAAGCCAAACATGTCACATAATTATAAAGTGTTGGGTTTTTTTTAACTGAAAGTGAAAGGATTGTTAATCTTCGTATATTGAAAGGCTCCGAAGACGGGAGTTCAGCTTGCACTAGGTCGCTTCCGGGGGATAAATCTTAAAGGTGCATACCAACTCACCATGTAAATAGAGCCAAATTCGCCAAATAGGCTGTAGGTGACGCAGACCATAAATAAAACCCCGGGCCGAACCTAGATCAGGGCGACAGGCAGCTGACGGGAGTTTAGCTTGTACTAGGTCGCTTCCGGGGGATAACTCTTGTTTGTCCGAAAGGGGCTGTTAAAGGAGCGTACACACTCGCCATTTAAATAGAGCATAATACATACGCTAAATAGGCTTTAAGTGACGCCGTCCTTCATTAAAACCCCGGTCCTAAAATAGATCAGCCCGACAGCAGCCAACGGGAGTTTAGCTTGCACTAGGTCGCTTCCGGGGGATAACTCTTTTTGTCCAAAAGGGGCCTTAAAAGGTGCATACACACTCGACATGGGAAGAATGAACAATCGGATAATATATTCTTAAACTATGTTCCAAACTTGCTAAATAGGCTAAATAAGCTTAATATTTCATCGTTATAGGCTAAATAGGATAAAAAGGATGTATGTATCAACCTATGCACTGAACCGGCTAAACAGGCTAAATAGGCTACATTGGCTAACTTCACACACGTTATTGGCTATGATATTTTTCGGCAGAATTATGACATGTTGCATTTTTTCAGTAAAGAATATATAATCACGTGAGTTTGTGTGTTTTCAACTCATTATGTTGATAAAAGAAGGGTTTTAGGTGTCCGTTAGTTAAAGAAATGCATAAGTAGCTTAAACAGAGCCAAGGTCAATACATGCATTCACCTATTAGATTTTTTTGTATATTGGGTTGGAGGACTGACATTACACAAACTACTTTGCAGGCTACACAGAACCTCACATTAGTGCCCTAAATTAACCACTATATCAGCCTCAATAAATTCCATTTAAGTTAAGATACGAGCCAATAATTTTGGATAAATAAAAAGTATTTCTTTTGAAAATAAATTGTATTTTTAAAAACATTTTGAGTAATTTTATTTGTCGGGTATCAATTGATTTTATATACATTAATTGATCTCTTCTTGACAACAGTGATTTTACGCTTACAGACTAGAGATTAATTTATAAACAGTAGACAGTAAACATGGATAAATTCTCTAAAATGCCAATTTTACATAGACACACCAACCTGCAATATTCTTATACGCTATATAACAAGGGGTATAGTCATTAACTTTTACCTGTGAAATGTGACATGTAAATATGTAATCATGCTTTTAATGACTGGCAAGGCGTCTTATAGGCCATTTAACACAAGTGTGCCTTTAAAACATGTAAAAATCATCCCTCATAAAATAACCGGTATGTAGTAAAATACGGTTCATCATATGTATATTTTCACCATTTAAATACTGATAAATAAAAAAAAATCGTTTTTTTTCATCGGCTTTTTTTCATAAAATTATTTCAAAATACAAAGTAAATTCCAAGATTTGTGTCTTATTTAAAATGCACATTAAAGTGCGTTTATAAATGTTCAGTTATAATATTGTCAGGATGGTCGAGTGGTTTAGGAATTAGGATTTTAAACAAAAGACCTCTGGTTCCCTGCTGGTTAAAAATATTTTCTTTCTGAAATTATTGTTTTTCAGTTATAAATGGAGCTCATCAGTTCCGTGATTAAAATTTATCAATTTAATGCAATTATTCACACAGTTAAAAATGCCCCGAATTGTGAACAAGTCCCTTTAACCTTTTGACTGCTAAGTGTGATCTTCACGTTTGGGACATAGATTTGTCCATAACACAAAATCTGGACATGTTGATATATGAAACATTTTAATAATAGATTATAAAAAAATCTTGATAATGTTTCAAAACATACGCAGGCACACATGAATTGCATAACGCTTTTCATATAGAGAACATTTATACACGTTAAACATACTGTAACCATTCGAAGAATTCAAATAAGAATGAATTATACCTCTTAATATACTTTTGTGTCATCCCCCGCATATTAATTTATCTGGCAAACTAATTATTATTAGAACTAACTATGTGAGTCTCAAGTTATGCCAAATATTCTATTGAAATAGCTGATTAAGGTATTTTTGAAACACTGGATTACAAGAGCAATATAACGGTTTAAGAACAGCACTAATCAATTATATGGGTAAAATGACTTGGTCAAAAGGAGTCACATTCTAGCATGGCCCTGCATAATATAATACCAAATGTTTTCAGCCGTATTGATCTTATACCGACCAAATACAAAAATATTAGCTCTATTTCATCGCCTTTAATCGCATCTTTATGTGATTTGAATTAAGAGTGAAATTATTTCAATTATAATTACTTCATACATCAAAAAAGGAGATTCAAAAAATATTGTCTGCACTGTTTGATTTATATTTGTTTTCAATGTTGTACTCAAAATTGACATAATAAAATAATGTAAACAATATAATAAAAGGAGAGCATTCTATGATAAGAAAACGGCATCTGTATATAATACTCACCTTATATTCTATCCATATATTGACATGCTTCCAAACATATATTTGATGCTATCGTCAAATACTTGATGAGTACTGAATATAACTCACATTGTAGAAGTCCATCACAGTGACATTTAATGTTGCTTTCATGTATAACGGAAAAGCGCTTTTGGTAGGGGAAGAGCGTTTAAAACTATCATACCAAGAGATTTTTAGTTGCTCGCTTGTGGACAACTAAGGTTAGTGGTATGCATTGCAAGTCAGTCTGCTCTTAACTACGCTAAGAACAATAATCCCCGCATCTGCCTGTTTATACTTAACCACTGGCAGACAGTGAGTGTTTTTATGTAATCAAAAGTTAAAAGCTCACTCCAAAACTTAAATGAAACTACTTGTGATACTCGTATAGCATTAGAATGCTCGGCTGTTGGTAAAAAGTGACCCATTCGACTTGAGAGTATATTCATTCTGACCTGTTAAACATATGTTGCGGGTCAATGTAGTTTGCAATATATATGTAGAAAGATCTCTGATATGATGAAAACAGAATCGGGAAAAAACAAACATTTTATAAACCTATTCATTTGATGCAGGATGTGTATTAAAGTCCCCTGTGAATATTACTCAAATAGGGCCTTTAATGGTCCTTAATTTCTTAAAGAGGCCGTTCAAAGTTTCAAGATCACATCCTCTTGAGTAAATATTGACCAAAATAAGAGGCCGGTTCTTAATAATAACCAATTTAATTGCCAATGCCTCAATATCCGTGCTACCATCATTTTAATTAGTTGTTCACTCCCAGGTATTCGTAATTAATAGTATTTTTAATATAAATGGCAAGTCCACCAGCAATATGATGGTTTAAAATACCATTTTTTTTTTATTTCACAGTAAAAGCCAGAAATCTGCTTAACATTATTATTGGAAAATCTAGTTTCCTGGAGGCATAATATATGTATATTTGGATTACTGTCAAGAAAAAACAGCTCTGTATGTTTGTTGGTGGTAAGACCACCAACATTTAAAGAAATGAGTTGCAGATTACTGTCCATATTGGAGTGAGATTAACTTGCGTTTAAACTGGTTGAGGTGATGGTGTGGAGATTTAACTCCTAATTTATGACCTTCACAGGCCCCTTTGAGTTTTGCGCGGGTCCTGGCCGGCCGGACGAGTTTCTTGTTAACAGAGGAGGGACCACTGGCCGGAGGGGGGCATCCTGGATCTGCTATTATTGTAGGGTCCCGAGTTCCAGAATGGATTTTATTAGATAGGGATTTGTCATGGGGGATGACCTTTGTTAGAGATTCTCTGCAATTTCTGAACCGATAATCAATTTTATAATAAATGTAGGAAATAACACGACACCCAGTGGGCCTATTTCGGTCCTTTAATATCTCAGCTATGACCCGTTAGCTCGCTGAGATGTATGTTCCTATATGTGTGACCTGTTGCTGGCGATTCCTTAATATTGATAAATGATTCCCAAGCAAACGAGTTACGTCTGCTGGTGTTAAAGGCAGGGGAGCTCATTGGGGATGTCTGGGTGTCGACCATTCTGGGACGGTTAGGGGGGACACTAACTCGGGGCTCCTCCTCTATTTCGCAGACACCAGAGATTGTCAGATTCTCCAATATACTGGAGTGCACCGACACCAAAGAGTCGTGCCCTGTCACATCGAACATGGAGTTGTCCGACAGTGTAGTACCACTACAAGTGGTGTCACTAGCACCGTCAGACAACAGGGTGGAGGGGGGGGACCCCCTGGTAGCCACAGGAGGGCCTCTCTGAGTAGGTGAATCCCCCTGGATAGGTCACGAGGTCACTTAGTGCATTTCAAGCATTTAGCATGGTGTCCGCTCTCTATTTGAAGTAGTTTTTATCCAATATTCACCTAATTTGGTCAGAAGTTGTGTCTAGATGATATGCAGGTCAAGTTCGAATATGGGTCATGCCGGGTCAAAAACGAGGTCACGAGGTTACTTAGTGCATTTCAAGCATTTAGCATGGTGTCCGCTCTCTAATTGAAGTAGTTTTTATCCAATCTTCCTCTAATTTGGTCAGAAGTTGTGTCTAGATGATATGTAGGTCAAGTTAAAATGAGGTCGTTTAGTGCATTTAATGCATAAAGCATGATGTCTGCACTCTAATTGAAGTAGTTTTCATCCGATATTCACCTAATTTGGTCAGAAGTTGTGTCTAGATGATATGTAGGTCAAGTTCGAATATGGTTCATGCCGGGTCAAAAACGAGGCCATATGGTTACTTGGTGAATTTCAATCATTTAGCATGGTGTCCGCTCTTTAATTGAAGTAGTTTTCATCCGATTTTCACCATATTTGGTCAGAAGTTGTGTCTAGATGATATTAAGGTCAAGTTAAAATATGGGTCATGCAGGATAAAAAATTAGGTCACGGTGTCACTAAGTGCATTTCAAGCATTTAGCATGGTTTCCGCTCTATAATTGAAGTAGTTTTCATCCGATCTTCACTTAATTTGGTCAGAAGTTTTGTCTAGATGATATGTAGGTCAAGTTTAAATATGAGTCATGCCGGGTCAAAAACGAGGTCACGAGGTCACATAGTGCATTTCAAGAATTAAGCATGGTGTCCGCTCTCTAATTGAAGTAGTTTTCATCTGATCTTCACCGAATTTAGTCAGATGTTACGTCTAAATGATATCTAGGTCAAGTTCAAATATGGTTCATGCCTTGTCAATAACTAGGTCTCGAGGTCACTTAGTGCATTTCAAGCATTGAGCATGGTGTCCAAAACCTTCGAACGGGCGTATCTTGTGACAGTTTGGCACTGTTGTTTCTTTTTATTTATTGTGATGATACAATCAAATAATTGTTACAAATTTTACAAAATTATCACCTGTTGCCATTTGGGAATAAAATGTAAGCGCATATTTATATTGCAATAGGTAAACTGATAATGGTATAATCATTACAAGTAAGATGTGTTTCGCTAGCTATACAATTTATAAAAAAAATGAGAAATTTCTGTCTTATTACTTATTGTGATTAATATTTTGTCTTATTATTACATTGTGATAATTATACAGTCATATACATTTATCTGTCCACTGTTGCAATTTTAATATACATAGTTAATTATGTAAACATAACATTATTTATAAATATTAAGTTATAGTCTTAAATAATGACGACCGACTGTTGGTGACTCAAGTTATATTTCTTTTTTTTTGTATTTTGATTATTTAGAATGAAAAAAATATAATGCTATGTATCATATATTTGACTGACTCTGTTACATCTTTACTCATGTTTGTCACATATTCAGTGCAGATATGTAGTACATGCACAATGTTGAAATTTAAATTTTACATTGGTTATAGCTTGAAAGCAATGTTTTTGTATTGTATTTAGCTTATGGTGTAAAATGTAATGTGTGCACATGGTTCTTAGTCGAATTTGATAACAGCTCAGTTATGTACACAAGCTATGGTTTGCGTTAATCATACCGTTGATACATGAAGTATTGTATTTTTCCATAGTTTTATATTGTAATTATAAGGTGATCATTATACAACCATTTACTTTTATCTGTTACAGGTTTACACACATTTGTTATAAATTATGCAATTACTTAATATGATATCAATTAATAAACTCCATTGATTCTATGTCAATCTTTTATTTGCAACCGTATATATGATTAAAGTGTGTCTCCCATATCACAAACGTATGCAATAGTCAACAGTAATTTTAATGCTATCCCAATTTCAATTTATCCGAATACTAGTACAGTTTACCAAACATCATTAATCGCATGTGTGTGATCTCATTTAAAATATGTTTTGCGATAAAGTATTTTAATATCATAAAACTATAATAAAAAACCGATTATGGGACCTTTTTAGCACTTAAACTGAAAATAGAAGTATTTTCGAAACTGTTACAATGGCAATTAAACACAATTACATAATCAGAAAAAGAAGAACTTATGTAATCTAAACACTTTTGAAGAAAAATCATGCGTTATGCTCTGAATTACACTTGTTTTACCAAAGGTGAAAAATGTAGTTTTTTGAAAACATAATTGACTAAACCTTATAATTACCCCACCCACCTTTAAATTGGAATAAGTCAACAATGATGTGTCCTTTTTGATGCAAATAACATAAATGTAAAGAGTATTGATGCCCGTACACAAAACAGCTATAAAATTGAAAGAATTTATAAAATCAAAATCAACAGAAATTAAAGATTGCACTCACTTTAAATTTTTATGCCCCCCCTTCGAAGAAGAGGGGGTATATTGTTTTGCTCATGTCGGTCCGTATGTCCGTCCACCAGATGGTTTCCGGATGATAACTATAGAACGCTTAGGCCTAGGATCATGAAACTTCATAGGTACATTGATCATGACTCGCAGATGACATCTATTGATTTTATGGTCACTAGGTCAAAGGTCAAGGTCACGGTGACCCGAAATAGTAAAATGGTTTCCGGATGATAACTCAAGACCGCTTATGCCTAGGATCATGAAACTTGATAGGTAGATTTATCAGGACTCGCAGATGACCCCTATTGATTTTTAGGTCAATGGTCAAGGTCACGGTGACCCGAAATAGTAAAATGGTTTCCGGATGATAACTCAAGAACGCTTATGCCTAGGATCATGAAACTTGATAGGTAGATTGATCATGACTGGCAGATGACCCCTGTGATCATGACTCGCAGTTGACCCCTATTGATTTTCAGGTCACTGTATCAAAGGCCAAAGTCACAGTGACCCGAACTAGGAAAATGGTTTCCGGATGATAACTCAAGAAAGCTTATGGCTACGATCATGAAACTTCATAGGTACATTGATCATGACTCACAGATGACCCCTATTGATTTTGAGGTCACTAGGTCAAAGGTCAAGGTCATGATGACCCGAAATAGTAAAATGGTTTCCGGATGATAACTCAAGAACGCTTATGCCTAGGATCATAAAACTTCATAGGTACATTGATCATGACTCGCAGATGACGCCTATTGATTTTCAGGTCACTAGGTCAAAGGTCAAGGTCACGGTGACCCGAAATAATAACATGGTTTCCGGATGATAACTGAAGAACGCTTATGCCTAGGATAATGAAACTTGATAGGTAGATTGATCATGACTCGCAGATGACCCTATTGATTTTCAGGTCACTAGGTCAAAGGTCAAGGTCACGGTGACCCGAAATAGTAAAATGGTTTCCGGATGATAACTCAAGAACGCTTATGGCTAGGAACATGAAACATCATAGGTACATTGATCATGACTCGCAGATGACATCTACGTATTTTCAGGTCACTAGGTCAAAGGTCAACGTCACAGTGACGAAAAACATATTCACACAATGGCTGTCACTACAACGGAGAGCCCATATGGGTGGCATGCATGTTTTACAAACAGCCCTTGTTATGCCTTTTTTCGGCTTTTATTTAAATACTTTTTTGTCATTTTTTTAATATTTGTCGATAAATATGCCATAAAGTGACATATTTTGCGAAAACAACATGTTTATCATTGTTTGTTCAAGAAAAAAAAATAAGAATCTACTTCAATTTTAGAAAATTCAGACTGAAAAACAGATTATTGGATTTTTTATCATTTTTGGCGGCCATCTTTGACGCCATCTTGGATTACATAAAACGTACCATCACGCGGCACGTCCACCCAACATTTTCTGACACTTCAGACATTTACCTAAAAATTGATATATAAATTAGCTTTCACTCTTTTTTGCACACTGGAGGTGCCCAGGGACTGTACTAAACATGGGTAAAAGGTGGGTGGGGTAATTAAAGATGTTTATTTGAACATCAACAATAATATTCATGTGTTACATCTGAAATATTTCAATAAGTATGTATATAATTAATATTTCTACGTGTATCACATTTCAGTTGATAATTTTTATTTATTATGGAGTAGTTATTATATAGATTTGTTTTAATTACTAGTACAATGTGAGTAATTATATTTTTGAAATAAAGTCCATATTAAAAGGTTTGTAGCAAAAAAAAATCCACGGTGACCTATCAATTTCTTTACTTCATTTTAATGCTAAGCTAGTTTACTTAAATTATTGAGAACTTCAAATGAATATGAAAATAACATCAACAGAAATATGTATCTGTATTGTATGCAATCGATTTTTGAACTGTGCAATAAAAAATTCAAAACAAACAAAAAAACTAGTCATACTTATGTCTCATTATTTTTTACGATTTCCAATATTTTTCGTTTTAAATGTGTTCAGTATGATAATACAAAGGTTACAGTTGCTGATCTAATACAACCTCAGTATTGCTAGTCCATTTTTAATGTTTTACACACAAACGTTTTACCGTACCCCCAATTTTATGCCCCGCAAAATGACCTTTCCTCAAACGCACATGTCATTTAAAAACCGTCAATATCTCAAAATTATTCACGGTGACCCCCCTTTTTTATTTGATATTTATTTCAGATACATATCCATTAATCACCCTACAAAAATTATAGCATTCTTGATTTAAAAAAAAAAATTCACGAAACGATCGAATATCCTTAAACCAACATAACAATTTCCCATCTGGCATCATAAACACCCACATAAAGAACACTCTTTCACTAGACCATAGGGGAATCTTCCCTGTATAGCTTATCGAGACCACCATTTCTAACAGGTCAACAGAGACAAGGGCAAGACTCAACCATCGCCCAAAAACAAAATGATGGCCGGAGGGCTTTTTGTATTCTGTCTTAATTAAAATAGCAAACACGTGTACATATACTGTCTGGGTACCATCTTGATTACACGTAATAACGTGTTTACTGAACTATGAAATCTTGAAATTTAACGTAACTGATTTTTTTTCCAATTTATTGCGGATTGTGAATAAATAAGTGGAGATTAATGTTTCAATGCACAAGTGTGCTAATTGGTTTTTCCTTAAGTGCATGTACGCATCACCATACGTTGTTTTAAAAAATAAAAGGGAATGGAGCTTTGAGAAGTTTCATCTTAATTATCATTAATCCTCCTGAGTAAATACCCTATTCACGAGAATGAATATGAAGAGAAGGACAACTTTTACAACCAGAATACACGATAGAACATAGAGTAAGAAAATCATTCTTATAGGTGACTTTCACGCAAAGATCGGCAAGCGAGATTATGAGCAGATTATGTGAACGCGAGGGCTTGGCGAGATACACGGCATCGGCAAGAGGTTTGCCGACCTGAGCGCCACCAATAATTTGGTAAATGGAGGATGTTATTTCCACCACAAAAGGATCGATAAGGCTACTTTTGTGCCACCCGACCTATCTGCAGAGCACACAATCGATTAGCTGTACATTGTGAAAAAGTGTCGTATGTTTTTTTGCAGGATGCACGGGTAAAGCAATTAGTTAACGTTGCTTCCGATTATTCTATACGTAACGCCCAATTGAAAATGACGCTTTAAAAGAGTTTGACATAGAAATGAATGCAGCCAACCAGCGTTTCCTCACCGCAACGCTAAAAGACAACTAGAAGTAAGAGGAGCTAAAGGTCATGCTCTCTTATATACGAAAGTTCAACTTTATTTGATAACTTTTCTTGACTTCAATATAGTATATGTCGTCTATCTAAACCGAAATGACTATGTTTGTTATTATCTTGGTATCGCGCCTCAAATAGAGGTTGCATTTTACAGGACAATTTCTTCGACATATTTGTATGAACCAATAATCTGCACGTGATTATAAATTTAACAATTCGTTTCTTTTTTTTAAAGAATATACGCCATGCATTGGGTTACAATAATACATATAAACAGTGGTTAGCTAGTAAGACACATCTTTATTTCTGACCGAGATCCTTATTCTAACATTCAAGTTTTTTGAAGATCAGCCAAGTATTTTCATCTTGAAAATAGGTTTGTCAAATGATAAACACTTAACTGTGATATCAAGAAATAATCTTACAGCGTGCATCATATCTGATTTATGGAATGTCATGATTAGATCATGCACATGCAATAAATCTATACTTAAAGTAGACATTTAGATCTTTGAGGCTGTCAGAGAACACATAAGAACCTCAACATTATTTACCGAAGACACTAGAAGCATTAATAAACCATTCAACACGACCAGGCAAATTGTACAAGAACATATAAATCACGGAAAAAAATAACTAAGCATACCATATAAGGTGTACAGTAAATCAGTTTAAGAGGAAAGTTATAAATATTGTTCAGTTGTGATGTTTACATAGTCATATTGTAAGAACATAAGATTTCCCTTAAGAATACAAATGTAGCTATATCATCACAGAAGAGATAAATACATTTTTCAGTACTTAAGGACTGTAAAAGACATAAGTGCTGACATAACATTTGCGAGTCTCAGGGGTTTTCTTACCCTATAAAAGTCGTGCAAAGGACCATATCCCAAAGGCATTTTTACTCTTAAACTAAGTTTTAAAAGATTAATTTATTTTTAGAGTAAAAACTAAACTAAATAAACCTTGTATTGCGCAATATGGAAATCTGAAAGTTCAGGCTTTAAAGAGGTATGCGATGATAGGTTCATACCTTGCATTCCGAACATCGTTGCAGTTTATTAATAAAGTCGAAATATTAATATCGACATAAATACCTCTGACCCAAATCTGTCATATGCCAATTCAGTATCAAAACACATCTGTTTTGTAAACTACATTTGTATGCGTGCATTTATTTTGCATTTGTTTACATAGATTTATAGTTAAATACCCTAAAAATGCATATGCGAGGTTCCCATGGGTCCAAGTCAATCCAGTCACGGTCCTTGACGAGTCCAAAGAACTTAAGCAGAGAAAAATTCAGTTTCAAACTCATCATTGTAGAACAATCAATTTAAAACAAAACCAAATTTGGGCCGTTGCATTCACTACAATCTGCCCGATATGACCAGATTGCTTTTCCCAAAATGACAAGGACATTCCTTGTATTTCGATACCTGTCAGGGACTTAGTGTCCACTGAAATAAGGTTAGTTTTTCTCTTCAAGTAACTGAGAATTTGAATAACTACTATCTGCAAAAAGTGCCCACCTTATATGCAATATAAAGTCAAGTCTCGCTTAACCGTATTAACAAACTTAGTTTCTTTTAAAATTTCATCGTCTATTTATTTCGGAATTCTAGCTTACCAAAAGTGTGAATCTAAATCAGCTCGCATTTTATTTGAGTCAATTGAATATGTATTTTTATTTTATTGTTTAAATCTCTCAAACCGTAAGAAATCTTACACACATTCACTCTGAACGCAATCTCATGCAATATATCCCATTACAAAGATTGCAATATCGGTAATATTTTGTTATCTTAGTTTTGACCATTTCCCCACTCATTTATTGTTAGGTAAATTCAATGTTTTACCTTTCAATAAATTAACATATTATCTATAAACTTAGAGTCTTATGGACATATTGTTATTCACTTTAAAACATCACTTGATATTTAACGATTGACGAATACAGTGCTGCAGTAGGTTATCCCCATATTAAAATAGAAACGTGCTTTAACAATATTTCGTGTCTAGACTAGCATGGTAGTACATGCATCGATCCTATGTCCCTTTAATATTGTTTGAAAACGCTATGCCACATTCTGCACAAAATGGTATTGTTAATGGTCCTAGAGTGCGAAAAATGTTGCATCCATGTTTTGTTTCAACTGTTCCGACTTGAAGTGCTATGATCACACCTGTTGTGAATCTCAATAGTTTGGTATTGCCTCTTGATTTCACAAGATTGTTTATTCAATTGAGTATGGATAGACCTGCACAGTAAAAAATGTTTAAAACAACTTTTGTTTGTTTGTTTTTGAAAAAAATTAACGTGCTTCAATATATTTAAATAAACTTAAATGATATTATTTCAATATTTTTTTATTGACATGTAACCCGTCGCATGACATTGTGTAGTAAGGCCACTACAGATGTCTTTACTTGTCATTACGATCTTAAAACCAAACTTCGTGTTTAGACTACATATAGATGTATAATTCAAATAACCGTAAGATTCAACTTGTGTATCGGTCCCAGCAACATTCAAATAAATCTGTATAACTGTATCTGCCTACTGCTTTTTTTTCATTTCATTAACGTAACACTCGAACTGCCAGCTAATTGAAAATAAAGAAAATATCAATAACTATCGGGGTATGGAGCAATCCAATAAATATAATAATTACACACATACATTTCTTCCCGTTCGCAGATGATGCATTTGATGTAAATCAAGAAAGTACACTCTTACAATGCGCACTGTCGTCTCGTCATATGTGTAATCAAAGGATAACTTCTTCTTTAAAATTATTCTTTGCAACAATACAATACAATGCCCCTGTCAAACTTATATGTGTTTGTTATTTAGAAACGGCGCGGAAACAATTCATAAATCACTTGCAAATGTTATGTTATTACTTAAGGGCAATAACTGAAAAATCAGTGCAGGGAAGAATCCAGACAATAGGAGCATGACCATAATGTATGAATACTGTACATAAAGTTTCATATAATAAGCGTTTAAGTGCTGGTACAAATAGAAATAAATGCATCGTGTGAAACGAAACCAACACCAATCAAGCTACAATTAATCTCGGAATTCGGACAAATTGACAAAACGGCAACTATAGAATGTTTCACACTAGCGAGCTGGTTCAAAACGATGTCCATTCTACGTTTCAATCAATAAATATATGATTAGCTCCTCTTGGTTCCAAGTTACCTAGATAAAAATGTCCCATCTGTGTTTCATGCAATCTACAGATGAAAATCTCCTCCTGTTTTAAACAAATCTAAAGACAAATGTCCACTCTTGATTTCAAGAAAAAAAGATAAATGACCTCCTCTTTGCTTCAAGAAATCTACAGTTAAATGTCCCTCTTGGTTTTAAGCAATCTACATATTATAATCCCCCATTTACTTCAACCGATATACATATTAACAAATCTACAAATAAATACACACTCTTGGTGTCAACCAATAAATAGATCGATATCCCCTCTTAAATTTCAATTAATAAACATAAAATGCCCTCTCTCGGTTTGACAAATAAATGTCTTGACTTGAAACAAAGACTTGAATAAACTTAACTGGATCTCAATGCGTGTGAAGTGTAATTCGGACCATAAAGAGCGGTATAGATGACAGATATATTTATTTTTAAGATACGTCTTTGGTACGAAACACATTTTGGAACCAAACTGGGGCTGTACGTTTCTTGGCCCGTGAAATTGTAACTAAACATATAAAGAGAGAATTCCCCAACATGTATTTTATGTATTCTGATATGTAATATAACACATGCGATACATGGTGTAATTCCGTGTGAATCGAATATAATGAATGTTTGCAACAAACACGAATTTGGTTGTTTTTTAATTGAACTTATCATATAATTAATCTGCAGACATTCACTTCATTAATATACATGAATACATGACTTAGAAATATGTTCATATCATAAATACAAAATGATAACCGTATTACGCGTCACGTTGATGACAGAGTGTGCCGTCGAAGACAGAAGACAGTTGGACTCGACCGCGAACAACA
The DNA here is from genome assembly GCF_020536995.1 of Dreissena polymorpha. NCBI lineage: Eukaryota > Metazoa > Mollusca > Bivalvia > Myida > Dreissenidae > Dreissena > Dreissena polymorpha. The sequence continues at coordinate 100,140,153 of NC_068358.1, read as the reverse complement.
GGTAGGTTATAAATTCGGTCGGTATAATTATATCACGCAAGTAAGGCCAGAATCATTGCTACAAACATATTGTCCACAAAGTAATTTTGGACTCGTTGCAAGTTTTTAAAGAAATGTGAACGAGTAAAAAGTGAGAGTTTCCGAAACATTATTGAAAATGACTGATTTTTGCTCAAAATATCTCAAGTTTGAAATAAATGACTGGATTTCGTGTTATATACTTACGCATTTATCCCATGGGGAAACGTAAGCCAAATATCCGCCCATTGAGTTGTTTCATGAACATGTCACAGGCGTCCAAACTGACCCCGTCGAAAAAAAATGATGCCGTAGTAGGCAGATATGTATTTTAAATGATGCCGATGATGGCAGAAACGCTATAGAAGATGCTAACGAAAATGACAGATTGTCAAAATAACTATTTTATTTATTTCTCTCTTTTTGTGTACTTATATACACAATTAAGAAGCAAAACTGTCCTTTGTAATATGTTATCAAGACAGGAAGGTTATGTATGCTGTAGGCGTATGAATATATGTTCAATCACCTTGATTGTGATACCTATATAATATATATAACGAGGCTATAATATGCGTTGGCACTAAGGTGACATCGTCGCTCCAAAACAAAGACGAGAAAACAGAACTTTTTTCCGCTCCAAACAAAATTAACTCGGGGAAACACAAAATAAGTCTGTTTTCCCGTCTTTTTTTGGAGACGGAAAAACACAATCGCTATATTGCGATTAAACCCTTTAACCTATAATCCATGTATGTGATTGGGCGATTATCTTGTGCGCACAAGCGTTTTATCGTGTTTTATCCTGCCTCTTTCGCAAACATTGACATAATAAAGCAGGGTCGGATAAGCTAATTGATCTCCGGCAGTACCTCCCGTGACCGCGATCTAACCGTAAGTATGTATTCCTACGCGCCGATAAACATGTTCTAATATTTGACCTTTGAAATGTATTGGGACGCATCATGAATGTTATCGTTATATTGTATATCATCCGTTTGTTCTTTTTTAAAATATATTAACGAACCAGCTTTCCATAGTTATTAGGGATGGCATCGAATTCCTATATCGGTATTCGAATATTCGCAAATCCATTCAATCGAATATTCGAATATTCGCATAAAACGGCTGGTTGGATATAACTTTTACTCAGTTTCGTATCCAGTTGGGATATTTAATATAAATTGACACAGAAATACAATTGAATATACAATTGTTGTGTTGAGAAATAGAAAGAAAATGTAGCTTAATTGTAGAAAAAACTTTGGGAAAGCCTATTTAAGCGAAATATATCAGGAAAGAGTGAAACTTGTTCTGTGTTAACTTCCATTGCTTTGTAAGTTATATCTGTATGCTGAATACGAAGACGATTGCGTGTACATTTTTATAAAGAAACATATCATAATGCATGCAAAGTACACCAAATATTCAAGAGCAAATATAAGGAAAAACATATTATTGTTGGATATGGTGTCCGCCTAGCGATCGGGAGGTCACGGGTTCGATCCCCTCTGTGGGAGCGTTATTTAGATCTCCCCCATAGACACCAAGGAAACGGACTCGAGAGCGTTTCATATAAGCTTTGGCTTGTTACGCAATCGAGCTTAAATAAATAGGTTTAAAAAAAAGAAAAAAAAAGGAAAAACATCATGTCATAAAATTTTATTTTGCTTTATAACGTACTTTAATGCCAAAACGACACACTTTTGTCATTTTACGCGCTGAACCATTGATGCACTTTCTTTGCAAAATCAACAAGCACAATAGTAACACAAAGTCGTATTTTTCCAAACGAGAATAATGTCATATGTCGTTGCCTAGCCGCCCGATGCCGGTTAGAAACCAAGAAGCCCGTCGTAGGTTACGTAAAGCGAGCCTCGATTTAGCACGGCACGTGCCAAATTTCATATGAACAGAGAAGAAAATCGTCAATGGGTTATTCTGGAATAATTATGGGCGGAGCTTATACAATGAAAACACGCGCTGTAACTAAACAAAACCAAAACATGCCGATACATTTTCCACCAGCGTAATAATCCGGTATTTTATGAATGAAAGTCGGAGATCTGATCGACAGATCAGCTGAAATATAAATTATGCGCAAATTGAGTAATTCACTCATTTAAATGGCTGTTCATAAAGTGTTGACACAAACTTAATTATTATTCGCCAGTCAAATGAAGCCGTTAATTGGCACCACATTGACAAACAACAGTTCGGGCCTTTCTTAGAGTGTGTATATTGCATTGCGCAAGCAACGCTTATACGGGCCGCGTTATCAGTTGGACCAGGTATGTGTATTAACGTACTAATTCACATACCTGGTTTGACACAGAGAACGTCACATCAGACATGTAAATCCCAAGTAATTTCGGTGGCCAATTTGTTAGCGGCTCGCAGGTCATTACATATAAAGGCAATAACGTTTGGAAAAAAATGCGAATATGCGAATATCAATTCTGTTATTCGAATACTGACCATTCAATCGAATATTCGAATATTCGAATAATTTTGCCATCCCTAATAGTTATCATTTTCATTGACTTGATCACACAATTTATGACGTATCTAGTGTGACGTCATTTCTCAGACGAAACATACTATCTAGTTTCTCTCAGAAGTTAAGGGACAACAATTTTGACGTGGTGGTTTTAACAGTATTTCTTAAATATTTGTAAAGCCACTCCAAATTTATCTGTTGGTCGTCGGATTTGCCGCACCTATTTCTTAAAAAAGGAAAATAAATTACTTTTTTTACCGCTCGCACTCATTTTTGTGTTCTTCTGTAACCATAGCGCATGTTTTTATTAATTTGTGAAAAAAACGCAATCTAGCAGAAACAATTTTGACGCTGAATACGAATGCCACATATAGTTTTTCGTATAATCGATAACTGCAGACGCTAAAAAATTCGATCTAGACAACCAGAAAAATAGCTTCCAGCGCAAGCAGTACATGTTTCGATGTCGTGACCGTTTTAACAAATTGCGGTAAAAAGTTGCTGAAGCCAACCCTTAAAAATATAAACACATCTTCTACGTTCTGTGACTTATTTGAATGTGTTTGTTTACGTTCGAACATGCAACTATCAGCAGATACCGGTGAAGCATGTTCAATTTCAAACAACATCGGGAACATGGCGTAAGATTTGTTCTACTTTTTTTTCATTAAATGGGCATATGGACGGTATGTCCCTATATGTAGGCAAATTTTTCCTTTAACACAATTTTAAGTGAACAAAAAATAAACATAAAATCATTAAATGCTGGTTTTAAAAGTTTCATGAAACATTGTATTATAATTTTTAAAATACACGGTTAACGGAACATGTTTAACAGCTAGGCCTGTGTATTTCAGAAACATTAAATAAGGTCTTTTGTAGTGTTTAAATTTATTTCAGAAAAATACAATACCGTACTTGCCATCGATATGCCCCTTTTACAACAAGGTAGCGACAATGTATTATATGCATGGCCTTTGTCCGACTGTCTGTCATTATCATTTTGATGATTGTCCCTCTTCAAGTGATATTGCAACATGGTATACCTTTTCACAGCTTGCAACATGGTATACCTTTTTACAGCATTCACTGTTTAAAGGAAGTAAGTAGACATGTGTCCCTCACTCCAATGATATTGTTACATGTATATTTCGTGGTCAAAGGTCATATGCAACTTACTCCCATAAATATGAGATCGATATATATTCTGTGTATAAGAATTTATTTGAATGTAAAATATAGCTGTTCAAACCTGTATTTCTTGATAATGCAATATTTTTCTATCGAAATGTGATTTTTTTTTCTTCGCTCTTCGCTCGCTCGAGAATGTTCCTGTTTTCAAAAAAAAATAATTTTTCGCTCGCCTCTTTAACTTTTTTTTTCAAACAAATCCTTAGACCAATAAATCAATTTGGAGTGACCTAAAGCATCGAACGAATCATAAACGTATTTCGGATTGTGTGTTTGTCATTCATAATTGTTAACTTCGATAGGAATAAAATACATCGCTACTACAGGATTACGATTTCGCAAATCGGGTTTTGGGTCAGAGTGGTTAGCATTGATTTCGATACAAACGCTATCGAAAATAGTGTGGTTTAAAATACATTTAGATAATAGGGATAGAAACACAGAAAATGGATTTCGACAAAGGGATGGAAGAACAAACAATTGCTGTGTATATCATGGTAACTTTATTATTATAAGCAATGTATTAAAGTTATCATTAACATAATTAAGGGAAATGCAATTTAGTTTTTTGTTTGCTGCTGCATTTTTTTTTTTCATTTTTTACCAAGAAAATTATCACATTCTCGATTCCGCCCATTATTCGTTTTTTTATTTCTTCTCATATTTTCACTAGGAAAGTATTGAAAGGAACAGTTTAAAGTGGAACTATTTTTTACGTGACACAATCGGTAGTTATTTGGTCGTCAGGAATGTTGTGTACATGTACGAGGCTCGACAATAATAATTATATTGTTATGTCAATTAATCATTTGTCTTTGATAAAATGTGTCAACGGTATGAAGCAGGATAAATCGAATCGCTAAAGCTCGCCCTATTTTCTTTTTCTAAGCCTCACCTTTCATCATCACGGCACCAACCATATATTCTCTATTTCCCGTCTTATTACAGACTTATTTTCCCGTCTTTTTTTGGAGCGGAAAACACAAGTTCTGTTTACCCGTCTTTTTTTGAGCGGTGATGTCACCTGAGTGCCACCTTATATTATAGCCTCGTTATATATATTATATAGGTATCACAATCAAGATTATTGAACATATATTCATACATCTACAGCATACATAACCTTCCTGTCTTGAGAATATATTACAAAGGACAGTTTCGCTTCTTAATTGTGTATATAAGTACAAAAAGAAGAGAGAAATAAATAAAAAAGTTATTTTGACAATCTGTCATCTTCGTTAGCATCTTCTACAGCGTTTCTACAATCATCGTCATCATTTAAAATACATATCTGCCTACTACGGCATCATTTTTGTTTCGACGGGGTCAGTTTAGACGCCTGTAACATGTTCATGAAACAGCTCAATGGGACATATATTTGTCTTACGTATCCCCAATGGATAAATGCGTAAGTATATAACACGAAATCCAGTCATTTATTTCAAACTTGAGATATTTTGAACACAAATCAGTCATTTTCAATGTTGTTTCGGAAACTTTAACTTCGTACTCGTTTACATTTCTTTAAAAACTTGAGTCCAAAATTACTTGGTTGCGTCCTCAGTCAATTGACAATATGTTCGTAGCAATGTTTCTGGCCTAACTTGCGTGATATAATTATACCGACCGAATTTATAACCTACATGTTGTTCGCGGTCAAGACCAACTGTCTGTCTTCGACGGCACACTCTGTCATCGACGTGACGCGTAAAACGGTGTGAAATAGTATACTGCCAAACAGTCTTCAGAAATTCTACACCTTAACAACGTTTGATAGCATGGGACATTTTGTTTGTGTTTGTTATAAGGAACGGTACCCTTAAACAATCGCAAACAGATTCCGAAAATATAAAGAACAATACATATATTGTTAACTGTATTATTAAGATGATAAAACTGGTATACCTTATAGAATGCCTTTATGCATAATTGCGCATATATTAATTAAATTCTACAAACAATTTAGCAGACATATTTGTAACGTTATCGTGTATACCTATTGTGTAGTGTGCGTGAACACAATAGTTTCGATAAAACGAAAATGGTTTAAAACCTGTGTACGAATACAACGTACAAAGCGTAAAATATTGAACATCTTCTCATCAGTTTTTTTGAAAAAGAAAGTGAATTTTGACAAAAGAATGTAAAGGTGTGAGGAAACGATTACCTGGGTCGATATACATTTTAAATAGCAAAAACCTTGTTAATTGAGTCGTTTTTTTAAGATGTTGATTGAGGGATAGCAATGAGTTTTATTTTTAACTCATTTTAACAACACGCTAAACTTTTAAACAATACAGATTGTCAAGGTAAATCCGTCGGCTGCCTACACGGATGCTGACTGTAGGTCCAGTTGTAAGTATCAGGGATGTGTCGACGGTATTTGTCCTGGTTGTTCAACATCTCGCAAATCTGACACAGCGCCTTCTGATATGTAGCCTTGTAAGATATCGCTTCGTATTGATCCTTTGCTTGAAGAAGCGATGCATATTTTTGAATGGACGCTGAAATTTCTGAAAGATATTTACCAAGGGTGTCAGCGCTCTCAAACGAATCCGTGCTAATAACTGATCCTTTGGGGAAAAGTTTTGTTGCTTGCCCGTATTCTCCACCGCGCGTGACGATAAGGACATCGTAGTTGAAGTTTTCAAACAATTTCTCCGTGAAATAACTTCGACACAATGAGTTTTCAAAAGCGAGAAAATATCTGTATGTTGTATTAAGAATGCCAAAACATGAGTCATGTACATAAAGTTGTCCGCAATTCCATTTCTGCCCACACCCACCAAATATATCCACAGTGATGTATTTTTGTAACTGTTTTGCATATATTTCTCTCTTTGCTGAATTACCGCAATGCGAACTGACAAGCAGCGCATCTTTTGTTTTTCCGAGGGCAATTTTTGTGTAATTTCTCACCGTTTTAATCAGTTTTGTAGTTATACCGCCATATGGAAACTGAACGTCAGTGTTAATGTTATCATATGTCATGGACCAGTTAAATCCGTATCTCCAACCTGGATCAGTTCTCCATTCAGTGCCTTCATAGTCATAGTGCTGTGAACTTTCTATTTGGTGAAATATCCAGATCTGTTCAGGCGTCCTTGGAAATGGTGTCTTAAAATGACCAATCCGGCGACCAGTTATAATCAACGCATCACTTTGTGGCCGCTCAGACATACTGTGTGTCAAAATACAGTTGTTATATTGACACTGTGAAAAGTCGTTCATCATCGCATCTGGCCGACTGGTGAGCTGGAAATGCACATCTGGGAACAACACTCGAAACGAACGATTCTGAAAATACACGATTTCGCCAAAAATACCAGATTGTGGATAAACTATGCATTACATAACTATTGTTTTTAAACCAGACTGTAAGTAAACCTTTTATTTAAGACCTTTCGCTTGTACACCAGACTAAACCATTACTTACAGAACTATAGCGTTTACACCAAATGGAGGTAAACTTTTGATATAAGAACTATCACGTAAACATGCCACTGCAGGTTTACCAACCATTGGTTACTTTCACATCAGACAGAAGGAAAACTATTGTTTACAGAACCATCGCTTGTACATCAGACTGAAGGCACTTTTTTATATCAGAACCTTCGCGTTTGCATCAGACAGAAAATATAGATGTATTGCAAGCGTTGAGAAGCAATTATAACAATTGTGAAGGCTGCGAGTAATAGTACATAATAATAAATAAAGGTACTGTGACTTTGAGTGTGTCCTTCAGAAATCACTTTGTGTCAGGTAAACATTTTGTATTATAAACACAATAGCCAGCCTCAAATTGTCCGTGTTAAGGAGAACACCTAGATATCAACAAGTGGTTGAAGTGTGCATACATGCCTCTTTATTTAACTACTTTAAACAAGTCTACAAAACCTCCTTCCCAAGTCTGAATTTTGAATTATGAAATGTGCTTTTGAAACAGAAAATAACAAAATGTCCAACTAGTTTTATCATAAATTTGATAATTTCTTGCTTTTATATTCCATCAAATATAAATGTTGGAATTCAGACTGAAGTCTACAAAATACACTTTGATGGCCCATCAAAAAACAGCTTATGTAACACAAGCTTTATGCCATATTTGATGATGAATATCTATTACAGTTACGTAGTTTTGTGTATGCAAAATTAAATCTGAAACTTAAGATTACTACAAGAAAAGTCACCATGGACAAAACTAGAATGTCATCATTATTTATTTTTATTTAAATAACTACCGGATGACAACCATCTAAATATCACAAAAATATAGAAAAACTATCATCAGACATTTGGCTGCAAAATATGGTGGGTTCTTTAGCCCTTTTTCAAGAAAAATATAGGCATTTCTTGACAGTCAAGTTTCTCTTTGTAATTTGGGACTTTTCCAGCACACCTTTCTTTCTCTAGATGGATTGCAAACAGAGGAGGTATTCATTTGACAATCAAGATGGCGACGTACATACCGAAACAGGTAATTTTTCCGTTTTTAATACCCTTCATAACTTTTGTTCATTCTTTAAATGCCGCTCACTTTCCAGACATATCAGCAAGCGTTTATTTTGAATTATTATACGTTCTATATCTCGACTTTACTCGCTACGAATTTTCTTAGCAGGAGCAGTAATTTTGTGATAAAGTCGACATATAGATCAATTATTAATACTAAATATACCCTAAGCGCTTTCTTCCTGATATGGCTGGAAAATGAGCGATATTTACAAAATTCATAAAAGTTATGAAATGAATAAATAATCCTAACGTTTTGATTGAAGTTTTAATGTCGTCCTTTCTCAATCATAACAATATATTAACTGAAACAACAATTACAAGATGATCGCATGTATATAACGTTATTCGTCGGAGTCAAACAACGGCGCGCCAACGGCGGCGTCACACGACGGCGCGCCAACGGTGGCGTCACACGACGCGCGCCCTACATTCTCCGGGCCGTGAAATGTTAATATGCGCTTATATCAATATGCTTATTTAAATAAAATAATTAAATCTACTGATCTTGTTGAAACTACAAATGTCCATAACATCAGAAAGAGTTTAACACTTGATTGCACACAATTAAAGTCAGTTGTTGTCACATTGTACTTCTAGCGGGTATAGTTTGACGATATGTCTGGTGGTGATTCCGATGAGGAGCTCGTCTACCACAGCCAGGGTACATTGAAGTCGCGGTGTGAAGTCGTCCTGCACGACAACAATGTCGCCAAAACTTATCGTTTGATGATTGTTGCCGCCTTTCGTCTGGAATTCACGTAGTGACGTCAGATATTCGTGAGTCCATCGGTGACGGTACAGCTCGATAAGACGCGCGCGAGCCTGTGTGCGTTGTGTGATATTATGACGTGTAACGTTGGGGAATGAACAATCACCAACGGCTTTAGCGTCACTGTATGGACGTCCAGTCAGTCTTCTTCCGTAGAGTAGATGCGCTAGTGTGAGTGGTTCTGGATCATCACGACCGCAAGTGACGTATTTAATCGGCCTGTCATTCATGAGCATTAGCAGCGTTGTTAGATTGTTCAGTTCCGGTGGGGTTGACTCCAGAGAGTTATTCAAACTGGGACTACCAGCTGATTCGCGGCAACTGCAGCCGTACACTATTCTGATGTGATTCATGTAGAGCCCTTCTTTACTCCGTGGTCGGGAATATAATATTCGCGTTTCGATGTGGCAACACCATATATTTTCTCTATAAAACCTCGATTTTCTTGCTTTTTGATAAGTTCATCGTATTTCAATAGCAGATGTGGTTCTTTGCTTAATCGACGTATAGTGCTCTCTGTCCTCTTCTTCGTGATGTCATAGTTGGTCGGAAGCGGTGAGTGATTTTGTTTCAACGGTAGCTTTGCTTTGAACTTTCCGTCTGTAAATGATATACTGTGTTCTTGGTAGTGACTCTTGGCAGCATCTCTGTCTTCAACTTCGTCGGAGCAAATGCCCATCGACTCTATACTCCAGAATCCTGTGAGATGCGTAAACTCTGAGACGTGTGCAGCAATTACGTCCATCACGTAGGAAATAATATCGGTGTGTGCTGGAACTGGTCCGGACAGGACAGAGACGAGCAGACGGCTGTAGGATCATCGCCTCGTACTACCTGGTCCCCCACGATCTGCCAGTAGAAATCTGCAACGACGAGTAGAGATATTTCAAATGAATCCTCCATCGTCACCGGATGTGCGAGTTCCAACCCTCGTAGGTACAGGAAACTCTTGATAGACTGCCGACAGCGGTTCATTGATATTTCGCTATAACAGGAACGATAATAACCCGAATGGGATTCAAACATCCATCTGTTGCCACGATATTGATGGTTGCTGTATCAAGACGCCAGACGCTGTCTGTGGAATCTCCAAAAGATGACAATTTGAAGACGTCAGTTCCATTTGCGACAGCGAAATCTTGATGGGCAGTTTACAGTTTGATGCAACTTGCTCAGGCAATTAAAACGAAGTCCTTTCTTCCTTACGATGGAAATGCGCACTGAAATGTCACTTACTGTTTTTTCATTCAACCTGGTGAGTTCTTTCACAGAACACGCACATACGTTGCTCGATTTCCGTCTGATATCCGTCTGACACTTCGGCGACTTCTGGTTGTAGGTGGTCTTCTTCCGGGCCCCAGTGTGAAACGCTGCAGTGGGTATCAGGTCTGTTTGGTCGTTATGTGTCTTTCCTGCCTCCATAATATCGATCTCCCGATAAATTGCGCGTCGAAGATTGCTCAATTTCCAACTTCCGGTACCGTGATCTCAGGCTAAATTCCGTTTCTTGTCTGGCAGTATGACGGGAACGAGGAGAGTGCCGTAATTCTCTTGCGATTCTCCTAGCGATTCCAGACCTCGAATATTCGTCTCCAACTGGTCATAAAATCCTCGTAGACTCTGCACAGTTGAGCAATGAGATGGAAGCTGTAATAACGTATTCATGCATGCCGTTTTTTTTTTTTTATCCACACATCTCAGTCAAAAGTGTGATTGCCTGGCCGTAGTTAGCGTTGGTAAGATCAAAATATTCTGGCCGCCTCACCCTTCAGCATTGTCTTCAAATAATTAAACTTTTGAACATCTGTCAAGCTTCCGTTTTTATGCCCGATTCGTAGCTGTTCCGAATCGATTGCCACGTTAAGATATTGCCGTTAAATGGTATGAGGTTGAGCTTTGGAACCGAGAAAAATCTGCAGGAAAAGAAGTAAAATGGACTGGCTCCCGTCTTATGATACAAAGCAATAGCGGTGACCAATTCAGAAAAGTTTTAAAATAGGAATGGCAGGAGGACCTAAGAACAATCACTTGGAATGTAAACGGTCTAGTACGCAAAATTAACGATGAAGACTTAATATATTTTATTACAAAATACGACTTATTATTCCTGTCAAAAATATGGACTCATTCAAAACAAAATACTAATTTAGAAATAAATTAAATTATCGGTAACCATCTACTTGGAAAGTCATGGGCCGAAAAAGATTGTTTTAGTGGCGGCCTTTGTGTTTATATTCATGATAAATTTAAAAATCACATATGGGTCATATTACAAAATAGCAATGGTATAAAATGGATTAAAATAACAAAGGAAATATTATCTCATAACTAAGATGTATTCATTTGTCTATGTTGTATACCACCAGCTAATGAACATTTTGGTACAACTTGTATTGTTTGTGACTTTAATACTAGAATTGGAACTCTGTCAGATGGTAAAAGCTATGATGCGTGCTTAAATGTAACGAGAGACTGTGTTCAATCTGGCGGAAATGTTGACCATTTGTTTTTATGTAATAACCAAGATCAAGTTATAACCAAGATAAAGTAATAGATAATCACGGACAAAATTAATTTTACTGTGTAAATCAACAAGCCACGTTATAGCGAATGGACGTTTTAAAAACGATAAAGGTAGTCAATATACATTTATATCACCACGCGGTCTCAGCGTCACTGACTATTTGTTGGTAAACATAAACTGTATTCAAATTGCGCATGATTTTAATATACTAGATTGCAACAATTTTTCAGAACACACTGCCATATACCTTGCATTCCAATTAAATGATCCTTCATTAAATAACAAATAACTGCAATACAGGAAAACACACAGTAACTAAATTAATTTTCAACGAAAAAACTGCTCATGATTTTCGTGAATCACTTATCAATAATATACATAAGCTCTCAGATTTTAATAACAACAACGCAACAGATCAGGTAAACCTGCTCCCAAACTTCATGCATGAGCAAGCAACACAGGATTTCAGTACAACTTTCTCACGCCGTAACTCGCACAACTTTTATCCACGTGCAAAACCCCCGTGGTTCAACAAAGGCTGTCATGAAGTAAAACACAAATTTAAAACTGCACGGAACACCTTAAACCGCAATAAATCAAACGAAAATACGGAGAACTGTTTTTAACAAAATATCCGCTAAAACTAAATATAAAACAAACAAAAGTATTAAACTTAAAAACATCGCCAAATCACAACCTAGACAATGTGGAAATCTGTAAAAAAAAAGATAAAATAATACAAATAACAAATAAACAATTTACAAATACATGAACTATTTGAACAAGTGCCTGCTAGGAGAAAATCTAACTAAGAAGAACACACTCATGATGGAAATGCTGAAAACCAGGCAACAAACAATCATAATTTAGATTGCGAAATAAAGTTAAATGAAAAACAGAAGGCAGTTTAAAAAAACAAATACAATATAGCATGTGGACCTGACGAAATAACAGTAGAAAATGTGCGTTTGATATCATATCACCTTACCTACACACACTACATAACTACCTATTTCAGAATGCTGTATACCAACAACCTATTTCACAATGCTGTATACCTGATCGAATGCAGTCGATTGAGCTATATTATACCAATATTTAACGAGGGTGATACAAACCCAGTACAAAATTACCGGGAAATAACACTTAATAATATATTAGCTAAATATATATTCACAAATTCTCTTCAATCGTCTCTCAATATAGACACCAAATAACGAAACGATAATACAAACACAGTTTGGGTATCAAACAGATAAAAACACTGCTGATTGCATTTTCTTATTACAGGGTATCATATCTTAAGTAATTGACAGTGGACACACAGTTTACAGCGCATTCATAGATTATCAAAAGATGCTATGATAAAATTAATCTTCCATTCTTATGGCAAAACTTGTCTCACATAACATAAGCATCAACATGACTACTGGTATTAAAGCCATGTATTCCACGGTCAAATCAGTAATACAAAATGATAACGAGGTATCAGACATCAAATACTCTTATCAAGGAGTTACACAGGGTGACTGTTTATCCTTATCCTTGATCATCTTTACTATTTATGGCATTTGTAAACGATATTTTTAAAAATATTAACTAGAATATTAACGATTATTTTTAATCAATGAGCTTAAATTATTTTTGATACTTTATGCGACGATCAGTTTCTATTCGCAACATCACAAGCCGCTTTACAATACATGATAAAGGATATCGAGTTATACTGTAATACATGGAAATTTAAGATAAATATAGCAAAAACAAAAATAATGATAATTGTAAAAAGCACAAGGCACGCAAATATTGACATATTCCGAATATATGGCGAAAAGCTTGAAGTAGTTTCATTCTTTCAATATCTAGGTGTTTATTTTTTCAAAAACGGAAAGTGGAACAGAACTCAGAAGTGCAAATAAAACAGGCGTCAAGGGCGATGCATAAACTCTTTTCTGTTTTAAATCAGTATGAATTTCAAACACACAATTATTTGATGTATTAATATGCCCAATTATAAACTACTCGGCTGAAGTATAGGGTAAACATAAAGCAAAAGAAATTGAGCAAATCCATTCGAAATTCAAAAACAAATTACTACACAAAAGAAATAGTGGAAAAATTTGGTCTTGCAGATTTATGGATAAATCAAAGCACTCTGCTAAACCATCACTAGAAACCATAAAACTCAGGATACAAGATCATTACAAACAGAACTGGCATATTAATATTAATCAATATGGGAGGTTTAGCACGTATTGTACATTCAAAAGTAGTTTCGAATTCGAACCATACCCACATATCATAAAACATAATTAATAAAAAAAAGCATTACCTAGATTTAGACTTTCATCACACAAACTTGAATTGGGCGTTATTATAATATAAAAAGAGAAGACAGAAAATGCAAAATCTGTAATTCACATCTTAGTGATAACGAATATCATTTTATCATAACGTGTCCCTTACATTCTCAACTAAGAAGGAACTACTTAAAACCTTACTATTGCAGATGGCCAGCGATTGCAAAACTTAAATCCTTATGTTAACAAAAAATAAACTTATGTATAATATATATATATATATATATATATATATATATATATATATATATATATATATATATATATATATATATATATTCACACATATGGCCAGTTACGGGGTCTCTGATTTAGAAATAGGTTATGGGGTTCCCACTTTAAATACATGTATCTCCATACCCTTTTTTATCCGATATAAACACGAATTAAGGTATATAGGGGTACCTACTATTATTATTGTATATAAATACGTCATTTATTTAACGTCTTATACAAGGAAATATATAGCGAACTTATTTGCGAGGTATATACAATTTCAATTTCAGACCTGATTGTGGTTTTCGATTTAAGACCTTATTGTGAGATTTGATTGCATTACCTCCCCTACACCCCCCTCATAGTAATTAAAGGAGCCTAGAATGCGGGGTTGTATATAGACCCCGTTTTTTATATTGACCTCGTAAGTACAGTCTGAAAACTACCGAGACCGCGTAACTGGCACTATATATTAGTATATATATATATATATATATATATATATATATATATATATATCACGCAAACAATTTAAGGGAAGAATCTTTAAGTGGTAAATCGATCAACCACTCAACACAAACTCTAGAAATTATCTTCATAGACCTACTTTTATATTCATCTTGTTTTGTATTAATGAAAATTGTGTATATTTGCATACTTTTGTCTGTCTAAAGTGTACTTTTGATTCATATTTACGTGGTTTGTCTTTCATCAAAGTCTTTACTAACACCTATACGCGCTTTCAACATGTCAGAATCATATCCACATAAAAGTGTTTAGATTAAATCAATTAACAAATAAACACTTTCATTTTTAGATTTCAGACTATTAACCAAAGTCATTATGATTTATAGTTTGCGTCCTTCTTTATCAAATAATAAATACAATCATCTGAGCCAGAAGTATATTAATATTCACCATTGTAGGCTAGAAGCTTTATTGTAAGCTTTTTTGCTGAATAAATGTTGTTTGTTGTTGTTTACTACTTTTATTTAATCATAACGCTTCAGATTTATTTTGAATAACATTAAGGTATAATACATACTCGATACTAATTTAATTAAAGTCACATAGAATAAAAATTTACAAATTTTGAAAGGTTTGTTTATAAAATTATAATAGTGATCATTTAATATCAGTAGTTTAGGCTATCTATAGAAAACGTGTTACCGTGCCAATACTGTCCTACTAATTATATTAAGTAACTAAACCTTATACAGCTTGTTTTTTTGTTTTACAACAGTTGTTTATAAACTTGTTCACAGTAATGCAGTGTCAAAAGATACATGTTTGATATGGCCAAACACTTAATTTGTTGAGAGAAAAGCGAGCGGGATACATTTTAGTAGACACGTTCTTGACATGCTTTTAACTGAGACGCTAAGCACTAAAAATATAAGAAATATTTTTTTAACATTATATCGACAAATATCGGGAATACATGAGTCATTGTTAACAGAAAGTTATATAAGTGTAATGTAAAATGATAGCCACTTTCTGTTTTCATGGAAAGACTCCGACAAGTTTGTATAAAAATTTGTGTTTTGTTTGATTTTCACCGTTTACAAAAGTACTTCAGTCATATCTCGTCAGTGTCAGTCTACCGACTAACACTTTTCATTGGGGTATATATTTAACTAATACTAAGTACACATACTTATGCTTGTAACTTACAACTACCCTATTTCCCAAAGGTCGTGAGTTCATAAACGGTTCGTGGAGTTCATGAACAGTTTGCGATGTTCTCGGACAGTTCAAGAACAGTTCTTGAACTGTCCTTAAAACTTTCGCTGGGGTTAAATCATATTCAGGTCAAGAAAGTCTGTGGAGCGTGTTATGAACAATCTCAGCGGAAGTTATGGGACCCAGCTGTGACAACCCGGAAAGCTCGAATATGTCCTTCAGAGCTCTACCAATTAAGTCGTCCCTTTTTTATTGAATAATAAAATAAGAAGAGAATTTTTTTAAAATGTCACCAGAAGGCTGTTTTTTGAATTCCCCATCACATATTCAAAGCAAAACATTAAAAAAAATTGTTATAAATTAAACTTTCTTCTGCACGCATATTCTATGAAAATTGTCTGCATTTTGTGTAACAACTCTTGTTAAAATTTCAAGCCAAATTAACACTTGATATCTTACACCAAATAGTAGAGCAAAGGGACCTGTGATTTTAGAGTATATGTTAGTCAAACCATGTTGATAAACATGTCTATATAAACCATGTCGACCCCGGACCTCGCCCATGTTTAGCCCTGGAACATGATTTGAAGGAATTAAGTAGAGGACATCTTTATGATATTACAAAGGAAATGCCAAAGCTCTGGGATTGTAGTTTATGATATTTACATTTTATTTTGCTTTGTTACACTATATTTATCAGTGTTCAAATACAGATACATTTACAATAACAATTCAATTTTGCTTTGCATATATTCATAGTATGTAAAGTATATAATAGCCACTGTCAGTATTTCTGGTAATCAATGGATCACCAAGACGTAAGTCGCTTAAAAATGCTTTAACACGAGTTTTAATAGTCTCTTGTAATAACTATTACTATTTTATAGTCTCTAGGAAGTATGTTCTACCATTGTGGTCCAGCCACCTCCAGCGATCTGTCTACAGTCCTGGTTATACACCTTGGTACTTAAAACTGGGTGTCACCAGATAAAGTCAAGTAAGGGTATAAAAAGGAATATTACATACAATTAAACGGATTGCTTCAACAACAAGCTAACACAAATATGTCATTTAAATGCAAAGCACATAAACTGGATACTTAGCTTTCATGTCACATTGTAATGACTAATTTCGCAATAAAACCCATTTGGCTTCAAGATATATTATTTTTGCAAACTTGTAAAATATATGCCGTGAAAAATGTTGTTTATCATACATATTCAAATTTTGCTGGAAGAAGATATTTCACAATAAACAATAACGAAACAAATGTACCGGCAGGAAAGGGCAAATGGCGACCCCCTATTTCACTTAAATTAGTAAAAAAACACTATACAATTTTAGAACCTTAATACCAAAACTCTGGACCTTGTGGTTTCATAACAGCAGATTTAAAAATTTACTTTTACTTTAAATTGCTCATTTACCATAATATCCATTGTAGCGTAGCTAATTTTGATCGCAGTGTTATACTTTAAAGAAAAGAAATGTTGTACGGGGCCACTACATGCCATTCTCCCCCTGCCACTGTGGGGCAGTTGCTATCAATTATATTCAAACAACACAAACAATATTAACTTTCATGTTGTAACCACTTAATCGAAAAAAAAAGAAGATTTTTCAAAATGTCACTTGTTCGCAAACCACTTTAACAGGATGGTAACTTTCACACAAAACTATTATCATGGAGTGTAGCCTATGTAGAGTGCGGATGTGCTTCTGCACGCAGACGATTTTTTTTATATTTTGACGATTTTTATAAAGATTTTACATCTGGTGTGGAGACGAATCTATGAGCTAACATCAGTAACTGCGATAAAACCGCAAAGCAGTCTCCAAATACAGGAACTTTTTCTAAAAAACACTTTTATTTTATTGGTAAAATACCCTACCCACTTCTCTAGCATTGTGCTTCTGCGCAACTGGCCACGCAACAGGAAGTCGGTTCTACTGTGTTTACATCCGGGAGTAGGAAACCGCAAACTGGACATGGAAAACAAGAATTTTAGACACTCTGCCCATGTTTTCTTGATTATTTTAGTATTGTTTATAGTTAATATTCATAACCCATTACAAGAAAAGAACCATGCAATCGATCCTACCGGAAAGCAACCTGATTCAGATGAGCTGATAAACTTTCAAAGTTTATTTGCCGTTCTCAACCGAAATAAACAATCAGTCAAAATGAAAATAAACAATAAATCTATATCAATGTTGTTGATGTACATGTTAATCATACAATGTGGTGATGTGGAGGTTCAACCTGGGCCTAGGTTTCCGTGCAGCATATGTTCGGGGGCTGTTGCCTGGAACTCGAAAGCTCTTGAATGTGATAGCTCTGGTTTATGGTACCAAAATAGATGTACCAAATTATCTGACAGTCTTTTCAGCCATCATGGAAAATTTAATGTGACTTGGGCATGTTTGCACTGTGAAATTCCAAACCTTTCATCCTCGGGAACTGTTGACATATCACTTTATGAAACCACAAATATATTAAATGGATTTCAAGAAATTCATGGAACTGACAATCCTAATGTATCAACACCAACGAGATCCCACCCTCCTTATCCGAATCTCATAATAATTTCAAACGTCACAGTATCATCCCATGCTGAAAGCACAATTTCTGATCCAGACCTTTCATCGTCCCTATCAGATATTCCAAGTAACGTGACACCTAGATCTATGCGTGTTTCCTTTGATCATGAATTATAGTAAAAAAGATAAACCGTTTACCATACTTGTCGAAAACTTTCTTAGTATTAAAAACAAAAAACTTGAATTATATCACGTGCTCTCAAGTATGGAATCCGATGTAATGATAGGAACTGAAACTCACTTGGACCGAACTGTTTCCTTACAATACTCCAAGTGATTATATGTACAATGTCTTTAGAAAAGATAGAGATTTCGAAATGCTTGACAGAAACTATGGAGGCGGAGTAATCGTTCTTGTTAGGCCAGTTTATGATTGCGAACAGTGCTCTGATCTTGAAACGGATTGTGAACTTCTTTGGGTGAAAATTACTATGCCAAATAAGAAAAACATTTTGTTTGGGGCATTTTATCGTGAACCAAAATCATCTATAGAAACCCTAAATCAGTTGAATAATTCGCTGTTTAAGATAAATAACAACGCCAAATATAAAAACTGCATTATCAAACTTGGAGATTTTTTTACCTAGGAGACATTAATTGGGAAAACTCAGCAGCTCCAACAGGATCAAGGGATAAGGGACATTGTGACAGACTATGTAAAATTGTGCGTGACCATTCTCTTGAACAAATTAACAATTTATCAACACGCGAAGGTAGAATCTTGGATTTACTCTTTACATCGCATCCAAGCACAGTGATTAAACAAACCATATGTCCTCCTATTGGCATTAGTGATCACGAAATGTTGCAGGTAACCACCTCGTGGGCGTCAGCCGCAAGTAAACGCGGGTGACGTACTGTGTACCGCTATGGTAAAGCTAATTGGGATGAAATCAGGTCAGATTTGAGTGATTGTCGGGAAAGTGTGTTATCCTCAGACTCATCCACCAGTGCTGATACACTCTGGAACAATTTTAAAACTGCTGTAACATCTACAATGAAACAGAACATCCCACTAAATCCCTTCGCAAAAAGGTAGATCTTCCTTATGTTACAAATGATCTTAGAAAATTGATGAACAAGCGTGACAAGATGCACAAAAGACTTCGTACTTCACCATCAACATCATTACGTAATACCTACACTGAAATAAAAAAGGAAGTGAAATACAGACTATGTAAAGCTTACCATGAATATTTGAATAATATGTTGGACCCAGAAAAAGATGAAAATTCCAAAAGCTTCTCGAAATACATTAAAAGTAGGAAACATGATGCAGCTGGGATAAGCACGCTGAAACATGAAGTCACCATAGGTGATACACCCCAGAAAAAGGCTGAATTGTTAAATAAACAGTTAACTTCGGTATTACCAAAGGAAAATCTTGACGATATTCCAAACAAAGGACAATCTCCCCACAGACCCATGGAGCGAATACAAATTACCCTTCAAGGAGTTATAAACAGTGTTAAACGTTTAAATGAAAAAAAAAGGCAACTGGACCGGACAAAATTCCCATTATAATTCTAAAACGAAACTGTGCAATTGTGGCTGAAATCTTGATGTGCATTTTTCAACGTTCTCTTGACACGGGAGTCGTACCATCTGACTGGATAACTGCTAATGTCGTTCCAATTTTTAAAAATGGGGATCGTTCAAAACCTGCAAATTATAGGCCTGTGTCCTTGACCTCAATCGCATCAAAAATGCTTGAACATATTGTCGTCTCCAGCACCATGAAATACTTAGACTCTAATAACATACTACGTGAAAATCAACATGGATTAAGACAGAAATGATCTTGTGAGTCACAGTTGCTCTTAACCACAGATGATATTGCCAAACACCTGAACGGGAGTGAACGCCAGTGAACAGATAGATATGACCATTTTGGATTTTTCGAAGGCCTTCGATAAGGTCTCTCACCAACGTTTGTCATCTAAATTGGAATTTTATAGTATACGCAATGACACCAGGCGATTGATAAACTGTTTCTTAGCAGATCAGACCCAGAAAGTTGTTGTACAGACCGCCACATCAGAAACATCCGGTGTAACATCAGGAGTACCCCAAGGAACTGGCCTCGGCCCCTGCTTCTTTTTACTGTACAGTAATGATATTGCTGATGTCATTTCCTCTGTAGTACGATTATTTGCAGACGACTGTGTAATATATCGTGTAATTAAATCTCCAGCCGATCAACAGAAACTTCAGCAAGATCTTGATAAACTTGTAGAATGGAGTAAGTCATGGCAGATGGAATTCAACGTGAAAAAATGCGCAATAATGAATATCTCCAACACATCCAACAAAGTACGTTATGATTATACAATGTGTGGTGAAATTTTAGAAACTGTAGACCATCATGCATATTAAGGCGTTGAATTGAACGACAACTTTAAATTTGACACTCACATCGAAAAAATAACAGGAGAGGCTTCACAAACTTTTGGATTTATTAAACGAAACCTCAACAAAAGCCCCAAAGTTAAAGAAAGAGCTTACCAATCATTAGTTAGACCAAAGTTGGAATATTCTTCACCAATCTGGAATCCTACTCAGAAACAAACAACTCAACTGAAATAAATCGAACAAGTACAACGTAATGCTGCCAGATTCGTAGCGAACAAGCCTTTCAACCCAAACCAGCCAGATAGTGTAACATCAATCATCAATGAACTCAATTGGCAGTCTTTGCAGCAACAACATAGACAATGCTTTGACTTGGTGCTATTCTACAGGGTTGTTTATGGTCTTATTGCAGTACCAGTTTTATATTTACCAGACCGTTATATAGTCAGAGCAACCAGACAAAGCAACTCCCAAAACTTAATCCCTCCACAAACTATACGCAACGCATACCAACGCTCGTTCTTCCCAAGGACATTATCCATCTGGAACTCCTTACCCACCGCAGTAGTTTCAGCCCTGAGCCTGGACGCATTCAAGTCTGCCGTCACGCCGCTGCCAGTGTTCCGCGCCTAGGGTTGTAGGCCAGTTGTACAGTGTATTATACGTTTATGGCGAACGCTATTTTTAACCGCATTTTTAAGAAGCACTACGCACTCTACATTCGCACAGTTCTTAGCCCTCTTCAGTAATGTCCTTGAGGCGTTGAAGAGTATCTCGTTGAAGTTGAAGTATCAGATTTTGCAATAAACAAGCATTTTATGGCTTTGACAAAAACATGCAAAACTGACATGGGATTGGTTTTCAAGATAATAATTATACTAATCATGAAATATATGCCAGTTTCTCAAAAATTGCCATCTGTTATTAAAAAATGTGGAAATATATTTCCCCACCATCACAATATCTATGAGCATGCTCACTGCATCCACATACAAAGAACAAACAAATAAATAACAAAAAATGTTTGTTAACATCGATCCCTCCACTCCCACCTCCATACATTTATGACATTTTATGGTATCTTTACCCTAAAGTAATAATTCATCCAGCAAAGGAATTCAATACATTGTTAAATATATAACTGCCATACTAATTTGCATGATTGAAAGTCAATGCAATTGTCTTTATAGTGTGTGCAAACTTGTTATGGTTTAGGACCGACCTATTGCATTTTAAGACTGCATGATAAATAATGAAGTTAATGTCCAGACAAGCTGTTTGATGAGCAGATTTAAATTGGACCTTTAAGTGTGACTTTTACCTTTCATGTGTTACATGAAACATGCCTTCTTTTATGGTTGTCATTTGTGATAATTTATTTAAGAATTGAATATTGAATAAAAACAAGTAACATTCCGGCCAAATTTGAACTTATAAGTTCTAAGTGTGACCTTGACCTTTGAGGGGAATGGTTGTTATATGCGACATGCTGTCTTAAGATTGTGTACACGTGCATAAAAATTATTTCAAAATCAATCAATACATGAAAAAGTTATGGTTCAGAAAGAAGTTATTGAGCATGTTTATAGCAACTTTTACGTTTGACCTTAAGGGATACGTTAGCGTTACCAATTGCCAAAATAGAATTTGGCGATGAGGATTCCTGTCTCTATATTCCTGTTTTCATGCCGTATAAATCGCCAGAAACATCGTGTATGGGGTAATTGATAATCCACTAATAAGAGAAAGCATGGCATGCGTATTCAAGCTAAATTGCATGTATGCTGACACGGTTGCATCAAAAGAAATTCCCAGGTAATTTTCAAGTTGCCAAACTATGATTTTCACCGTCAAATGGGTTTACGAGAACGCTTATGAGGGCGGGCTTAACCGGCGACAATTATTTTTGATTGACGTAAATCACGAACTTAGCCTTTATCGCAGAAAGATTAACAAGGAATCACAGTGTTACCATTTACGTAATATAAAACGTCAAATAAAACAGTACATTTAAGACGGCGTATGGCATCATAACCACACCTTTTTACCGCAAATATTTACTGTAAAATTTGTTGTTAACAAATGTTACTTATGAAAATTTATGAGAACTTAAAAGTGCGCAATTAATTACGTATGACGAATATGTTGTGAAGACAATAGCCGATACTAATTGTATGAGGCAACACTTTAATTTCAGTACATGAATATTTCATCATTTCTATTTTTAGAAATTATTTATACCGTTTTTCTACAGCCATGTAATAGTAATTGCTGCTAAAAGTCCCTTTGTACAGATCTTCCGCGTGACGTTCACCATTCACAATATATGTATAACCCGTGTTTAAATAAGAGCGCAACATTGTTGCTGTTGCCTGTCAAGTTACGTGCATGGAATGCGTGCGTGTTGCAACAGACCATGTACCAGGAGACTGTGGTGTGACTAAATATAAACGTGCAACTCAGACATAGATGCGGTGTTTTAGAATGACAAATTAACATCGGAATTAATGCACACACTAACCAGACTTTGTTGATTAACAAGTACATTTGTAAAAACTATTGAGGAGAGTAGGGGATAGGGGGGTGGGTGAACCATTCTTGTCAATACATGAACATGAATAAAAATGAAATGAAAATAAATGAAATGAAGCATTTAATTTCAGAGGGAAACTATGGTATTAAAATGTGTTGTAATTGATAATGTAATACAATGCTTTTTGATATCAATACATTTAAGATAGTAACTATGTTGTTGTTCATTCTTTGTTCGTCTCACACTGTTAAACAAAGCGACAGGTACACTCATATATAGAGCAAATTAGCTTATATGTGGGCCTTCATCTTAAGGCTGAAATTTGGTAACTACTTTTTTTTCTTAGCCCAACTTAGCTGAATGTACACTATTGATTACAGAACCATCGCTTGCAAACTATTGATAAAGAAACACTGCTTTTAACACCTTAATGCAGGTAAATGATTAATTACAGAACCATCTTTTTTACACCAGAACTATTGATTGTAGACTCATCGCTTTTTCATCAGATAGCAGGTAAACTTTTGTTCACAGAACCGTCGCTACTATTGATTACCAAAACATCGCTTTAACATCAGATAGCAGGTAAATTATTGATACCCGAACAGCATGAAAACTTTCAATAATAAATCCATCGCTTTTCCACCATCGCTTTTCCACCAGAATGTAGGCAAACTATTGATATCGGAAAAATCGCTTTTACACCAGAATCAGATAGCAGGTTAACTATTTATTACAGAAAGATCGCTTTCACAGCAGTCATCATTCTAACTATTGATTACAGAACCATCGTTGTTACGTCAGACAGCAGGTAAACTATTGATTACTGAACTATCGCTTTAACATCAGACAGCAGGTAAGCTATTGAGGACAAATAAGTCAATACTTATGCATGGTCATTTACCTAATTACGCAAATGCATTACCCTTAGGCATGCGTCTCCCATGTTGTACGACCTAAATCCGTTTGTTAAAGTCAATGATACACGTGTCAAAATATAAGAGCATACAGAGCCGAAATCAGGTAAAGTAGCGCTGTAAAATATATTGTCTCAAAATTTAGAGTCATTAATGATAGACGAAAACGCACATGTCCGAAAATTAAGAGTTACGAAAAATAACTATTTTGGCAAAAAGGGGGGGGGGGGGTCCGAAAACTAAGAGTTAGAATAACTACGGTAGCAACACTGTCTTTTTGTAGTCATAGCAATAAACGCTATATGTATACAAATTCTTAGAACATTTAATTTTTTTTAAATAAGATACGACTCTACAATATGCATATTATATACCCACCTTAAATTTGTGCGTAACAGTAAACAGTGTTTTAAATATATAAACATGTTAAAAATAGCTGTTTATTTTAAATATGCATGTCTTTAGAGTTGCACATTCCTTTTATTGTTAATTCTAAATTTATATTGCTAAAATTATATATGAATATCACAGTCATTGACCACTGTTGACTACAGTGTGTGCTATATGTATGTGTACTCGTGGCTTTCAAGCCTAATGTATTCTGAAATAAAAACAAAAACGATAGACATGTTCATAGGACATAGATGTGCAAACCTGACTCTTCTGGAAACATTTGTTACATCGGGAATTAAATATATTAATTGTGTTTCTTCAGCCAGGCAGTTATCATTTGCGAGTAACGTGTACCGCAAGGAAAATATAGGAATGTTTTCTAAAAGAGCCAAAACGTAGATAGTGTATTTCGAAGAGAACGAGGTCCTTCGCACCTAAGGCCACTTTATTTGCGGACCCATATAAATGACACATATTACTCGCTGTAATTTCAACAATTTATATTGTATTTTGTCCGTAGCAGAAACATATTCGTCAAAATACAATTTACTTCCGTCACCAAATGGACAAATTATATTATTTAAGTTGAAATGTCGTTCATAATTTATGTTTTATACCTTATGTCAAAATGTGTTAATGTTACGTATACATACCTTTTGCATCGGCGAAGGCCTTAATTCTACTTGGTAAAGTTCAGTCCAACTTAAAGAAAGCACTATGAATGCTATCGCTAGGGCTATACAGAAACCTGAAATAAACAGAAATAGACGCATGCACAGTATGAACGAAACGTTCATTTTATCATTTTAGTTTTTATAAAAGTTATCTTTCGAGATAATTAATGGAGCATATTTACAAAGAACAATAAATCTTTACCAAATATATAGATCTTTTCCACCATGTTGACCACACATTGAAGACGGCTGTAATACAAAATTGTGTACACAAGCATATTAATCGATTTTCAATAATTCAACTAAGAAAACTAGCCCGGAAAATAAACGATTACAAACATTTTTAATTATGACTTATTTTCATTTATTCCAGTCATAATACAATGAATTGAAATGAAATTGAAATTTATATGAATTTATTTGATTGTATAGATATATATTAAGAAAAAAGTCACAATTATAAAAATTGGCTTTTTTTCGAAAAACATGATTGACCTTGATCAAGTATTGTAATATTGTCATATAGTCATTTTTCAGGAGTTCTGGAAAAATACGACATAGTAAATGTCAAAATAAATAAATTGTCCGCTTTGAAATTTGCAAAATCGGAATAATCAACTTTATAATATTAAAATTGTATCTAAATGTCGTGAATAAAACACATTTAACTGATTTTGTAAGTGGTTGCACTATTTGTGTAATTTATAGTTCTTTTCTTTACATAATTCCTTTATTTTGTGAGCACCCGGAGTGTGCCCCAGCACCCCTACCTTATTTCATTACTAAACGCAAGATCGTTGAAACAGGTTTTTCATTTCAGTTGAAATGTACAGCTATTTTTTTGTTAATGAGAAATATGAAGTTTAAGTGCTGCCTTGGGGGAAGCCGGAGTAGATGGAGGGTCACTTAGACCACTCGGCCATCATTTCAGATACAATGACAGGTGTATTTTATACTTAATATAACAAATCCTCGTAGTTTCACAAAATATAACGACAACAAAAGAACTCTCTGAATTAAAAATTCGTTTCGCGTTGCAACGCTTTATAATTTTCGGGTTTTTAAATCGTCAAAAGATGCATATACTGGCTATTTCAACGTCAGATGTGGTCTGGTAAAATATATGTTTGTAGAAACAAAATGCTGGTTGTTTTTTTCATTTTAATTTCCCGCAACGATATCTATTCATACGACACATGAACACTAACATTGTGTTCGTGTGTCGTATATATTGATATATTCGCGGGAAATTAAAATGGAAGTTATTGTGTCACAAATAAATAAAAACGAGCATTTCGTATCTACAAAAATATATGTAATCATACCACATCTAGCGTTGAAATTGTGGCTATCGCTACAAGGAACACTGATTGTTTAGGTGTTAACTTTATTTTACGAAATACTTTACGAATTTTTCGATGATTTTGAGCGTTATACAGACTTATACATTGACTTTTCGATATTGAAACAGATTATACAACTAGTTATATTTATCCGTTATATTTATTTTTTAACCTTTTCATAACACTTTTACAACGGTTTTGCAGTTTTGCATTTTAAAGAACATACATCTCTGTAACTCTAAGTAAGCCTTAGGTATGTTACTTTAGGTATTTTTGTCCAAGTGAACGACTTACACAAAGAAGGTAGCATCCCCACAACATTTAGTTTTAAATCTATGCTACATGTTCAATAAAGCCCAACAAGGTGCTTAATGTTGATTTTTTAAATAGTTACTGCAGTCAACATTAATAATGAATAATGAGGGCTGAAAACAGTCACAAATATCATGTTTACAATAATTAAACACATTACACAAATAAAAATCTTGATTCGTGTCGAGGAACTAACGAAGTATGCAGTAGTTTTTTGTAAATTTATAAATGTACTTATTAACTTTACTGAGAACAATTATTCACCATATTACACCACGGTGTAGCATGTGATATAATTAGTTTAATTTAAATGGACTTTAAAAATTGTAAAAACGTTAAAAAGTAAAAATGTCGAAAGTTTGTCGCGTATGATACACGACATCCGTTAAATTAATTCGAGCGGATAGTTTCCCTCCAGGAGATAGTCCCACCTTTGACATTGGCATTTCCAATTTTCATTTATGGCAGCCGTATTATTTTCGACACTTGATCTATGAACCCAATAAGATGAGAAGTTTTTTAGTTGCCGAATAACTTCACACATCATGATATTATTTAGTACAATTCAGTGTTATATCAATATTTAAAACATAAATAATAGTTTGAAACGATTGAAATTACTGAAACCTCATTTCTGAGCTGTATTGTGGGTTCTTAATCTTTCAATGCGGTAGTTAGCTTGCTTTGCACATGTACACCAGTCGGATGGTGTGTCACATTGTCGGTCCGTAAACTATGTATTAATGCACGATCTCTATCGAAAGTTATGTTCTTCCACAATTCAAATCATAGGCTTTATAAGTTGTTAACCGACAATTGGTTTTGAAAGGCATCAGTTGACATATCAATGTCATTTGACGTGTACTATTAAATTATGTCTGGTCTTCTTCATTACATGAACACTGTTGTTCCGTATTACACATTTTTGTACAGGATAGCTAGATAATATAGTGATCCTCGATGATCAAAATTAGCATCGCGGTTGTTCCTGACAATAGGAAAAAAAACCTTTTAGCTTTAATAGGTCCATCTATAAATGACCAAGATCACGGGTATGACAAGGTGAACTGTATATTTTACAAACTATTATGACAATACTGTATTTTTGGAGCACATAAACTAGCCTGATCACGAACGTACCCAATAACGAGACTACGCCATCTTACGAGACTTTATAGCAGACAGTATCAAACAGAGAGAGAGAGAGGGAGGGAAGGGAGTGAGAGAGAGAGAGAGGAGAGAGAGAGAGGGAGAGAGAGAGAGAGAGGAGAGAGCAGAGAGAGAGAGAGAGAGAGAGAGAGAGAGAGAGAGAGAGAGAGAGAGAGAGAGAGAGAGAGAGAGAGAGAGAGAGAGAGAGAGAGAGAGAGAGAGAGAGAGAGAGAGAGAGAGAGAGAGAGAGAGAGAGAGAGAAGAGAGAGTGGGGGAAGAGAGAGAAAGAGATTTGTTCCATTTGACAACTTTTTGTTCGCATAATTTTATCCTGGAAAATTCATTTTATCAATATGTATTGCTTCTAAGGTAATTAACCATAATGATATAAACATATATCTTGTAATTTATGTGAAATTTTTGAAGCGGGAATATGAAAGTCAAGCGATAGACTGAAAGAAAATTATCATTTGTAGGGATGTGCCATGAAATCCCGTCTACTGCTATCATCCCCATACCACTTATTCAATTAGGAATTATTCAGTTATTTTATATTTATAAAGACAATAGGAAAAAGGTCGCTAAAACTGCAACATTTGGAGGCAGAACATCCTTAATTTGAAATCATATAACATTAAGATAATTAAGTTGTTAATATTTGTAAAAATTCCACAGAGCAGGTAAAGAAGCACAGAACAAACAAAATGTGGGGCTATATTTTTATAGTGAAAAAGAGGGCCATAATTGCACAAAAGAAAGATAAACATTCTTCCCAAGTTTTTTTTTCTAAGATTTTATATGGTGACTTAATTTACGATGCATGTGAACCAGATTAATGCGCGGATTAGCATTCCGATGGATGTTAATCAAGATTGTTAGAAATATGGCTTCTAGACAAGCAACATGCTAACAGTTGATGACGCACACCAAACAACCCACATTGAACGACGACAGACATTCCGTTATAACAATAGCTCACCTTGAACACTTCTTTCACAGGTGAGCTAACAACAGACAGGGCAACAGTGCCGAAATTGGCTTCAAACAGTCTTTTCTTATGAATATTAATACGTATATTAAATGCATTCAGCTATACAAGTTTAGGCGAAATCCGAGAAACACTTACAAAACAATTTTAAAGACAATTTTGGGGATACATATGCAGAGGACAAACAGACAAAAAGCAAATAAATTGTCACAGCCTAATTTGTGATCATCTACACATTAAGTTCATGCCACTGTAAAAGTGTGAGCAAGATCCACCCAGTGCATATGATTGATGAGAAAAGAATATTGGGTATGATATTGTTTGGCAGAATTATGACGTTTTGCATGTTTCTCAGTAAAGAATATATAGTCTCATAAGTGTGTGTGTATGCAACTAATTATGTTAATGAAATGGGGTTTTAGGTGTCCGTTAGTTAAAAAAATGCATAAGTAGCATAAGCAGAGCCAAGTTCAATACACGCATTAACCAATTTGATGTTTTGTATATTGGTTTGGAGGATTGACATTCCTCAATCTAATATGCAGGCTACACAGAACTTCACATTGGTGCCCTAAATTAACCAATATATCAGCACCAATAAATTCCTTTCAAATTAGAATCTAAGTCATTATTCGCGCCAATAATTTTGGATAAATAAGAAGTATATAAACCACAATTTTGAAAAAATCTAAGTGTATTTTTAAAAACATTTTGAGTAATTTTATTAGTCGGGTATCCATTGATTTTCTATACATTTTTTTCTTCTTGCCAACAGTGATTTTTGCAAACAGACCAAAGTTAATTTATAAACAGTAGACAGTAAACATGGATAAATTCTCTTAAATATCAATTTTACAAATACACACCAACCTGCAATATTCTTAAACGCTCTATAACAAGTGGTATAGTCATTAACTTTTACCTGTGAAATGTGACATGTAAATATGTAATCATGCTTTTAATGATTGACAAGTCGCCTTGTAGGTCATAAAACACCTGTGTTCCTTCAAAACATGAAACAATTACCCCTCATAAAATTACCGGTATGTGGTAAAATACGGTTCTTCATATCTACATTTACACCATTTAAATACTGATAATTAAAAAATAAATATTTTTTTCACCGGCTTTTTGCATAAAATGATTTCAAAATACAAAGTTAATTCCAAGATTGATTTCTTATTTTAACTGCACATAAAGTGCGTTTATAAAGTGATTACTTATATAATACAGCCAGGATGTTCGAGTGGTTTATGAGTTGGCATTTTAATCAAAAGGACACTGGTTCGAGCCCTAATTGGGAAACATATTTTCTTTCTTTCATTATTGTTTTTCAATTATAAATGGATCTCATCAGTTCCGTGATTTAAATTTATTAATTTAAGGCAATTATTGACACACTTCAAAAAATGTCCCGAACTGTGAACATGTATCTTTAACCTTTTGACTGTTTAATGTGATCTTCACATTTGGGGCATAGATTTGACCATGACACAAAACCTGGGCATGTTGATATATTTAACATTTTCCTCCTAGATTATAAAAATGCCAATCTTGATAATGTTTCGCAGGAACAAATGAATTGCATAACGCTTTCTATCTAGAGAACATTTATAAACGTTAAAAATAGTATTACCATTCGTAGAATTCAAATAAGAATGAATTACACCTCTTAATGTACCGTTGTGTCATTCCCTGCATATTAATTTATCTTGCTAACTAATAATGATTAGAACTGACTATGTGAGTCTTGAGTTATGCTGATTAAGGTATTTTTGAAACACTGCATTAAACGAGCAATATAACGGTTTATTGCTCTGCATATACATTCTAAACTGTCAAAAAACATGTATGCACTTAAATGAATATTTTTTATTCGACCATCTTTACAATTGTGCATAGATGCTTACTTGTTAAAATATAAATATGTATCTGCTGAAAATGTATTCCTCTATATTTGATAAACACTTATTGATTTTGCATAGCAATGGCCTGGAATAGAAAACATGAAAGAAGGGCGGAATAACAGGCAAAGCCGAGTCCCCAACTGATCAATAGCATAATTATTATTTTTATCTATCATTGGTATTAACCTACCAAGGTTAATAGGTTAATGCAAGAGTATACTTGTACCAATAATTTCATTCTTTATTAAAGTATAAGGAATGGTTTCCGTAAAATATATTTACTTAGAATTACCGCTAAAGAAGAAAAACACTGCTCAATGATATGGGAAAATTGACTTGGTCAAAGGCAATCAAATTCTATCATGGCCCTGCATAATAAATTACCTATTTCTTCAGCTGAATTGATCTGATACCAACCAAATATATACAAATTACCTTTATTCAATTGCCTTTAAATGGGCCTTTTCACATCACAGATGTTGGCATGTATTAAAAATTGTCACTTAATGCTTTATATTGATAAATGTAAACATTTGATCTAGAAAACTCCATGAAAAAACAAGAATATATTTAAAGAAAGAAAAAAATCTAAACCTCAACTAGACTCGAACCACTGACCCCTGCGGTAAAAGTCTATCGCTTACACTACTCGGCCATCCGTGCTCAGGCAATGATTGATGTATTTTATACTTTATGTCAGCCATCCTCGTGATGTCACGAAATATAAAAACAACAAATTATTAAATCGTTTTATACTCCTCATGTTTTTTAAATCGTAAACGATGCATATACTGGATATTTTAGAGCATTGAATATGTTCTGTATGATTGTTTTCACATAAATATCCTAACTACAACGAAAATTTGCGAATCTTAAACAAGTTTTTAATTATGTAAATTTACCAAAACGTGAAAAGGCCCCTTTAAGCACACCTTTGTGTGACATGTAGTTCAATCATTCATACAACAAAAAGTAGATTGTTTGATATATCTATGTGTACTTTATGTTGGATTCAAAATTGACATACTAAAATCATATAATAACTATAATCAGAGGAGAGCATTCTATGATAAGAAGACGTTCATCTTGCCTATCTTCCAAAGCCTCATATGACGGCGTATTTATATAATACTCACCTTATATTCTATCCATATATGGACATGCTTCCAAACAAATGTATTTGATTCTGTCGTCAAATACTTGATGAGACTTTAATATTCCTCACATTGTAGAAGTCCATCACAGTGGCGTATACAGTTACTTTAATATTACTATATATTACGGAAAAGCGCATTTGGTAGGGGAATAGAGTTTAAAACTATCATACCAAGAGATTGTTTTCAATACCGTTGACACCTGTTACATTACTGAATGATTTTTGTCCTAAAGGCTCTAATCTACAAGACAGTGACAATACCGCGTTGGAAAGATTATTATGTAAATAGTTTACATGCATCATGAAATTGAATGTTCTGGCAGATTAGTGTTTCGACTTTCTTGATTGGTTGATTTCGGACTGTTTAATCCAATCAGAAAATAGATTTTAATCATTGAATAGACCCATGTAAAGCGAGGTAATAAAGAGCGACTATTTGTTTACAACCCTTAATGTGACGTGACGAGTTGCCTCCCTTGATGGTTCATGCTAACTAAGAGCTTTACTTTTTCAGATTTTACAATATTGTATATATCTATATACAACCAGCTATCAGAATTCCTAACCGTAAATTCCCTTCTTTATAAATTCCAGTCGGGATTTAGGTCAAAATATTTAACAGACACATGTTTAATTAATCTTTTCGACTTTATAAAAGGTAATAATGCTAAGGCCACAACAAATTGATTAAATGTTCGATGGATTCGCCGCACCTAAAAATCTAAAAACCAAATTAAAATATTTTTATTTTTATTTTGCGCCCGCAGCAAAAAATTAGCTGCGCACCTATTTATTAAATGATCTAGTTTAATTTAGCCTACGTATTTTTCGACATAGAGTGTTATAACGCTTTGCGTTATTAGATTGGTTAATGGTAAAAACAAATGGCAGCGTTCGTCTGTCTTGCCATGTCGGCCAAAGACACAAATGGAAATGTTAATTTTCTCCCGGGGCAATGAGTCATTGCATCACAGATGATTTGAGTTATTTTATAATTTCAACCGCATCTACATCAGGATATGAAATGGCGCCGGTATTCGTTTGATTGGTAAAAATCTGCAATAAAATTTTGTTATTGATTAAGTTAAAATATTAAAAATTAACATGCAAAGGACTGTCGCCGTTGAACTGGACAAAAAATGTCAAGCAAAATATAAATTGTACGAGCCACCTATCTACTAGTTCAAACTGTTGATGGCTAAGTGCAAGATGTACATTATGCCCCAAAAACATGAATTTAACATAAGTGAGAAAGCGAAGAAACTTTCTATACCTAAACAACTTTACTGGGATTTGATTGACTTTTTATATTAAAATACAAAACTTTAACTACCCATTTCTCATTTTTCTGCCATAAGAAGTTATGTTTTTTTTTTACTTTACAAAACCTTAACTTCTCATTTCTAATTTAAACAGTGCTTAAATAACAAAAGCAATGCATCGAGTATTGTATAA
Source organism: Dreissena polymorpha (assembly GCF_020536995.1). Taxonomy (NCBI): domain Eukaryota; kingdom Metazoa; phylum Mollusca; class Bivalvia; order Myida; family Dreissenidae; genus Dreissena; species Dreissena polymorpha. Next base: position 100,106,597 of record NC_068358.1, on the reverse strand, counting down.
TACAATGACCTATGATATTTAGAACTAATACAAATTCGAGATATTTCGTATCAGTGTTTTTTGCCCCGAATTACAGCCTCTTACAGACTGTGTCCAAATTGAAAATTGTAAAAAAGCTGTTTCCCAAAAAGTAACTTTTTTTCTTTTAAAAGTCTCGCCAAATTTTCCAAAAAATAAGTCAAATTTTTTAAATAAACTCAAATGGTTTATCGAGTTTATCATACAGCAGTTTAATGCCCTAGCACTTTATTATATACATTTTAGAAAGCAGTTAAACATGCACTTATTAACAATTGGTATACTGTTATCTATAATCACAATAGTAGCGATTCAATATTCCCAATGTCATGGTTAATCGCACGTTATCCCCAATCAAAAAGGCACAGGCTGTAAAATATGACGCGAAGTAAAATCACTGCTTATGCTTGATATATATTGTATAATTTATTGTTTCATGTTATTAAACCATCCTTGACAGAAAACTGAACTTCTTATATTACTTTGATAATGAAAACTACACGTACCATGTTAAATTTAAGTAATTACTACCTGGTGTGAGAAAGCAGACCATCTATTAGAGACTTTTTTAAATTTATTTTTACAAACATTTGATAAGGGTTTAAACTTAATTATAACTTCTAAATGATCTTGTACTGGTATTTTTCGGATATCATGCATTTATTTGGCAAAATATATAAATTTACATAGACAATAGAAGTTTTTTTTTCGCTCGTCTGTGATTTAACAAAAAATAGAAAAAAAATAAAATTATTTTTATTTCGCTCGCTCGTTCCATTTTTGGGAAGCAAATATCCGTAGAAAAAATCATCAATTTGTTGTGGCCTAAGGGTCTTTATACCGGGATGGTGCTACTCGATCTACAGAAAGCATTTGATACGGTAGACCATTCAATACTATATAACAAACTACATGCGTTAGGAGTGGAATCTCTTGATTGGTTTAAGTCCTATCTGACTGACCGTACACAACCAGTACACACTAACAAAGTGTCATCAAACAGCATTAAAGTTGCATGTGGAGTTCCGCAAGGAAGCATTCTTGGTCCCTTGCTCTTCCTTTGCTACGTGAATGACATGCCCACATAATTAGACACTGACTGTAAGCTTATCTTGTATGCAGATGACAGCGTTATCTTGTTTGCACACAAAGATCCTGCGACTATCTCTAAGAAACTTTCTCGGATTATGGAAAATTGTTCCACCTGGTTAATTGACAATAAGTTATCCTTACATTTAGGCAATACCGAATGTATGCTTTTTGGCTCTGCACGGAGATTAAAGAAAGTTCAAAATTTCCATGTAAGCTGTAATGGTCATACGTTACCATCTCAGGACCAAGTAAAATACCTAGGCCTGAATATCAAGGTGCCTGTACCACGTGACTTTTTAGGCTATGTGTGGGACAATCGGATGTCAACAAACCATCGCTTCATTTAACGTTTTTGATAATTTCTTCATTAATTCAAAACCATTTTCAAAAAAACAAAGACGAGAGCCCGGTCATTGTCAAAATACACAACTGTGTTAAGTTTGCGCAAAATTAATTAAGTATTTTTTCCAAAATGTGCAACCGCGTGTTTGAAAACACACAAAGTGAAATGCTATGTGTGATATATTTGTTATTCAATCAACACAAACGTTCATTATAATATTGTTGAAGGTTTAAAAATAGGGCGGACATTGTAATTCTTCATAGAGAAGCTACATATAGTGTATGTTTGCGCATATACATCTGCTTCGGAATCTGTGTATAAAAATGCAATAATGCTATGTGTGGGGCACATTTTTTAAATTGCTATGTGTGGTATGCAAGAATTTTCCCGTCAGTTCTGCATTTAATCTGAACACAGTTTTGTAAGAATCTAAAACATATACTTCAGTGTGTACTGAAAACATACTGTGTGTGTGTGTATGTGTGTGTGTGTCCCAAAACTTTAACCAAAACTTTAACCTTCATATTAACTTTTGCAATATTGAACATAGCAACTTGATTTTTGGCATGCATGTGTATCTCATGGAGCTGCACATTTTGAGTGGTGAAAGGTCAAAGTCAAGGTCATCCTTCAAGGTCAAAGGTCAAAAAAAATAATTCAAAAACTTTAACCAAAACTTTAACCTTCTTCATAACTTTTGCAATATTGAACGTAGCAACTTGATATTTGGCATGCATGTGTATCTCATGGAGCTGCACATTTTGAGTGGTGAAAGATCAAGGTCATCCTTAAAGGTCAAAGGTAAAAAAAATAATCAAAGTGGCGCATTAGGGGGCATTGTGTTTCTGACAACCACATTTCTTGTTAGCATTGTCTTACCCCTGTTACATGCAATGTACATGTGGCTTATTAAATTGGAAACCCTGGTTTGCATGAGAATATTTTGCAAAACATAGTTGAAAAAGCATACATGTATACAAACTTAGTCATTACTGTTAGTATAATGAGCACCTCTATTTCTGAATATTTTGATTGGATGGTTATGGGCCTTTATGCGTGTGTCACATTTATGTATGTGAAAGTGTGTAATTAGACAAAAGAATTTATATTTTTTTATTTTTTGGGTAACAATCACTTATTTTAGAGTTATTTATAAGTAAATCTTACAGATTGCATCTGCTAATCATGAACTCAACGAAGTCAGCTCAAGGAAGTGGAAGGCATGCTTGGAAAATAGAAGTTTCCATTATGAAGGCAAATTTTAGTATATTTCAAATTTGTAACCAAATGATCTTGAATGAAAATTTGATTGAACATTTGTTATCTGTCAAGAGAAACAGTTTGAAGTGAATGAATTAAGTATTGCCTATTGTCTTTAAGTTAATTGTGTGACCTGAACCCTGTGAGGGATATTACTTATTTTTATACGCCGGTTTTGAAAAAAACGGGACGCATTATAGTTTCACCCTTGGCGGGCGGCGGCGTCCATAACAGTGTCCACTCTCTAATTCAAATAGTTTTCATCTGATCTTCACCAAACTTGGTCAGAAGTTGTATCTAGACAATATCTAGGTCAAGTTTGAATATGGGTCATGCCAGGTCAAAAACTAGGTCACGGGGTCACTTAGTGCATTTAAAGGATTTAGCATTGGTGGCTCTCTAATTGGAGTAGTTTTCATCTGATCTTTACCAAATTTGGTCATAAGTTGTGTGTAAATGATATATAGGTCAAGTTCAAATATGGGTTATGCCGGGTAAAAAACTAGGTCGCGAGGTCACTTAGAGCATTTCATGCATTTCGCATGGTGTCTGCTCTCTAATTGAAGTAGTTTTCATCCAATCTTCACAAACTTTGGTCAGAAGTTTTATCTAGACAATATCTAAGTCAAGTTCAATTATGGGTCATGCCGGGTCAAAAACAAGGTCAGGGGTTCACTTAGTACATTTCAAGGATTAAGCATGGTGTCCGCTCTCAAATTGAAGTAGTTATCATCCGATCTTCACCAAATTTGGTCAGAAATTGTGTCAAAATGTTATCTAGGTCAAGTTCAAATATGGGTCACGCCAGGTCAAAAACTAGGTCACGAGGTTACTTAGTGCATTTCAAGCATTTAGCACGGTGTCCACTCTCTTATTGAAGTAGTTTTCATCTGATCTTCAACAAATGTGGTCAGAAGTTGTATCTAGACAATATCTAGTTCAAGTTCAAATATGGGTCATGCTGGGTCAAAAACTAGTTCACAGGGTGCATTTCAAGGATTTAGCATGGTGTAAGCTCTTTAATTGAAAGAGTTTTCATCCGATCTTCACCAAATTTGGGCAGAAGTTGTGTCTTAATGATATCTAAGTCAAGTTCAGATATAGGTCATGCCGGGTCGAAAACTAGGTCACTTAGTGCATTTCCAGCGTTTAGCATGGTGTCCAAAACCTTCAAACGGGTGTATCTTGTGACAGTTTAGCACTCTTGTTTATTACATTAAAGCCACACACCTTGAAATGAAATACATGTTACTCAGTACATATAGATGCAATTTGAAAGTGTGCAAAATTGTCATTAAATCTATAGCCTAGTTAGCAAGTAATTTATTTTTTACATTTTAAAACTGAATGTATGATTTGTATACGTACATGTTCAATTCGAGAAACACAATTATTTTTAAGTTTTAAAGCACAAGAAAGACGGATTTCTACCTTGCAACCACAAGATATATTCTAATTGGCAAAGATAAAATATGTTTCTTATTTATATCCAAATTTACTATGCCAGATATTTCATTTCAATGTGTGTGGCTTTAAGGAATGTTTTTTAAATGGGTATATTACCAAGATCTGCACAGCCAGGGTGATATTAACCTTCAGATGTTAAAGCTTTCTAAGAATTTTAAGGCTTGCCTTTTATACTTGAAATGATAAATCATTAACATGTTTTGTTCTTTAGGAACATACAAACATTTCCCACCCACCATGTGGATCAAGATGTTTGGGCTGATGATTCTGGGTCGTATGTGTGGACAAGGTGGTCTTCATTACATCATGATGCAGCTGTGTATTCAACAACATGTTAACCTGTCCCAGCGGATGTTGATGCTCTTAAATGATGTTGAGAACAATCCAGGACCGGTACTTTATGACAAAATATACATCGTTTATTGAATAACTATATATATTTATTTTAACATTAAAGTGATTTTTTTCTTGCATTTTTGTTCCTTTTGTTACTGAGAACTATTTTATCATATGTTGGTGATTGAAACCCAGGACCTGTAAGTGCTTCTTAATATTTGCAACAAATGACAAATCATGTTAAGTTTTTGAAACATCTGTTTTTTGTTCAGTTAAAGGACATATTGAACTCACTAATTGCTAAGTTAACTTAGATGCATCAAGTTTTTATTGATGATTTCTACTTTCTGTTGAATAATTATCCTTTCCAAAGCCAGAGAGATATAGTGTTGGCGTTTTCCATCGGTCAGTCTGTCAGTCCATCCATCTGTTTGTTACAAACATTTTAGGGCTTCATATCATGAATTTAATAAGATTTCAACATGGAAAAATAAGTGTATGCCATATTCATACAATAGTGCAAATTTACTTGTTTTCTTTCTTTTTAGATTAGTTATTAACAGAAGAACAGAACAGTAACATACTTTTATTACATTAACAGAGGCTCTGATTAGATGTGTATCTGCGTAAAGAACTCATAGAAAATATCAATATATAGATAAATAAAACAAAAATAGAGTTAAACAAATCATGGTGAAATCCACAATACACACCAAGAGCTATTAGTAGGCTTATCTCCATTGACTTATTTCACAGTAAATCTCTTTTTTTTGCCTTTTCATTAACATTTCAATCAAAAATAACATTTGTGAAAAACTTAGTCAATGATTATAACTAAAGTTAAAAATGTGGACACTGTAATTTAATTGACTTTGGCTTCCAATCTGCAGTTTACAAAGTTGCTTGTTATAGGAGTATTCGTGCAAATGGATATCCTGCAAGGAAGACTTCCACTCCATAGGACAGCAAGATGCACATATCATCTCTCATGTGGTTCAAGAGAAATGCTGTAGATGGGGAGACTGTACCAAAGTCCTGAGCTTTAATAGTCTTGAAATCCATGAACTTAAACATCTCTATGATGTGAGTTTAGCACTGTGTATGAACTGGTGTTGCTTCATTTTCTGCATATCTTTATCTCAGTCTTCTCTAGTTTTGATGGTCAAATACATATTGTCTGCCAGTTTTTTTCCCCCAATACTGCCGTTCATCGTTTGCTTGCATCAAGAGTTTTAAAAGAAATTAAAACTCATTTGTTTAGTTAGAATCTTATGAAAGACTTAAATGGCCATGTTTAATACAATTGTATAACAACATATACGAGCTAAAAACATAGTTGGAATAATTAATGTATATATGAACATAACAAATTTACTTAAAATCATAGGTCTTGTTTTTGTCTGCCACTATAAGAACCAGAACATATTTCGGACATTCGAGGATTGACTTGCTGTGTTAGAGGATCATCAGGTGATGGAAGAAACCAGGCTTTTTTCGACTCAATGTTGATGAAACCTGATCGACATGCTCATCTAGGTTGAGTAAGCCTGGGTTGAGTGTGTCCAAAAAGTAGGTAACCTGGTGAAATCTTAGGAAAACATTGTAACCAGATCCAGGTTTATTTGACTGACAGACCGATGGACAGTGGGTCAACCGTAAATCCCTTCATGTGAAAACGGTAGGGACAAAATAAATATCACATTGCTCTTCTGAGTTCATTTGTAAACCAAGTTTTATCACAAAATTAAAATGGTCAATGTATTATTTTGTGTATTTAAAAATTATGTGAATATTAAGTTTCATGAAATCTTACTGAGTTTTCTCAATTTTAGCTACTATTCGGACATGGACTGACGGACAAATGGGCAACAATGTCGCAATTTGTATACCAAGTTTTATAAGAATTGTTTCATAAAAGTAACCAATGTGTCTGTTCTATGTCAAGGTAACTACTAGGATGAAATACACAAACAGATTTTGGTTCACAATAGGGTAGGCTCCGCGTGCCGTGAACCGGGCAACAGCTTTTGTCATTTAACATTTGTGTTTTAATTGCATAAGCTGGCAGATACCCTTTAACTTTAACGATGTTTTCCGATAATTTCTAGGAAAATACAATCTAGCAATTTTGATTTAATTTAGATTACTAAAAATTAATATTATATTTATGCCCCCCTTGGAAGAAGAGGGGTATATTGTTTTGCACATGTCAGTTGGTTGGTCCACCAGATGGTTTCCTGATGATAACGCAAGAACGCTTTGGCCTAGGATCATGAAACTTCATAGGTTTATTGATCTCGAAATAGTAAAATGGTTTCCGGATGATAACTCAAGAACGCTTACGCCTAGGATCATGAAACTTCATAGGTACATTGATGATGACTCGCAGATGACCTCTATTGATTTTCAGGTCACTAAGTCAAAAGTCAAGGTCACAGTGACTCGAAATAGAAAAATGGTTTCCGGATGATAACTCATAAATGCTTACGCCTAGGATCATAAAATAAAAAAATCATAGGTACATTGATAATGACTGGCAGATGACCCCCATCATAGGTACATTGATAATGACTGGCAGAAGACCCCTATTGATTTTCAGGTCACTAGGTCAAAGATTAAGGTCATAGTGACTCAAAACAGTTTAATGGTTTCCTGTTGATAGCTCAAGAATACTTAGGTCTATGATCATGAAACTTCTCAAGTACATTGATCATGACTGGCAGATGACCCCTATTGATTTTCAGGTCACTAGGTCAAAAGTCAAGTTCACAGTGACAAAAACGTATTCACAATGGCTGCCACTACAACTGACAGCCCATAGGGGGGCATGCATGTTTTACAAACAGCCCTTGTTCTGTGTTAAAATTATGTACACGTCTGCGTTAAATAAATATGTTCACATTTGAAATAAAGCTAAAAATGTGTATTGTTGTTATTAGTAATTTGAACCGAATTGCTCTGTGGGAAGTAAAAGTACTTCAACCAGACCTAAATATGTGGGTAATTAAAGAGCACGAGAAAAGATGAAAATTAAGTTAGCTCAACCATTTTAAGCAATATTACTGGGTCACACTTTTTACGATGCGAAACCTGAAGGGTCCCTAGACTATGATGATTACTTACACGAGGAGTGTCCTATTCATTGCTGCCGCATGATCCTATCAGTAACGAATTAACGCTTGTATCGTTAAAGCAAGTCGTATATTCACGTTTATAAATATTTAAATAGAAAATAAAGGTTTAATTGTCGCATATCCACCGCATGATGTGTTTCTTATAAAGTGCACGTATATTCAAACCGAACAATTTTGTCCTTAGATAAAAATATACTACATGTGATCATATGTGGCCTCACAAGGCTTATTATGAATTTATTATATCGCCATCGCAATGAGATGTAAATAGTTCATACATGCACAGTGTTCTTTCAACACAACCAAATCACACTTATAGTCGCGTCTTGCGAAAATAGGTCTTAATGCGTATGCGGCCAGCGTAAGTCAAACACGGTCTGCGCTATTTCGCAGTGATTGTTGTTAGGTCAAAAACGTGCATGAAGAAGTCCGGATTTCCGCAGTGATTTGGCCAATGCTGTGGGTGATTTCTCTGAAATCAATAATTAAAATATTCTGATTCATTCATTCGGGTCTACAGGCGTGAAATTTCCCCATCATTTAATTGTTTGTTGATAAAGGGTATTTAATGTGAAAAGCTTGGTAAGACAGCTACGCCGAACAACCGAACTAGCATTCATTAATTTGATCAAAATATGCACACAGCAGAATGATCGTGTTTCTTACATGGCTTTTAGAAGAACAGACCATGCAGGCGAGCAGTGAACAATATGATTAGGTTTAGTTGCCCTAACCCTATATACCCTTGGTATGACTTGTGAGTGTTGAACTAATGTGCTACAGCATCACTTAAATACGAACATACGATAGTCAGGTATCCCCGCATAATGACATATAGAATATTACTGGGTAGATACCGCTTGGCAAACTTGAGCCTGGGATAGTCGGTTATACCCGCTTTGTGAAATTAGGAATATAACAGGTTTGATATAGCATTAACAGTACGTACTTGGGGGTTATAGGAAATACCCGCTATATGACTATCCTGTATATAACTAAATGACGTCAAAAATACAACTGATGTGATACGGCATTACTTATACGAGCATAGGGTAGTAAGGTATAACTCGCCTCCTACACAAATGACCTGATTCGATTTGCTTTGAGAGGCCATGTGCCCATTGTGTATTTTCCATACACCCTGAGAAATTTCCATACACCCCGAGTAATCGGTTGAGATATAATGGATACACAGTTAGTAACTGATTGTGTATAGGATATACACCCTCAGTTCCCTTCTCGAGCTTCGCTCTCATACACCATCAGTTACAAACAGTGTAACTAATACGGTATTACTTATAACAGGATGGGGTAGTAGTATATACCGCTATATAACTCGCTAGTATAGTACAGGCTTGATACGGCATTACTTATATACGAGCATTGGGTAGTAGGATATATCCGGTATATAGCTCGCTAGTATAGTACTGGCTTGATACGGCATTACTTATATACGAGCATGGGGTAGTAGGATATACCCGCTATATAACTCGCTAGTATAGTACTGGGTTGGTACGGCATTACTTATATACGAGCATGGGGTAGTAGAATATATCCGGTACATGACTCGCTAGTATAGTATTTGTACCATTTTTGACCTCATCCAAGATATCATTGGGACAAATCTTCGGACAAAGTTTCATGATGATCAGACAATAAATGTGGCCTCTAGAGTGTTAACAAGGTTTTACTATATAGCCATAAAAGAACAAATGCAGAGCCCACTGGCAGCCATGTTTTTCAACCAATCAGCATCATGTTTGAACTCGTCCAAGATATTATTGGGATGAATCTTCTGACCATTTTTCATGAACATCGGAAATAAAAGTGGCCTCTAAAGTGTTAACAAGACTTTACTATAGCCATATAATGAAAAAAATGCCCCGCCCCCTGGAAGTCGTGTTTTCCAAGCAAATGTACCCATTTTCAAACTCTTTCAAGATATCATTGAGACCAATCTTCTGACCAAATTTCATGAAGCTTGACAATAAATGTGGCCTCTAAAGTGTTAACAAGGTTTTACTAAAGCCCTATAAGGAAAAATACCCCGCCCCCTGGTGGCCATGTTTTTATAGCAACCATACCCATTTTCGAACTCATTCAAGACATCATTGGGACAAATCTTCTGACCAAGTTTCATAAAGATCAGACAATAAATGTGGCCTCTAGAATGTTAACAAGGTTTTACTATAGCCATAGAAGGAAAAATGCTCTGCCCCCTGGCAGCCATGTTTTTCAACCAATCAGCATCATTTTTAAACTTGTCCAAGATATTATTGGGATGAATCTTCTGACCATGTTTCATGAAGATCCGACAATAAATGTGGCCTCTAGGGTGTTAACAAGATTTTACTATAGCCATTTATAGCCATATTAGGAAAAATGCCCCGCCCCTTGGCAGCCATGTTTTTCAAGCAAACATAACCATTTTCAAACTCATCCAAGATATCATTGAGACCAATCTTCTGACCAAATTTCACGAAGATTGGACAATGCGGCCTCTAGAGTGTTCACACGGTTTTACTAAAGCCATATATAACCATATATGGACCATATATAAATAACCATATAAGGAAAAATGCCCCGCCCCCTGGTGGCCATGTTTTTAAAGCAACCAAAACCATTTTCAAACTCATCCAAGATATCATTGGAAAAATGTTCTGACCAAGTTTCATGAAAATCTGACAATAAATGTGGCCTCTAGAGTGATAACAAGGTTTACTATAGCCATATAAGGAAAATGCCCCACCTCATAAATGCCATGTTTTTCAACCAACCGGCGTCATTTTAAAACTTGTCAAAGATATTATTGGGTTGAATCTTAAGTAATATGCATATAATAATGGAAAAAGGGCCATTATTCTTACAAAATGCTTGATACAGTTGTCTGCTCTTCTTTATAGATTGGGGTCATGTTGGTAAATAAGTTTGCAAAATATGAAAGCAATATGTCAAGGGACGTTGAAAATATTTTAGGTGGTACGCCAACTTTAACATAGATTTATCAATAATATGAATATTCAAAATGGTAAAGGGGCCATAATTATTACAAAATGCTTGATAGAGTTGTCTGCTCTTGTTTATAGGTTGGGGTCATGTTGGTAAAGAAAAATGCAAAATATGAAAGCAATATGTCAAGGGACATTGAAAATATTTGGGGTAGTAAACAAACTTAAACATTTGCTGCATTTTCTAAGTGGAAAAGGGGCCATAATTAATACAAAATGCTTGATAGAGTTGTCTGCTCTTGTTTATAGGTTGGGGTCATGTTTGTTAAGAAGTATGCAAAATATGAAAGAAATATGCCAAGGGACATTGAAAATATTTGGGGTAGTACGCAAACTTTTAACATTTGCATGCTCACACTAACGCCAATGCTAAGGCTAACGCAAACGCCGGGTGAGTAGAATTGCTCCACTATATAGATTTCATATATAATAGTCGAGCTAAAAAGGGTCTTTCTGTAAATCTTTAAGAGAACAAATTAAAAACTCAACAGGCCTTTTTATTATTAAATATGCTTGTTTCCATATATAATTTAAGGCCCTAAAATCATTCAGGATATAACTTTGAACATTTTTTACAGAAATAAAATGATCTTAAAGTTCTCTGCAATGCAAAGTAATTTTTACACACTAGATATTTAAAAAAAAATTGTTAACTTGTCCATGCTATTCGGGCCAGCTGTGCTCTAACTGCCTATGGAAAATCTTGATTATATATATATTATATATATATACCTGTTGTGACCCTTGAGATCCTTATGAAATGTTCATAATTCACTAATAACTGTATGTAAAAAAAATAGTATTACCAGATAATCGGGTTCAAAAGTTATTTCTTTCAAGACAGGATGGTTGGTGGGAAATGTCTTCCGACGAAACTGAAAAACATCTAAAACAAAAAGAAAGTGACTTCTTGTATAATTTGAAGCACTATTCATTTTAATACAATTGTGTTTTGACAGCCATAGTTCTGCTGAGCCTAAAAATTAAAAGTAGGTCAACAAAACACAAAATGAAATCCAATGCATCACCAAATCTTCAACATATCCAATTAATAAAATTAATTTTTATATATAGACGGTTTTGATACATGGCACAACATCAGGGGTGTCAAATGTCCCAAATTTGAAATCCTTATGATAAAGTCTGGAGTCTGAGGCTGTAGGTCCCTTACAGGTAGAGCCCCCCAAAGCCATAGTTCATTGTTCTTTTTATAGTCTTAGTTGCTATTTCTGGTGAGTAAAATGCAAAATAATATAAGCCAGACCACCAGTAACACTCGATGTGTAATTGTCATTTTATATAAATGTTATGAAGAACATCGATAACAAGGGCTGTTTGTAAAACATGCATGCCCCCCATATGGGCTGTCCGTTGTAGTGGCAGCCATTATGTGAATACGTTTTTTGTCACTGTGACCTTGACCTTTGACCTAGTGACCTGAAAATCAATAGGGGTCATCTGCGAGTCATGATCAATGTACCTATGAAGTGTCATGATCCTAGGCAAAAGCATTCTTGAGTTATCATCCGGATTTTTTTTTACTGTTTCGGGTCACCGTGACCTTGACCTTTGACCTAGTGACCTGAAAATCAATATGGGTCATCTGCATGTCATGATAAATGTACCCATGAAGTTTCATGATCCTAGGCGTAAGCGTTCTTGAGTTATCATCGGAAACCATTTAACTATTTCGGGTCACCGTGCATTTGGCTTTGACATAGTTACCTCAAAATTAATACGGGTCATCTGCGAGTTATGATCAATCTACCCATAAAGTTTCATGATCCTAGGCATATGTGTTCTTGAGTTATCATCCGGAAACCATTTTACTATTTCGGGTCACCGTGGCCTTAACATTTGACCTACTGACCTCAAAATCAATAGGGGGTCATCTGCGAGTCATGATCTATCTACCTATGAAGTTTCATGATCCAAGGCGTATGCGTTTTTGAGTTATCAACCGGAAACCATTTACTATTTCGGGTCACCGTGACCTTGACCTAGTGACCTCAAAATCAATAGGGGTCATCTGCAAGTCGTGATCAATCTACCTATGAAGTTTCATGATCCTTGGCATATGTGTTCTTGAGTTATCATCCAGAAACCATTTTACTATTTCGGGTCACCATGACCTAGAGCTTTGACCTAGTGACCTCTAAATGAATAGGGATCATCTGCGAGTCATGATCTATCTTCCTATGAAGTTTCATGATCCTAGGCCTAAGCGTTCTTGAGTTATCATCCGGAAACCACCTGGTGGACGGACCGACAGACCGACCAACCGACATGTGCAAAGCAATATACCCCCTCTTCTTCGAAGGGGGGCATAATAAATGTTAATCCACTAACCATACAGTAAAACAACTGTCCAAAAATATATCCAGATATGTCTTTTGCAAATGAAATAATATATGCACTTAGTTTGACAGCAGAAAATGGAAATTTAATGATGGGGGACATATGCTACATTTTGTAGTATGTAAGATTTCTGGAAAGTAGCCAAGAGGTTAGGTCCGTTACCTTTTATGTCCGTGTCAGCGGATAACCAATCAGACAATAGTAAAACAAGGGACAAAATTGTCACAAAACCAGGTTTTCAATGTAGAAAAAAGTCTGATAGAGGGAGACAACTCAAACTGAACTGATTGTTTATAATTAACCCCCTTTGTTTCAAAATAAATATATTTTTAGTTGTGGCGACCTTGACCTTGGAGATATTGACGTAATTCTAAAGTGCGATACAACGTCCCACGATGGTGAACAAATATGCCAAATCATTTTTAAGTCTCACAATGAATGACATAGTTTTGGCCCGGACAAGCTCTTTTATGGCCATTTTTGACCTTTGAACTCAAAGTATGACCTTGACCTTGGATATATTGACGGTATTCTTTTGAGCGACACACCGTCTAATGATGGTGAACAAATGTGCCAAATGATTTTAAATTCTCACCAAGAACCACAACGTTATGGCCCGGACAAGCTTGTTCCGTCCGCCCGCCAGCCGGCATTTGCCAATCTAATAACCCGTTTTTTTCTTTGGAAAACCTTGTTAAAAAGACCAGGAAAAATCCATACTAAGCGCACATGCCCGGCATGCCAATGAAGCAATTACAATATTTGTTCACACCCCCTTAAAACAAATCATCGGATTTACACTGATCTAAATTCAATCCTGAATGGCTCAAATCGGGATTTCCAAATAATCCGGACAATTAACACCCTTGCAACATGCATGGGTTGCTAAGTTACTAAATGTCCTACATATAACAAATTCAGAATTTGTGTACCATCCCACTCACATAAATAGCAATTGCAAGATGATGTCCATTACAAACCTGTTTGTTATCATTCTGACCTTTTTGTACTTCTATAGTTTTTCAAATTTTAATGTGATTAAAGTGCAAACACCTGATTATAGAAGGTATACCTAAGATCATATTGCTTGCCATGAGTAATAATCCAACAGATTGGCTTTGTTTGTATGCCAATAGATAGAGCTTGCACATTCTTTTTCAATATGTGGTTATGGACAACTGTAAACATTACTTCATGTATTTTAAGGGGCCTTTGCATTTTTTGGTAAATTGACAAAATAAAACAAGAGCTGTCACCATATGATGACTTATGCCCCCTATAAATGCTTGATAGAAGTTATGAGCTTTTCCGAAACCTAAACACAGATTTCGAAACCTAAACGCGGACCCTAAGTTCAAGGTCACAGGGGTCAAAATTTGTGTGCGTATGGAAAGGCCTTGTCCATATACACTTGCATACCAAATATGAATGTTATATCTCAAGGGACATAGAAGTTATGAGCGTTTTTCAATATCTAAACGCAGATTTCGAAACCTAAACGCGGACCCTAACTTCAAGGTCAAGGTCACAGGGGTAAAATTTTTTGTGCGTATGGAAAGGCCTTGTTCATATACACATGCATACCAAATATGAAGGTTATATCTCAAGGGACATAGAAGTTATGAGCATTTTTCAAAACCTAAACGCAGATTTCGAAACCTAAACGCGGACCCTAAGTTCAAGGTCAAAGGGGTAACAATTTTTGTGCGTATGGAAAGGCCTTGTCCATATACACATGCATACCAAATAAGAAGGTTAGATCTCAAGGGACATAGAAGTTATGAGCATTTTTCAAAACCTAAACGCAGATATTGAAACCTAAACACGGACCTTAAGTTCAAGGTCAAGGTCTCAGGGGTAAAAATTTGTGTTCGTATGGAAAGGCTTTGTCCATATGCACATGCATACCAAATATGAAGGTTATATTTCAAGGGAAATAGAAGTTATGAGCATTTTTCGAAACCTAAACGCAAAGTGTGACAGAAATACGGACCGACAGACGGACAGTCTGATAACTATATGCCCCCTTTTCTTTGAAAGGGGGCATAAAAATTGTTTCAGACTTGCACATTTTTGTTGCAGTTATGATATTTGTGAGAAAACAGTTATACTTAACATTAACAACCTGAAAATGATAAATCGTTGCAAAGCAAAACAATTGAATAATTTGGAGTTCTGTTGTCGTTTTTTGTGACACTACGAGCTTTGCTTATAGAAACTAAAAGTATAAAATATTGTATGAGCATGGATGGCCGTCGTAGCGTTAGACTTTTACTCCAGAGGTCAGTGGTTCGAGCCCAGATGAGGATTACTTTTTCTTTTAATTTGTTCTTGTTTTTTAATTGAGCTTTTTAGATTTAATGTTTACATTTATAAATATAACGCATTTAATGACAAACTTCAATACATGCCATAATCTGTTATAAGGTCCCTTAAATACCAAGATGAGTATCAAGGAACCTGAGTGAAACATTTTATTTTATTTCGGATATATACAGGACTGCTTATTGGAAACAAAAAGTTTGCTCGATTCTTGAATGACTTACAAAAATGTTTATCAAATCAAGTAGGTTCGTTTATTCTTCGTCTGTTGTCCCATCTCGCCAACAGTCAACCAGCTCCCTCCAGGCTTGTCAGTTCCAGGCGAGTCTCTCTAGCTGCCCCCATTTTGGCCCATCTGCTTAGAATCTGCATCCAGGTCACGGCGCCAGGTGTTACTGTATTTGAAATAAAGTAGGTTGGATGCCATTAAATGTGACTTTAAACACCATAATGACAGACAAAATAACAGGTTTATTTCCCTTTAATTAATAACAAGCAAATTCATTGAATTGATATCCCCCGCTAATTAGCTTCTGGACACAAAAGTGTTATATTTGACACTCAAGTAAAAAAGCATTTTTTTAGGTTCGAAGGGCCATAACTCCGTTATTAACAGATAGTGTACAATGCCATTTGGCATGCATCATCCTCTTATCTATACATATATTCATACCAAGTTTCAATGAAATCCACCAAAGCACTTCCAAGATATGGCTCCCAACACAAAAGTGCCGGATGGACGGAAAGACGGGCGGACAAGGCCAAAACAATATCCCTCCGCCTATTGCAGGGTGATAATAACATGAATGTAAATTAAAGCCAGCACATATATGAATTAACTGCCTAGATGGGTGTATTAAATATAATTTAGGGCTGTACAATACTTACTGATATGTGAGCATATATTTACTTTTAGTAAATATAAATAAATGTAACAGTAATACTTACACACTTGTGACTGTGAGTTTATACATGTAACTAAACTTCCTTTATAATTTTATAACAGTTTTTTTATTCCTGCCATAGTATAAAGAAGTCACTTGCTCAATAACACATTTAAGCATGAGCTGTTTTTTTAAATCTGCATACATAAGAAAACATCGAAAAAAACACAAGAGGAGCATGTTTCCGAAAGTAAATTACGTCCGAAATCAGGCAAGTTAAGCATGCGCGAAATTCACCAAAACATCGATTAAATATGGTTTAAACAGAATCATATGTAAAACGTGAATGATAAATTAAACATTATCCAACAAAAGCATGCAGCTTTAACCAAAAAACAACAGCAAAAATCAGCAATATAGCGATGTTGTTGAATAACTCGGCGAAGGCTAGCAAGAAGAGAATTTTCCAGGGGAAACAACTAAAAAAGTAATGCAAACGGATTTAAATGGCGCATGCATGAAAGTTTATAATATAGCAACAACACATGATTTAGCTATAGAATTAGAATGCGAAAGATTTTTTTTAACTATTACTCGAAGATTCCTTAACTAAATAAAATATCAATAAAAGTTAAAACTTTGAGTTTGACCTACTTAGCAATCAATGGTCAAAACAACCTCGAAATAGCTTTTTCTTCATGTCAACAATACAATTGTTGAGTTCATGTTGACGTAATACTAATAATGATAATACTATCCATATTCTCTACCTAGAATATTCATCATATTAAAATATCCAATAAATGTAGTATATTTCTTTTCACGCTAACAATTCAAGATGGCTTACAATCGGTTTTGCTTGGGCATGCGCATTGCAAGCCTATTTGGTTTGGTCCCGCCTTTTTCTCCATATATGGTCATTTGAGCTTGTGGACGGCCGTGGACCATCCACCTACAGAAGGCCGACACTAGACACACGAATCGATAAACGATATTTTGCGCGACAGTCGCGGCGATGCACGATATTTTATTATTCAAATATCGCCCATATTATCTGAATCTCGTGTATCGCGGTCTAATTTCAGACGGCGACACTAGACACACGATGCGATACTCGATATTTTGCGCGACAGTCGCGGCGACGCACGATATTTTTCGCGACAGTCGCCGCGATGTACGACAGTTTGCGCGACAGTCGCGGCGACACACGATATATGTAACACGATATGGTTATATAATACATTTAATATTATTATGTATATATATACTATGCATGATGATAATAATATATCTTAATTTACACAATGTTTATAACATTCTTATAAAGTATGATGACTTGTAAACAATACAAATCATTTAACTATCTGAAAGACGTTATCATATGGTAAATTAGATTTATAATAAACACAGTAAAAAACATCAGATATAATATAAATAATACAATTTATCTAAGGCATAGGCTCATGACTCTTGTATTTCTGTGTTCACAATATGTGTGATAACAGTGTAATACAGATATTTTGTCATCACATTACATCATGCGTGACAGGTTAATTAGGTCAGTGGAGTTGGATTATTATTGTTGAATGGTTGAATTGGCTGAAGGCTCTTTATTGACTCTCTATAAAAACACAGTAACTGTAAATATCACTCTAGGATATAAGGCCGAGTACATAACTAGGAAAGCAATTATCATCGTTCGATATTATTTAACCGTCAGCGACCAAAACACGAGTAAACTTGTCCACCATTCGCAATGATTTCGTGAGTGAAATTAACATGAAATTAGTTTGAATTCAGTCGTGCGTAAAAATTACATATCAGTGTGATATCTAATATAATGAACATGTTTCTGCTCGATATGTCCCCAGTTAATAGGGAGAGATAGGGTGACGAGCATGGAAAACAAGGGCCGTGATCGAAGGCCTTACGCGAGTCTGTGGATTGTGTCTGGAATTATTTCGTTCATCGGCTATATTCTGCACGTCGTAGGTTTCGCTACTAATTATTGGACCGATCTCACGGTGGCAAACACTGGCTTGTGGAGAGTTTGTGTAGACAATAAAGATTGCTCAAATGTGGGGGTTGACAATGTTGGTAAGTGTGTTTTTTACTTGATTATACTTCATCGTATGCATTGCTAATTTGTTGCAAATAAATAGTACTAATTTGAAATACTTTTACAATTCTTGTAGCAAGTTAAAACGTTATTTTATGGAGTCACACAACTGTGATATAATGTGGAAACCATTGATGTAAGATCAGTTGTATATACGATTTGTTAAGGTTCATGGGGGGGATAAAATTCATTAAAACTTCGCTTTGGTTTTTCTTCATTCAATGTGGTACAATATGGTCAAACTATATATAATTTTAAAGCTTAAGACGGATAGAATAACATAAACACATTTTTGACATTCAATATTTGTGTGCTTTATTCATATGTTGGTTTAAAACCAATACATTTTTACACTAATTTACAAAATCTCAATCTAAAGTTAGAAAGGATATGCACTACCTTCAGTTGAATAAATACAAAGCTATATACATATACAAGGTCAAGTTAGCAACATTTCACAGAAAATTATTGTCATAAAACAACAAATGAGTTTTTATTCAACTGCCTTTTTTGGATAAATTTCCTAAACAAAGTTCTAACAATAACTTAAACGCAACTACTTTTTAAAAATCCAGGCATGGTGGATAATAAGAGTCACAATTCTATTTCAAAGGCTTAACAATTTTGTTATTTACCTCTCAACCAAATTGCAAATTTCAAACCATCTCAAATTGAAATAGATTGCAGACGACATATAAAATTGTAAAGGAATATAAAGAAATTGGCAAACCGATTGACTTTATATTTCGATTCCTTCTACCCATTTTGAAAGCGTGGCCATCGCTGTGCTCCGTAGAAAAACGTGCAAAACAAATCGGTCGAAACCACGTGCAGTGGTGAGAAAACCGGGTATGTGTATACATTGTACACATACCTGAGAAAACACATATCTTATTTTGACAGTTGGGTGGCAACTAGTAAAACAACTATTAACATTAATCAGCAAGAGATCGCACTAAATAACAGAAATGACCACGTAGAGATATCATCACTTACCCTATTTCAAATATTTTCCAGCTGAAAATTGTCCCCCACACGTCTTTTTTAGTTTATTTGTATTGTTTTTCTGTAGCCGAAGTGCATCTCACAGAATATCCATCCAACTTCCGTTGTTTTCACTTTCGTTATTAAAAACTCCGTTTAAAAGAATTATTTCTACTTTTAGATTGTTAAAGCGATGTATTATTATATAGGATCATTATAATAGTATACCGTGATGAATTGAACGGAGTTACGTATCGATCGTTCTGTCAGTCTGTAAGCGTACTATTTTATGCGCAATAATATAAGTAATGTGATTCGACAACGATTGTAAACATTGGTGAAATGCTTCTTACATAGTTATTCTTTTGAGTGTTTATGAGGTCTGATCGTGCAGTTTGCAAACATCAACGGAAAGATTACAATTCAATGCATTTGTCATCGTCAACCGTTTGGAATGTCAATTAGGTGATGAGTGAGTTTTTAGCATGTTTCTTTCTATTTTATTAATTTAAAAATGGCTGCCCCCATGGTGATGAAATGACATGTGTTCGAGTTTTGATATTTCTAGATATGTAAACTTGTTTTACTATTTAAGCGTAACTTGCCCTCGTCAATGTCGATATTAATCACTAGTTATATAATTTTCCGCCGAAATACGTGGAATAAACATGATTCAGATTTTTGAAAATAATGTATATTTTATTGTTAAAATCGCTTTGTATTTTGATTGATTTTGTGGATGTTATGATACGTTGATGTATTAAATTGGTAGCAGTTTGAAGGAAAAACATCCTTTAAAGCATATATGTATACATTTTCAATGTGGCACTCTTCCTTTAGTCAAATTTGAGTTCAATGCTAGGGGTCCCACATTTTTCAAATTGAAGCCTCTACATGAACCTTAACCTAATGAATGTCGTATGAATTAAAGAAAGAAGTTCTGTATTTATTGATTCTATGTAAAATTTATAAATTAGAACAATATTATCTAAACGGCCACCTTGCTCATGATTTCAGACTGGTTTAAGGCAGTTCAAGCTTTAACAATTATCGGCATCATCCTCGGCTTCATAGGGATCATTGTCATCTCCTTCATAATATGTTTCCCACGCCACTACAGATGGCGAATAGCAGCGTGTAAGTGTGCAGTGTTAGCAGGTAAGGATAGCCAAAACGTATGTTCAGGCATGAGAGATAAAATTATTTTGTATTTATTTACAATTACTTATAAACGTTTAATTTCAAAACTTGAATATAATTGACGAAAAGAAAATAATAACACAGCATTGTTTTAATTTGTATATTACAATGATTGTTATACCCCCGGATCGAGTGATCGGGGGAATATTGTTTTGGGCCTGTCTGTCTGTCATTCTGTCGCTCTGTTATTCTGTCACTCTGTCATTCTGTCCCAAAACTTTAACCTTGGTCATAACTTTTGCAATATTAAAGATATCAACTTGATATTTTGCATGCATGTGTATCTCATAGAGCTGCACATTTTGAGTGGTGAAAGGTCAAGTAATCCTTCAATGTCAAAAGCTTCAAAGCGGCGCAGTAGGGGGCATTGTATTTCTGACAAAAACATCTCTTGATTTTAAATCTAATTTCCTTCGAAGAAAACATGGTTTTATTCAAACTTACTTTATGCATAATAATATCGGAGATCATTTGATACGTGTGTACAATTCTGGTGTACATGTGTCTATCAGAACAAAGAACAAACTATCATCTAACTCGCAAATGCTTTACGGTTTAGGTTACAAGTTTGGTTTATCGATGTAGACAGGTTCACTTGTAGCACCAAATCAGAAAGATGTAAAAATTGGTTTTTCTTTGTGCGAAAGCATCTATCTCATTGCAATCTTAGACATCATCATGATGTTTCTAGACCTATATCCAAAGGTGTTCTTGTTAAGGACATTGAACAGTTTATGTTAAATGAATATAAAGTAGATTGGCTACAGAGAATTAACTCTAGTAATGGTGTATCAGGTGGAGGTGGAAATAAGCTTAGAAGCTACTGTACATTTAAGCAGAACTTTGATGTTGAGAAATATTGCAAGTTAATAATCCCTAAGAGTCATAGATCGGCCCTGTGTAAATTTAGATGTGGTGTTGCTCCGATTCGCCTCGAGACAGGCAGGTATGAAGGACTGCCGGCTGACAGACGCTTCTGTCCATTTTGTAGAGATAATACAATTGAAAATGAATGTCATGTATTATTAGAATGTAGCATGTATAATGATATCAGATATAATCTTGTGGAAAAAGCTGTTGTTTCTACTCCAAATTTTATGAACATGTCGAATAGCGATAAGATGAAATCCCTTTTTATCATTGAAGGATTAACAAGAATTTTAGCCAAAACCTGCTTTTTAATTTTACAAAGAAGACAATTCTACATGTGTAAATAAGTAGTAATGTTGCTTATTTTATGTAAATAGCAGCGATAATATATTTATTATCTTTGTTATATAATGTACTTGTGTATAGTAAGAAATTCTAGTCATAAGTTGATGGTATATTGAGCGTCTTTGTGTATAAAATCTATTATATAGGATAAAAGATGATACATTCTCTTTAACGCTCAATTATAGTTCTTTAGGTTTTAATGTAACTAGTGGTTTATAACACAAATGTTTCTTATTATTTTACCATCTTAAATAACTGTTTTATTAAAATACAGAATGCCACTGTTAACTAGTTCACTTAGGTAGCCGCTCTTTTGCATAATTTTTCACTATGCGCATTAGTACCCAGTTTTACAATCACCAGCGTTTTATCAACTTCAATATTTTATTACAGGTGTTTAACATAAGGTTAACAGGGGCAATATGGTTTTTAGCATAGGTGCAACACACCTATGCTTAAGGTATATACGACATTTCGAAAACCCACATCGATCGGTTGATCATTATGAAGCCTTACCTGATCAAAAATCAGACGAAATATCTATTTAATTTAGTATATGGTAATTCTTACAAATTTTTTTTTGAAACGTTTTTCTAACGTTTTCTTCCAAGAATATTGCTGACACCGTTTTTAGTGAATTTTTCTAAGACCGTTTTACGTGAAAATCCTTCTAAGAAACTAAAACAAATTTCGTTCGTAAAACAATTCTGTTCTTGTTGATAGTGACCTCACACCTAATTTCTATTTCCTTTGTTTACTGTTCTGTGAGAGGTCAAATGTTTACATAACTGAATTCAAAATCTATAAGATTGGCCATACATGTTTGTAAATTGTGTTATTTTATGTATTATTATATTGTACATGTCATGGACTAGACAATAAACTTTGAAACTCTTGTTGAAATTTGTTCAACGCCGTGGAAGGCGTTGATTGCATAACTCTGCAATGCAATTGCAACAATGCGTATATGATGTTTGTATATAGTACCCTTTCTAAAAGTAATTTCATGCCCGTTTGTAATTTTGCTTAAAAAATAATTTTCATTAATACGAAAAACATTTTTACTTTTACCTTTTTAAGCGCATATAAAAATGTATTGTTTATGAGTGTATTCCTCAAAATGAAAAGATATTATAAACATTTACTAAAAGAAAGAACACGTTTTTGAAGCTCGTGGTACTGCAATTGGTTGCATTTGCAAAGTGCACACTCTTATAGTTTATATGCAATTTGTATTGTCTTGCTACAGGCTTATCAGTCATTTCGGCGATCGCAGTCTACGGTGGGAAGATGGAAACTAACGGTAAACTTGGTTATTCTTACGGTCTTTCTACAGCCGGCGGCGGCCTAATGCTGATTGGCGGCCTAATCCTGTGTGTAGACATGTGCATCAACAGGGGCTACAGACGTGGGGCAGGAAAGGTCAGTGGAGTCCTTTCCGTATATTCAGGGGGGCATGCGTATACGGGAGCTTACCGCGTTTAAGTGAGAAAGTTGGAGCAAAACTTCAAAGATGGCGTCGTTTTAGTGTTTTTCGTGAAGGAGTAGCGGATATTTTCACCCGGTAAGCCAGTTTATATTTATATTTCTTTTAAATGAATAAGCCGTTTCGGCTCTACGGTGTTTGTGCTCCCCTCGGTTTTTTGTTTCAATACCGTAGACGTCGGAATAAAAAAGTTATTGAAGCAAAACCGTCGACAAATTTGTTGTTTAATTTCTTTACCTTCGAGATGTTGGATGTTCGAATATCATTTTCTATCATCATAAAAGTATTTGTGCATGTTTACAGTAAAATATAACATAAACCACGATTATTTTATTATCTTGACGCGTTTCTATGTCTATTAATGCATTTAATGCCGAATTATAACGGTTAACCCCCATCTTTGGAACTAAACTTCCTTTTAAGCACATTTTGGTACCTGACTTCCAAATGATAAACAGCTCTTTCCTATGTTAGAAGGTTTTATGCGAAATAACTTTCGTGAATGAATTCCGCATTGGTGCGAATGTTTTGGAAAACATTTTCACTTGAGGAAATCAAGAGTTATCTTTTTTTCTATTAATTATTATATGTATTAATTTTTATTATTATATGATTTATCGCGTACTTAACGCTAACATTTAGTGTGTGTAATATAAGACATTCGACGGTATAACACAGTGTAATTCAAACCTGTTTATTTTAACACATATGGACATACTTTGCTTGAATATGCATCAAACGGAATACTATGCCTACTAAACGGAATACTATGCTTACTATTTCCAGATATCAAGACGCCAGTTGTATATGTTGAGGATGCCAAGATTAAAAAAGACGGCGTAACGAAGTGTGTACCGCTATAGGTACATGAAAACCCACCAATCAAACAAAACAATTACGTCGAAGTACCACGCCAAACAATCACATATACGGGCAATATAAGTATAATGAAAACCCGAAAAGGGTAAAGCCGGTTCGATACTAGTATAATGTTGCTGTAACCAAATACTGCCATTGTTGCGATTCGGAATACATGAAGCAATTTGGAATACTTGACATCTGCTTGGAAGATGCATATCGGTGGATGTTTTTTATGAAAACTTAAATATGTATTGTTTATTTAATACAATGCCATTTGACGCGTTTTCCCACAACGATACTGATACATGTAGTTTACTTTGGTGTGACACATTTTGGACGACCTTATTAGCTCATCTATTTTTTGAAAAAAAAATATGAGCTATTGTCATCACCTTGGCGTCGGCGTCGGCGTTGGCGTCGGCGTCCGGTTAAGTTTTGCGTTTAGGTCCACTTTTCTCAGAAAGTATCAATGCTATTGCATTCAAACTTGGTACACTTACTTACTATCATGAGGGGACTGGGCAGGCAAAGTTAGATAACTCTTGCGTGCATTTTGAAAGAATTATGTGCCCTTTTTATACTTAGAAAATTGAAAATTTTGGTTAAGTTTTGTGTTTAGGTCCATTTTATTCCTTAAGTATGAAAGCTATAGCTTTCATACTTGCAACACTTACTAACTATCATAAGGGGACTGTGCAGGCAAAGTAATGTAACTCTAACTGGCATTTTGACAGAATTATGTGCCCTTTTTATACTTAGAAAATTGAAAATTTGGTTAAGTTTTGTGTTTAGGTCCACTTTATTCCTACAGTATCAAAGCTATTACTTTCATACTTGCAACACTTATTAACTATCATAAGGGGACTGTGCAGGCAAAGTTATGTAACTCTGACTGGCATTTGGACGGAATTATGGGCCCTTTATACTTAGAAAATTGAAAATTTGGTTAAGTTTTGTGTTTTGGTCTACTTTACCCCTAAAGTATCATAGATATTGCTTTCATACTTGGAACACTCGCAAACTATCATACGGGTTTAGTAAAAGGACAAGTTGCATAACTCTGGTTGTCATTTTTACGGTATTATGGCCCTTTTTTTACTTAGTAACTTTGAATATATGGTAAAATTTTGTGTTTCGATCCACTTTACTTCTAAAGTATCAAGGCTAATGCTTTCAAACTTCAAATACTTTCATGCTATCATGAGGTTACTGTACCTGGCAAGTTGATTTTACCTTGACCTTTAAATGACCTTGACTCTCAAGGCCAAATTATTAAATTTTGCTAAAATTGCCATAACTTTTTTATATATGATTAGATTTGATTGATACTTTGACAAAACTAGTCTTACCTGACATACCACATTCCACCCAAACCTTCCCCCGTGCCCCCCCCTGCCCCCCCCCCCTGCCCCCCATCCCCCCATCCCCCCCCTATTTTTTTATGATTATCTCACAAATGACCACCACACCCTCACACTATACCCCCCACCCCACCCCCCCAATTTTTTTTTGAAACGGTTAAAAAACACAAATATTTATTATTATTATTTTATGTTTGAAATACCGTCCAACCATCTCACCCAAGAATCCCCCCCACCACCACCCTCCCCCACCCCCGAATCCCCACCACCCCCACCCCCTCCCCCGAATCCCCCCCTAAAATATTTGTTTTTTTAAGATCATATCACAAATGACCACCACATCCTCACACTATACCCCCCCCCCCCCCCACACACACACCCACCCCCCCCCCCCCCAATTTTCTTTTGAAACGGTTAAAAAACACAAATATTTATTTTTATCATTTTATGTTTGAAATACCGTCCAACCATCGCACCCAAGAATCCCCCCCCACCCCCCACCCCCCCCCCCCCCAGATTTGTTTTATTGCATTTTTTTCGCATTTTTGGAAGATAATGATTGTAATAAATGTCCACACTCCCACACTATACACCCCTCTTCACTCCACCCCTCCCTCCTTTGTGATTGAAAATGAGAGTCCCTTCACCTTTAAAAAGAAAATAGATGAGCGGTCTGCACCCGCAAGGCGGTGCTCTTGTTTTAAACCAGTTCTGAGTTGGTCACTATATTATAATCGCAAAAAGTGAATTTGTAGTGGATAGAAAGATGTGTGCAAATGCAATACACGATATGATTTCAGTAGAAGTGATCAATATATACATGTATTTGTTTTCTCTTTTATACCTATGTGAATACATATTATTTAAGACTGTTGTATTGAGGGAATAAAGTATTGGTTCACTTTGAAAGATTATTTCGTGTTCCTTGCATTGCCTTCTTATCGTAAGTAATGTAAATACGTCAAATGCATAACGAATTCATTCCGACCCAGATCTTTTTTTATCATGTATCTAAGTGCTGAATACAATTGAAAATATACGCAGAGACATCGTAGGAAGAAATGACGTAACACAGATAATGGTTTATTTTCATAAAAAGTGAGAAACTAGCATCATGACATATACGGAACAAAACGTGTAATAAAGTAGCACTCATAGCAATTATATGTCAGACTTGTCTATGTAGAAAAAATAAAATAAAACAAACAAAAAACACATAATACATTAGCTGTACATTTTTTGTTTGGCTCGTTTGTTTTATTTGCTGTTTTAGTCCGGCTCTGTTGAAGGACTCTCTCTTGCATATTCTACATTTAAACTCATGTGGTCCATGAATGGGGAATGGTATTCCAGTCCTCCGCTAATTTAAATCCCTAATTACATATACTGCAACGAAAGATGCACTTATTATCGCCCATTAACCTTCATCATCTGAAAAGACAGTAAAAGAATGGTTAAGAAAATTTAATATCAGAATAAGGTCGACACGTCATAAAATACATTTAATTAATTAAAATATTACTGAAAGGGCTGATAAACATTCTATTATCTCGTACATCAGCAACCCCACAACCCATCTTCTTTAAAATCGGTGAATTGATTCAGTTGGTCGGCAGGTTTTGTGTACAGCATTTTTATAATTCTGCAGTAAAATGATTACCGCGGTAAGAAAACACATATATATTGCAACACATAAAATGATATAAAACTATAATATTGAAGTACACATATAAACTTTATTATAGATGGGTAGGTATTTCGTGTCAATCCCTTTCACATATGAAAGAGCTGTTGGTCATTTGGAAGTCATGTTATGCTGCTTAAAGTACATATACATGCATAACTTAATTAAGATTAAGCAAAATAAAACACTAGGTATTTGCCAAGATTCATAAGAGTCAAATAAATACGAAACGTTAGAGCGTAATCGTGCGCAGCGAGACTTGCTCATATATAATTGAACCTCGTATTGCTTTCTTTCGAAATAATCTCATGTCTCCGAACTAATATGCAATACGCCCGGTATTTTTTATATGCGGATTAATGCTCCGTTTTAGATCCATAATTAATGAACGCCTCAATATTTTCAAAAATTAACACCGGATTAATGTTCACCGACATTTTTTCATACAGATTTGATATAAATATTATAGAGCAGAACAAAAAATACATTAAACCCTGTTTTCCCGGCACACGCGCTGGACATACACCTTTAAAAAAAGGCTAAATACCAATTCCAGTACTTGTGCACTTAATTGACTGTAAACAATGACGGTTGAATTCCGTGCGTGGGAATTTTTCTTGTTACCAAGAGCGACGTCAACAGTCATGAAGCCTTTCATTCATAAATGTATATATGCGTCGGGTGTCAAAACCAGCATCACCGGATGTAAAATCTATTTTTTAACCTGTCATATTATCCGCTGCTGTGCGCACCCGCCAATTAGTTTAAAATGGATTCCGAACCGGTAAGTCGATTACATAACATACACATAATATCCCTTCCAAAAAGGGCGCTATGCTGCTTAATAGTACATGTATATTGCAAAAAAGTGAAGCTCTCCACATATAATTTAGCAGTTTATAACAATACAAGTTATGTTTCATCTTTTGTAATGTAGCTTGAGGTTTCGTATCTTTGAAAAGTATGAACGAGGTATACATTTAAACAGAGGAAACATTCTTAAAAACATTCATATCAATGGTAAATTCATTCACGACAGAAAGTTCGTGTATTACCTTCTTACATGGGTATGAGCTGTGTTGGTCATTTGGAAGTCATGTCCCAAAATGTGCTTAAAGGAAGTAAAGTTCCATATAGAGGGGTTAAACCAATAGTTTTTGGCAATAAATTAGTTATTAGAGACAAAACGGCATCGGGAAAATGAAATAATCATGATGTTAGTTATATTTTACCGTACACGTGCGTCAATACTGTGTATTGTAATATGTAACAGTTATGAAATTATCAATTAAATCTACTTACACATGTTTTATTAACTCCAGATACTTTCTAACAATCCATTGTTTGTCACAATTCAGTAATTCCAATCCAAAAATACGCTCCATGTTTGTTTACTATGACGCTGTCAGCCAGCTGTGTAGGAATACGACCTACATTTTCAATTGCACAATATAATTTGTTATTCCTAACTATTGTTCTCCAAAATTAATGGCTTTCACTTGTATTATTAATCTAAGGATGCATTTGTGTATTGCATTTTGGTAAAGTTATGTTCCAGTTGCAAATGCTTTGGAACTATTTCGTTAGGCGTAGAAAGCCTATGCATCATATAGTTTCATGTTTCCATTGTATTATTAAAATGTTTAACAGAATTTAAATGCAGAACATTTCTGCCTGATATTATGTATTAATGTTATGTGTTTTTATACAAATTGCTTTTTATAATGTAACAACTCATATTATTGACTTACTTTGTTGATTTAGGATTCCGAAATGCTGTTTAGGAAAATGGCTCTTTGTAAACTTGTTTTATTGGTTAAGGAATTCCTAAGTGCACGTTGATTGGTTGGGACGCCTAAGTTTCGGAATCCTAAAGCATCTTCACTATAAATAGCGCGCAGCATCACGGATTCTTCAACTCGGTCAATGACTCAAAATCCACGTCATTTAAAAGTCGGAAACCTACCAGCTTAAGCTAAAGCCATCATAATGGTAGGGAATAGTTCTGTAAAATCTTAAGTATTCTTTTAAGTTATTTAAAATAGTAATCAAGTAACAGTGATGCTGCGCACCTTCATCATACTTATAGTTATTTAATCGTAAACCAAACTTCTTAAGACGCGTTCTACGATTTGAATGAATAGATTTGTTAAACCTCAACTCGGTCGTTTGTTCTATCCTGACAACTTAGAAGTGTCTAAGTATTACAGTATTATAAGAGAAATTGATATTTGAACATCCCATTTCTCGAACGTCACGTAAGGAGACAACAGTTTTGTGGACGGTTTTCCTTCAATAACTTTTTTATCCTGACGTTTACGATCTTGAAACAAAAATCCGACGGAAGCACAAACACCGGAGATTCGAAACGGCGTATTCATTTAAAATAATTATAAATACAAAGGGGCTTACTTGGTGAAAATATCCTCCCGTCCTTTAAGAAAACCCAACAAACGACGCCATCTTTGAAGTTTTGCTCCAACTTTCTCAATTAAACGCGGTAAGCTATCGTATTGTTAATACTGTTTAAGTATGCCAACAATGAAGGCAGTGCTGAAGTTTCTTGTCTTTGTTAAAAGTTTTTGCTTTGTTTGCGGTGTATTTGTATAGAGCATATTGGCTTGAGTCGCACGTTTGATTTCAGATTCTTTCTCTGATTGCCACTATTAAATAAATGGTATTGTAGAATAGATTTGCTACTAGAAAGTATCACG
Organism: Dreissena polymorpha; assembly: GCF_020536995.1. NCBI lineage: Eukaryota > Metazoa > Mollusca > Bivalvia > Myida > Dreissenidae > Dreissena > Dreissena polymorpha. Next base: position 100,076,751 of record NC_068358.1, on the reverse strand, counting down.
TTGTGTACCCTTGTCTGTTTGGAAGCCAGAAAGGGGATCTCCTGATATAGGCACATACAAGGTTGAGAGCTTCCCGCTTTTATAAGTGCATGTGTCAACAATTACAACAAATCTGGTCCAAATTTCAGGTTCGTAACCGTCTACCGAAAAGGCTGTACTACGAGTCGAACTATCCTCAGGAACTTCGCGCCCCTCCGTATGATATCTACAAGAAACCCCATCCCGAACAGGAGCCTCCCCGCGTGTATGAATGGTACCCTGTTTACCCTCATGACAAAAAGGAGCCGTTCGACCGAATTGACCGATATGATTGGGGCGACAAGTTTGACCGATACGATACATTAGGATTGAACTATGGCCGTTACGACCCAGGCCCTATCACGTACGTCGCATACGAACCATACAACGGAAGAAAGACTGGACCCTACGATTATAATTAACAATATTATTAGGCCTGCCGCACAAGATATGAAATCGTAAACTAGGTGGTGCTGTTGAATGAATGGGAATATTAATAGAATAACAATGTTTTGGTGAATACCAAAAATCAATTATTTCAGCAAGAAAAGACAATGCTATAAAGGGTCTATAAAATAACACTATATATTGTAGGTAACTCATCATACATTTACTTCAGAGTCGCATGTTTAAAAGGTCAAGTGGTTTTGTTTATTTGTCTGATAATAGAGTGTATAAGTACATTTGAAATATTTCGTATAAATCTTAATAATAAAATATATAAATAATAGTTCTAACATGAATAAACACGTTCACAAATTCAATAGTATATGCCTATTATTTACTAAATATTTTCTTACCGGAATATTTTCGACACGATTTGTATTGTTTACATGTATTAGGTTTTCAATTATTTGACACTATAAATGTATGTAAAAAATATTGCTAATTGTATAATTTCTTTGTTTTTCTTATAACCACCAGGCTCTTTTCTGCATTATATTATCATTTTAACGATACACACATATATTTAATTATCGTACTTACCACACATATAAAACCTGATGGGATTTTCTATGATATCTTTCATGATATTTTCTCGAATTTTAGGTTTGTTCAAATATTAGTGAATAACATGGGAAAACATAAATTATATCCTCTGTACTTAAAATATTAAAATTAAAATTCATTCAACACTTTATTGAAATGCAGCATGGAAAACTATCGCAGTGTTTACTTGTTTGTGTCGGCTCTGTCGAAATGTAAAAACATTAATTGGGTTGATTCATTTTTAATCGATTTTGAGTTAGAATACACAGTAATGTGAACACTATATTCCTGATTTGTTTGAGGTTCCAATAGCCGAATGGAATTTGAAGGGGTTAAGCAATTTGTATGTATCATTTGGGCTAGGTGCGTACGGGTAAGGCTTAGAAAAACTGCATTATGATCATGTGTATACTTTGCAGTATTAGCATGTGTATATACAAACACATGCTTAAAATTCCTAAGTTAATATACATACTATTTTTAATTATATATCAATTAATGAATAACATTTATGGGGTTGCCATAGTGAACCGAAACCGAAATTAATAAAATGTGAAATGTTAATAAAAGCCACAATGGTGATATAAAGGTTATTTCAGTTTTGATTGTTCGTCCGTGCGTCCGTCCGAAAACACTGATACTGCGATAACTGAAAAAGCTTGGTTGATTATACTCAGTATGTCGAAGGTCATACTGGTAATATATTCGTAAAATAAGTTGAACGCAATACATGTGAATTAAAAAATTTACTTACTTTTTTTCCAGACCATATTCGTGATTGGTATGGTTTTCATAAATAATGAGCCATTCATAATTACCTCATGTCATAATAAAACAGAACTAAGGCTGGTTAATGAAGCTGCTGTAGAGTCCGTTCTTTCTTTGACAACTTTAACCGAAACCGTTGTGGGAGTACTGTTTGTCTGTGGCAAATCTCTTGTAATCATTCTGCGCGACAGTTAAAACTGATGGGGTTCTGTATTTTTACAAAATTCTATTTGAAAACCTTGGTTGTTGTCCCTTTGTATTTGACATCACAATGCCATGAAACTTAAAATGACTTCAGCAAGGTTCTTTGTGTTGCTCAATGTGTGTCATGCTAAAAGTATCTAAAAATTCTGGTCGTGAATCGATTGCAAACATACTTTTTTACAGTGCGGTAATTCTAGCCTCTTGTCGTGGTTTTACCACTGCTCGATCTGTATTTTTGGATTCGAACACTTACTCAAGATTTGCGATTGGTTTTGATGCCCAGCACAAGAGGTGGCCCAGAATAACTGCCGTGAAGCTATCCAGAAAAAAGGTGACGGCTTCTAGGTGAAATAGCCAGTGAGCTTATACCGTTTGTTATATGTTTTATTCAACCATCTTAGTCACCTCTGTAATTGCTGTAGCGAGTTTATCCCATTGCTTACGAATGTCAATATTTAAACCAGAAGTTTTTTTCACGTATTATTACTTAACTTGTCCTTGTAAACTTTAAAATCTAGTGTAGTTACATATTCGATTCAAAACAAAGTACAAGTGTTACCGCAGGATATCATTTTTATCATCCATTGAATTTCCTTTATAGAAAGCAATCATTACCGAGAAAATGTTTAATGAAATGCAAAGCAGAATAAAACATTTGGAACACTAACAAGAAATTCTGCTAACATAGCTTTATTTTATTAACATTGTTTTGAATTGAATATTTATGAATTTAGATGTCTTAAATTAACACTTCAGCACGGAGATTTTAATACATAAAGTAGCAAAATTAATAAGCTTACACTAAAGCACGGATATATAATAACATAACGTAGCGAATTTAAATAGCTTAAATTACGGCACGGAGACATAAAAATGTAAATAAGAACATGTAATTAACTAACACTAAAGCACGGAGGTTTACATAAATTATATAGCAAAAATAATTAGCGTACACTACAGCGCGGAGATAATTAAACACATACAGAAGTACATTTTATTACCTGACACTACAGCACGTACATGTAAAACACTAAAATGACATCACATAATTATATTGTTAAGTTGGATTTTCAAGTGTTAACTTGGACAAGTTGTGAATGTGATAGAATGCAATAGAATCCTAACCATGAAATCAATGCAACAAGTTTCGTATCAAAACGTACAAAAAGACGTACTAGCTTTATTGATTCGGTAAGTCGTCAAAGGTAGGGTAGGTGGTCGGCTTTGCATTTTGTATCGTTTTTTTTTTAAATTCCTAATATGATATTATGAAATGACATGCAACAATTTTCCAAATCTATATGGAGCAGTCTTTCTTGAAGTTAATTTAATTTATATTAAATTGGTTTGATCGATAGAACAAAACAATTTATTTAGCAAATTTGATCGACAAATCAACCAGATAAACCAAAACAAAAAATAGGGCTGATGGCTTTATGTAAACAAGCAAATTTCTTTACGCCTAATCAGTGGTTACCCTTCCAAGATTGTGTCAAAAATATGTCAAAATAAGTTGCTTACATGTGTTTGGTTTTATTGAGGCATTAGATGTTTGTTGCTAGAGCGGACAAGAATTTTAAGTAAACGCATAGAAAATATGTCAGTGTAGAAAGAAAGTATCCAACGCGTTTGTTGTTGGCTATTTTCGACGCTCGAAAGAAAGAATATACTGAAATTGCATTATTGTTTTATATTGTAACCTAAGAAAATGTCAGTTCATTATAATGAAAAATATACCATTTCATTTCGTTTGTGTACTGTTAGAGCCAACACTTCGACAAGATTTGCGCTACGTTTTTAATCTGTCCTGAGCAACACGATTATCATTATGCAACAACTAACAAAACAAATTAAACGTGGCCGTCACCTGCCAAATCCTTTCTTCAATGGGTATGACAATTTAATTATTTTAACTATTTTGTAATGAACAGGTGCATTCGATGAATATAAATTGTCCATAATCTGTTCACAAGAATTGAACTTCGCACTTACCCTATGTTCGAGAACTATGGTTAATATAATGAATACCCATATTTACAAGAAACGCTTCTTGTGGTTTGTAGCCTTGCAATAATGTTTACCAGTATTAAATAATCCGGTTTATTTACAGCCATACACACAATCAGTTGGCACAAATTAATAGCACGTATGTTAACTGCGGTTATTATAAGCATTTAGTTTTTTAAAGTTTAAAGTAAAATGATCTGTGTCCTGATATGTTAAAGCGGATCGAAGAATTTCAACCTTGCAATCGATTGCCTATACCTGTGCTACTACCAGCTATTCATTTTTCAATAACGCTTTGTTACAAAACAAGTATTGAAATCTGAATTTTTCATGAAAACGTTCCGAATGTAAGGCAGACACAGTGAATAGTTGAACTTGATAAGTTACCGTGTTCACGGAGTAAAAGAAATATGTTCAGCGGACGAAATGAAAAACCTACGGTTGCTTTGTTTTGGTTACTGGTTGCATCGATTATTTTCCTGGGTCTTGTCTTGCACATTGTAGGGTTTTCCACCAACGAATGGATTAAAGCGGATACAATATCGATGGGTTTATGGAGGGCTTGTAGTGATAGTGCGTGTTTTTCAATGGACAGTATTCCACGTAAGCGTTCATATTTTTGTTTTTAAGCTACATTAATGTTTAATTGCCGATAAGATAATACAAGCCTATCTTAACATCTAACTGGTCTAATTCTATTAAGCGCACCAACACAACGTGACTGCCTATTTTACGTCGTCCATCAACATTGGCCATGTATAAACTATTTAAGTCTCACCTATTGCCCAATCCTCAAACAACTTGGTCAGTACATTTTTCTCGATGATTTTTCTGCCGACTAGGACAAAAAATAAAATGAAATAAAATGATTATTGACACTCTTGATGCAATATTTATTTCGCAATCTTGACGAAACTTGTTTATTGTTCCCCAATTATATCAGTCGAGCATTACGTATATATGGCACAAACCATTATCTAAAATCAGGTTGTCTGTTAACAGGCAGCTTAAATCAATACTGTTTGAAAAGGGGAGTATTAATGTTTGAAATTCGATACGGAACTGTCGCATGAACAAAAGACCAAAGTTTATCATTTTGGTATCATATTTCCGCTGACACAAGTGTAATGAAAAACGTTTACTTTTTTTCCTAAATGTCCGCTTACCATTTATGTTTTTCTGTTTATAAGCAATCTACGTAATTTAACAAAATATAACGATAACAACAGACCTTTCAAAATGTCCCAATCGTTTCGCATTTGTAACGCTTTACAATTGTAAATATGTTACAAAAAATGGAAAATACTCATTTTGACGAACTGTGAACAAGTCCCTTAAAATACTGTTTTGCGACGGAATGTGTCGCCAAAGTTTGGCCCCAAAACTTTTAAGCAAGCGAGCGCAATAACAAAACAAACATGTTTTATTCACTTTTTGATATTTTCATATGAGAGCGCACTGCGCAAAGCAGTAAATGTACATTTGTATTCCGATGTTGTTGAATTGATCAGCTACAGACATTCCGATTGTTAGACGCATAAACTTTGTACTATTTAATGTTAAACGCTAAAAAGCACAGCTTATGTCACAAACTATGCTGGCTTAATCAAAATGAAAAGAGAATAGCAACTCTTTTTTAAACAATCAGATGACGGAAAAACGGATCATGCGGGTGTAAAAAAATACATTTTTTTATTTCTTTTTTTACATATTGTTAGGTACGGCAGATGCGACGAACTTCTTATCAATTTGTGTAGCTTGGGTATGTTTTCTTCTCAGTTAACGACTGGATGAAGGCTGTACAAGCAATGGCCAGCCTTGGCGTTATACACGGCTTCATAGCTTTGGTAATGGTCCTGACCGTCCTCGTCAGCCCCCGACGCTTTCACCTGCTCAAAGGTGTTTGTGTGTGCTCTACACTTGCAGGTATGAAATGTCAACCACGCGTTAAACCAGTGTGCGTCATGCATGAGTCTGTTTGTAAGTGGTAAGTTGTATAGCTCACATGTGTTGAAAGCGTTGATTAAAGCTGCAAACAACACTGGATATTTTATTTAAATATCCCGAAACTGTTTATTAATTTCAAAAGTCATTCTCAATGTTAGAACGTTGCACCTATTATTTCTAACTATTTACTTGCCGGTAAACTAGTACGACCAGTGTAACGGATGCATATGAAATGGAAAACAACTTAAATTGCATTGTGGTACATTAAAACCCATTTATGCCTAGCGTCTAGAAAAAAAGCCTTGGCAAACAGCGTAGAACCAGATGAGACGCCGCATGATGCGGCGTCTCACCAGGGTCTGCATTGTTTGCTTAAAGGATTTTCTGTAAGAAATATTCTAAATATAGAAATAAATATACTAGACATCCCTAATTTTGGAAATAGATTGATCCAATTTAGAAGGATGGTAGAGTCCACTGGGCATAATTGGGTTAATTTTGTGAACATTATATCTCTATCAGTGTATCATGCACTTATCCATAATATTGTTGGACATATGTTCATCTTTTTATTGTGTTGTAAAACTAATAATAGATTTTAAAATTTAACAATCTCATTAAGTTCAACTTGACCACGTCTCATGTGTCACATAACAAAAGAGAACTAGTGTTCATACTTACCAGTTATGGTTTATGTTTATTTCTCTCACCCTAGGATGTGTTGTATTGATTGGCATCATAGTCTACGGTGCAGAGTCAGAGACCGACTCTTTGGGGTATTCGTTTGGCTTGAGCTGCGCTGGCGGAAGCCTAATGTTGATCGCAGGCGTGATGCTAATATTGAATATGTGCACTACTTCAAATAGCCGACCACAAATCTACGGTGTAAGTATCTACAAGAGTGACTCAGACGTTTTAGTGTTAAAGGATGAGTTCTTTTACCCTGAAATGTGTGATTGGCTAGTCATAAAAAGGTGTTACCATTTCTTAGTTAAATATTGTTTTGCAGTTTACTATGATGGTTTTTCATCGAATTCATCATACAGTTATGCGAGATTTGAAATACATAATCTTTTAGACATTACATTAAAATTGCATGAGAAAAGTATTTCTGGGGCATTAATATTTCATCAATTAAGTAGGAATATAGTTTAAACCAATTGAATCATCATATTATGAAATTGGTTGCTCAAAATGTCGTATGTTTACTAGGTCCAATACCCTATGACAGGAAAGCCAATTTATGAGCCCAGTTACCCGCAGGAGTTGCATGCTGGTGTCGTGCTTGACAATAAGCCAAATATTTATCCGGATGATAGGATGTCTAGGGTGAGCGAACGACCGACGTGGAATGAACGCTTTGATAGATTTGAAAGGCGAAACAGGTACATATACACATTCATTCATTTTTCAAATCTATAAATTGTGTTATTCAAATAACTTTTTTTTAAATGAAATTTCTTATTACATACTTATGAAAGGTTCTTTTTATGCCCCCGGTAGGGTGGCATATAGCAGTTGAACTGTCCGTCAGTCAGTCAGTATGTCAGTATGTGTGTCAGTCTGTCCGTCCGTCCGAAAAAAAACTTTAACGTTGGCCATCACTTTTTCATTATTGAAGATAGAAACTTGATATTTGGCATGCATGTGCATCTCACGGAGCTGCACATTTTGAGTGGTGAAAGGTGAAGGTCAAGGTCATCCTTCAAGGTCAAATGTCAAATATCTGGTGTCTGTCCGTCCGAAAACTTTAACATTGGCCATAACTTTTTTTCAATAATTGAAGATAGCAACTTGATATTTGGCATGCATGTGTTTCTCGTTAAGCTGCACATTTTGAGCTCAAGGTCAAGGTCATCCTTCAAGGTCAAAGGTCAAAATAAAATAAAATTAATGCGGCGTTCTCATGAAGCTGCACATTGTGAGTGGTGGAAGTTCAAGGTCAAGGTCATCCTTCAAGGTCAAGGTCATCCTTCAAGGTCAAAGGTCAATTTTTTTCCAAAGCGGCGTTCTTATGAAGCTGCACATTGTGAGTGGTGGAAGTTCAAGGTCAAGGTCATCCTTCAAGGTCAAGGTCATCCTTCAAGGTCATCCTCGAAGGTCAAGGTCATCCTTCAAGGTCAAAGGTAAAAAAATATAATTTTTTAAAGCGGCGTTCTTATGAAGCTGCACATTGTGAGTGGTGGAAGTTCAAGGTCAATGTCATCCTTCAAGGTCAAGGTCATCCTTCAAGGTCAAGGTCATCCTTCAAGGTCAAGGTCATCCTTCAAGGTCAAAGGTCAAAAAAAGAGTTTTTTTCAAAGCGGCGTTCTCATGAAGCTGCACATTGTGAGTGGTGGAAGTTCAAGGTCAAGGTCATCCTTCAAGGTCAAAGGTAAAAAATAAATAAAAGCGGCGTTCTCATGAAGCTGCACATTGTGAGTGGTGGAAGTTCAAGGTCAAGGTCATCCTTCAAGGTCAAAGGTCAAGAAAAATAATTCAAAGCGGCGTTCTCATGAAGCTGCACATTGTGAGTGGTAGAAGTTCAAGGTCAAGGTCATCCTTTAAGGTCATCCTTCAAGGTCAAAGGTAAAAAAAAATAATTTCAACGCGGCGTTCTCATGAAGCTGCACATTTTGAGTGGTGTAAGTTCAAGGTCAAGGTCATCGTTCAAGGTCAAAGGTCAAAGGTAAAAAAATTTTTTTTTCAAAGCTGCGCAATAGGGGGCATTGTGTTTCTGACGAACACATCTCTTGTTATAAACCAAAATTCTACCGCCCAGTAATCGCAGTTTCCATTATTGGTCACATTATGCATTACATTATTGCAAGCTGTTGTTTTTGCGTGCAAAGGTCCGTTGACGATTTCGGGGCTAGAAAAGACCGTTATGAAAATTTTGATCGCATGGCCAATAGACTGTACCAATCTGGTCGTTTCGACGCATCACCTTATGTTGACGACCGATTCCGAAGAGAAGATGCACTACGTCGTTACGAAAGTTTGAGTTATTATCCTCGACCTGATAAACGTATTGCTGAACAATCGCCCCGATTGAACGAGCGTTACGAACCGTTTCAACGCCCAAATGACCGTTTTGAACTGCAACCAGGACCCGTCGACCGTTTTGAACCGCCACCACGCTTTCATGGCCAAAATGACCTGCCACGTGGCATCGAAAGTCGATATGACCAGCCACGCACCGATGGCCTTATTTATTCGCCATTACGATCTGAACAAGCGCCACGAAACGTCGATCGATCTGCAGAACTACCGCAACTTTACAACGGCAGATACGTACCTCCGTCGCGATATGATGAGATGCCGCGTCAAGTTGATCGGCTTGATGACTTGCCTCGACGTTATGATCAGGTCGCATCGTCACAGTATCGGTACGACCGGTACTGAACCGGATTTCTCTACAACAGAGACGTACAACACAACGCGCCTTAAGACTGTAAACATTTATTTTTAACAGACAACTTACGACAGCGATGCAAAGGTTGGGAGTAAGAACTGTAGTCTTCAATTTATACCATGGCTAAAATTCACCCATGTTTAATTATATTTTCAACTGTGCGGAATACATTGTAAAACAAACTATACAATTCAGATGGTAATGGCCCTGTATCGTGCTCTATCCAGTTCTTTTGTGAGAGTTGTAGCCCATTTTTTTGTAAGAAAGTGTTTTATTTTATACAAACACAATATTAACAACATTTAGAAACACGCACAACTGGTTAAAATATAGTTGTACATGGTTTTATATATTCTTAGACAATTTGTATTACACAAATGGAAAAGGCTTGGATGTTTTGTTTGATATTTACGTTTCCTGAACTGTTTGTCTAGCACTGATAAATGATATAATAGAAGCGAATGTGAATTTAATCTTACTGGTTCCTTTTGCATTAATTAACGCCAAATTTAATTAACCAACAATTAAGTTTCAACATTTTAAAGTAGTACCGGTGTATATGTTAATGTTGGCTCAAATCGTCAAGCACCGAAAACAATTCGATGGCTTTTACCATTCAAATCGATCTTCTTGTATAGTATAGTATAGTAGTACCTTACTACTTTTGTATAAGTCGCTGTTAAATCTCGTGAAATATATTTAAAACATTGAAAGCAGACATAAGACAATAGAGCGCCTATAATGTTATCGATTTCCCATTTAAATTGAAACTCTACCATTTGTATCAATAATACTCTACTTAGTTGCTTACATTCATTATAAAATAATCATGCTGAAATTGTTCGTAGGAATATGCGTTTACCAAGATATTTCCCTTAATGTAATTGTTTACAATAAATACTGGTGGCGTCCTTTAAAAAATGTATTAGCTATTTAAATGTGAAGCCTTAGACGTTTCGTTTGGCGTTTCTAACATATGGTTCAAACATCGCGAGTGCATTCTACATTGTTCAAGAAATCAACCAGACAATATCATCAGTTTTGTAAGTGCCAAATATGACAACACGTTTGGTTCATTTTAATATATAGCTCCATCCAGAACACGCAAATACTTCAAATTTAAATACAACTGCGTTTAATGTCAGACGCACACGTCCTTAAACTGAATGAATGATGCAATCCAGTTTCGTAATGTCAGAAGGTAGGTGCTTGCAATATGGTGATATCATGGTTTATCAGAAGATAAGCTTTCATTTAAAGTTTTTTTCTTTTTAATTTTTTATTTGTATTTTAAATTTAAGTATATAAAACCATCATGTTCGGTGATTTATGTTAATACGTTCATAATTTTTTATTAAAGTCTTCTTACAATATAAGTTTGACATTCTGGCAGAATGATTGAATGCCGTGCTAGCTTTGGCAAGAATCGCGAGGCCCGTATTCACCAAACAATTCTTAGACTTAAGTCTAAGAATAAAGAAAATTCTTCAAATTAGAATATTCAAGAATTTCTTTAATTTTGAGTTAAACTCTGCAGTAAACATCTCTATCTATATTATTCTTCATATAGAACATTTTGTTAATGACATAATCACCAGTGGAGGCCTGTATATATTCAAACACTGAACACATTTTTCTTGGTTCTAAGTCTATTCTTTATTCTTAAGTCTAAGAATCGGTTGGTGAATACGGGCCCGATGTCTCGCCCTCGTCTTCATAACTATTCACAGTATCGATTATACTGTCCTACTCGACCGCTTTTGTGAATGTAGGTTCGTGTGTTACACCGATCAGTCTAAAGTAGCCCTTAATTGTATTTGGGTAACACATACATTTTTGTGGTCTTGTTAGAGTGATCTTACTTTTCTGTTATTTTCTATCAATCCATAAACTTTCCAATCTGAAGCCAGTATAATGTATTTGGACAAAGTGTTAAAAGTGCGGATATTGCAACCGTGTTACCCAGCGATGCGATAATATTGCTAATGTGACGTTTAACTTCTCCGGTGATACCATTAATTCTATTTAATCTGAAACAGCAGAATTTTAATATTCGCTTTTAAATTTAAGTTCAATTTAACCATTCTTTGCAGGGTTGTGTGTTATACTTTTTTCTCGGTAATAGTAGGCATTTCACAAATAGAAATTCTTTTTGTAAATCATTCTTCATTCCACAAACAAAACTTATTACAGCAAAACTCTACATGTTGCAGTGCACGATATGTGGTGAAATGTGTATTTTTTACATTTAAGGGCTGACGCAACTCTGTTCGGCGGTTCAGTGAACTTAGCGGGAATTGCGAGCCCCTTCAACTGAATACCCAACACTCTTCCCTGCCATTAGCCTGGCGTTTTTTTGGCGGGTCGCAAAGCGTGGGCAGTGGCATTATCTATCAAAACACATTGCCATAATTTAACAGGGGTTATTTGTACAAGTTTTGTTTACACAGTGAGTGGAAACAACTGACCTCATACAGACATCCAGCAGGCCTTTAATGTCTTATACACGTATTTCAAAACACCTTCATCAAAGGATTTTTCAATCATACGATAAAGATCAGATCTCCTGATTCAATCATTGGCATAACTCTGTGAAAATGAAAAGTGTAAGAATAAAATCGATTTTTGCGTAGTTATACCTCGTCCAGCATATTGATTTTCAGTATAATGAAGAACTTATACGTTTGTCAGAATATCGCATGAATGAAAACCCAGGTACCATATCGCAGGACGCATATTATCGATTGGATAAAACTTTGGTACATGTTTAAAGGGATTTTTCACGGTTTGGTAAATTGACAAAATTGAAAAAAGTTGTTTCATATTCGCAAATTTTCGGTTTAGTTATGATATTTGTAAGGAAACAGTATAACTGAACATTTGCCATGGTCTAATATAGCCATTATATGCATCTTTTGACGATTTAAAAACTAAAAATTATAAAGCGTTGCAACGCGAAACGATTGAATAATTTGGAGAGTTCTGTTGTTGTCGTTTAAATTTGTGAAACTACGAAGATTGCGTATATAAGGTATAAAATACGCATCCTATGTTGCTTGGCAGGATAGGTCAGTTGGCTAATGCATTTTTACTTTAGGATTCCGGGGGTCACTGGTTCGAGCCCTGCTGCGGACTACTTTTTTTTCCTTTTGTAAATTTTATTTTTGATTTTTTACTGGAGCTTTTAAAATTTAATATTTACATTTATCAATATAAAGCATATAATGACAAACTTCAAAACATGCCAAAATCTGTGAAAAGGCCCCTTTAATGCATTATTTATAGGCATTATTTCGCAAATTGCTAGTTCTAATGTCAAGAAAAATGCATGGTCAAATTTAGAAGAAAATTCTTTAACACCTTAATCGTAACATCATTGAGTCAGAATTGATTGATTTTCAAATACATATAATAGTATATTAGCCAAAATACTGAGCATGGCGGAAAAACGTGTTCGAATCATGCACAACGATCTCAATTTCGAAAGTAAAGTTCAGGATTTAAGATATAATGACCAGACTGTTCCTTCCTTAAATATGTATAGTTTTTCAGATAACTTCATATATATGTTAAACAATTAACAAGAGTATTCATATGTCCGTTTGTCAATCAGTTAATTCAATGCTAAGTTCCCGATGTGATACATACTAAGGAATTAATTTTGTACAAAATGAATGTATTTGAAGTAATAAAAAACTGGGCAGTAGAAAATAGCAAGGTGGAATAACATGTGGGTAAAGGATCAATTCACTTTTTGTAATAGGATCATCAAGGCGAAAGGTAAAAGATCAAATAACTGCCTCTTAAAAATGATAAAATTTAATGCTATTAGAAATGTTCATTTTAATATAAAGCAAATACCTTTGAGACAAACATAAATCATAATATTATTTACTCGTTTTGCTAGCTATAAATTTACTAAGAAACAGATTTATAATATATTATTATTTTTTATTTGTTGATGAATTGTGAGTTGTTTCCTTAACTGAACATAACTGTTTGGCTTTCAAAAAGCAGTTTGATTCGTTCGACAGCATATACCGTTTTGGGAAGAGAAAATATAATAATTTAATTAAAGTTCATGGCATTGTAAGTTGGTCTTTTTTTGTTTACAGATTTTAGCAGAGTAACAGTTGCTATCCATGTTAATATTACGAACTACGAATACAATACGTTATTACACTTTTGAAAAGCAAAGTCTCAGAAAAGACACTAATTTAAATGTACCTTGCCTTAATAACCTTTTTAATGAGCTGCTCAGATATAAACGATGCCGCGACGAGTTTTTAATAACCAGAACAGAACAGAACTGTATTTTCACCCAAGTATATAACATACAATATGGGCAATATAACAAAGTACAATATTAAGTACAATATTGAGACTTCCGATAATTTTAACAACAACAACACATATTATACAGTGAGAGTGGGGTATGAACAGTAGAGTGTATAAATATATATGAAGATAGTGAATTTATAGAATGAAGCAACACCAAAACTCATACATAGTGGTTATTGCCTGCGAATCATGTAACGGTAGGTAATTAATTATGTAGCCCGATATGTCGATGATTCGAGTATAATTAGTGATCTTTAACCTTAATTGTGCGGTGATATTGTGTGTACACGGCGTTTTCTTTAGCACGCGCTGATTTGGGAAGCATTTGCTAATTGTTAAATTCTTAATTTAAAGTTGCAAGTTTAATTAGTGAGATAAAAGCAATATTGCTGCATGCTGTTGATATATTCAGTTTCTTTTGTTGGAATGGTTTAGGTCATTTTTACGTGATTTATTCGCTCGACTGCACACGAGGGCGATTTACAATGGGATTTGCCAATGAATTAAATCATGCTAAATCATGGTCGATTGGATAATGTTGAGGCTAACCGAGATGTCAGCTGTGCCTTTCGATGAAACAAGTATCGTTGGAAACAATGGATACTCCCCGATGATGCGCTTTGTCAATCTATGTGTTAATAACCACCTAAAAAAATCTATTATTAGCCTTGGTGACCTTGACCTTGAACCCAGTGACCTCAAACCTCATCAAAAGGTAGAGGTCCATGCAAGGTACCTACATGCCAAATATGAAAGAGATCGGTAAAGTAGTGAAGGCCCTATGAGAAACTGTAACAAAAGCGTGACGGAAAATCTATTATTAGCCTCGGTGACCTTGACCTTGAACCAAGTGACCTCAAACCTCATCAAAAGGTAGAAGTCCATGCAAGGTACCTACATGCCAAATATGAAAGAGATCGGTAAAGTATTAAAGGCGCTATGAGAAACGGTAACAAAAGTGTGACGGAAAGAAGTAAGTAAGTAAGGAAGGAAGGAAGGAAGGAAGGAAGGAAGGAAGGAAGGAAGGAAGGAAGGAAGGAAGGAAGGAAGGAAGGAAGGAAGGAAGGAAGGAAGGAAGGAAGGAAGGAAGGAAGGAAGGAAGGAAGGAAGGAAGGAAGGAAGGACAAACTGGCAACTATATGCTCCGCCGAAATTTTATTTCGGGGAGCATAACAATAGGTAAAACTGTTAGGATTAAGCAAATTGAAATATGAATTGTGTTTACAGCATGTAGGAAGAATGAGCTAAGCCTAGGGGTCATTAAGAAGTGATTTTTAACCACTTAATTGTAATGGTTACATTAGAGCACAGGTGGTTAGCGTGTGGCTATGATATTAATAAGTGAAAACACCCTTTTGAATGATCAATAATCATATTATAACGAAAAATTAAATTTTATGAAAAAAAAATTCACTATCAAATATATATATAACAAGGTATGCAACTCAAATCACCCTAAAACGGTGTGAATCGCTTTGAACAGCCATATCTTCATCAATTGTGCAGCGATTTTCACGATCTCGGTCTTATTCAACGCAGAAATGAATTTCCTTTCTGGAAATGTATATGTCTTGCAATATTTTTACAAATGTTGGGTAATCTTTTAAAAAATATCCTTGTTCGAAGTCCAAAATTTTCATCCGATTGTTCCCAAACTTTCACAGGTTTTTTTTATTAATACCAGAATTATGTCTCTTTAAATTTAAAAATAAAAGTGAAAAACTGCTTGGTTAGGTGATTATGTCAACATTTTTCATCAGATTCTTTCCAAACTTACAGTATCTTCATATCAATGAGCATTTTTACCTCATTTAAAATGAGAAACATCGGGACAATAAGTCCAGATTTTTTTCTATTAAATTTGACAAAATAAACAATTTCCATTTGTTTAAAAGATTTCACAACTTTCGTCTGAATCTTTCCAAACTTGTTAAGTGTTTTAAAATTAGTATTACTCGAACCCTATTGAAAATGATGAATATCGGAGCAATAAATCTATTTTTGATCTTTTACTGAATTTCAAAGTATTGTGAAATGCAGCTTCTTTATACAATTTACAGTTTTCATTCAATTTTTTTTCCAAACTTTTACAGTGTTGTCATATCAATGAGTACTCAACATCTATCGTAAATGAGCAACGTAAGACTAAGTTCAGAATCATCTCCTTGAAGTTGAGGAAAAAATGAAATTACGCTTACAAGATGAAGCAGATTTTTTAAAAACCTACACAGTTTCATTAATGAAAACTGCACACGGATACCAGTAAAAAGGGAAACCAATGTAAATAAAATGAACTATGAAATATTTGGGAGTAACAACACAAAATCATAGATAATGGTTATTTGGGAGTTATAACACAACATCATAGCTAATGGTTATTTGGGGGTTATAACAAAAAATCATAGATAATGGTTATACCAGTATCTTTTTCTATTTTGTTTAAAATAATGATGATGATGATGATGATGATGATTATGATGATGATGATGATGATGATGATGATGATGATGATGATGATAATGATGATGATGATGATGATGATGATGATGATGATGATGATGATGATGACGATGATGATAATGATGATGATGACAAGAAGGATATCACAGTTATTGGAGAGTAGATAATAATTATCTTACTCACTACTATGAGCAAATGAAATGCTCCGATAGAATAGATATTTATTGATTTGCAGGTGTGTATTTGGCAAGGTAATAATATGGAGAAGGACAAAGAAAGTGCGATAAACCCGCACTCTCGCACCTTATAGCACCGCACTCTCGCACCTTATAGCACATGAGTGTGTGGTGATATAATCAGCTATTTTAACTTAAGTGTGTAGTTTTGAATTCATAAAATTGGATATTATGTTCATTTTAGTCTAGTTTTCAGGTCTTGTAATTTCGGATCCTTACAGAAACGGATTTCTTTGCTGGATAATGATGTCGCAACATTTGCGGACGTCTCGAGACTGCCTTTGAGGTCGATCTCCGTTGCCCAATGCCTTTTTGTTCATTTAGGTGTCGAAATACCTGTCAAATACAAACACTCATTCCTAATTTGGCCGTTTGTAAATATGTGTTACTTATAATTTGCTAAATTAACGAGGGTACTAGTGATGGTTTCATTTAAGATTAAGTGCTCAAAACCATTATCACGGAATTGATTCTGAATTGATAACATTTCCCACAGTTCGATTGTAACAAAACATTTTTTATCAGCATTAACAGTTAAGAAGGCTGCAGTAAATGGCCTTCGGCAACATATAAATCTGATAATATCTCTTCTTTAAAATAACCTGATTTGTAAGGGGTCATTCTCCATACCTTGTTTGTCACAATATTCGTAATTGACTGTAATAGATAAAACCCCGCCTTAGGCGAAATTACATTTAAGCCTGCTAGTGTGTTGTGTGTTTCTTATGACAAGCACATTTTTCTTTTTGTCACTGATCGTTTTTACAACTGCGATAACAATGGTTAACCCGGACTAAAAGAAAATACCTGTAAAAAAAGAGGTCACTATACCCTCGACATTTGTATTACTAAATAATACTTTGTACACGCACAAGATAGAGGACTGTGAGCCGTTTCATCAACGATTTACGACTAGTTGTAAATTACGATTTACATAAATTACGATGTTTCAATGAAATCGCGTTTCATCAAGCAAATCGTAAATTAACATTACATTAATTTCATACATAAATATACGACTGGGTAAGAGCACCCGTAAATTAACGTAATGGCGGTCGTTTTTGTCATCCACGACGACAGGAGACGAAAAATTACCAATTCCAAGGCTTTTTAGGGAGAGAATTGCTCTCGAAATTAGATGAGAACATTGCTTCGATATACCGTCTAAGTAAGGGCGGAATAGAGCGATTGTTGGTTTTGATCGGGGAAGACATAGCACCAACTTGCCGGCGAGCTCATCCCTTCCATTCCGTCGCTTAGGTATGTAAATAAGGCAAAGAAATCATTGATTTAAACAAGTATAATTAGAAAATTGTATTTATTTTCAAATAGCAAATAAGTAGCATTTAACCCAAAAACTTTAGAGTAGTTGCCCTTTGTTTACTAAGCATTTGACAACTCGGATTTTGCAAAATGGTTGAAGAAGAAGTAATTGTTGTATCTTTTCTAAATAAAAGCATTCAATGATTACCGGTATTAGTTTAAGCATTTATTGTTGTGTTAAACGCATTCTATTTTGTGTCGACGTGTACTTATCGATGACTTTAAGTGCAGACTGATTTACCCCACCCGCTAATGTTGAACTTGTAGTTGTTCTACTTCTAAATGATATGATTGAACAATACTTTACCTCGAAATTGTTGATTATAACATCGTGATCATGAAAATGAATATGACATCATGATATTGTTTGTGTTTGCTTTTTTTAAACAAGTTTATTGTATTGGTGAGTTAAGTAGATGCTGAGTAATGGTACCTTATGTATTTAATAATTGTAGAAAAATCACCTTAATTGTTTCTATATTGTTCTCATTTGATTACAATGTTGTTCGATTGGTCATTGTCAGCTCGGATACTACTTACCTGTACCTCGGGTACTCTTTTAAGTATACTTACATGTAGAGCTAACCCTGTTACAGTTTATATACTTTAACATAGCCGGAAATTTAATGCTAAATGGGTTGTTGTAGGCTTAATATTTTTAATTATGTTCACATAAATGCCTTTTTTTTCTCAAATAGTGTTTATATCATCCAAATTTATACTCAAAAAGCATGTTGATGCAGTTTTTTCAAAAGGTAAGTTTAATTTAGATAAACAATATGGCTTTACATTTATCTGTAGTGCACTGTACCACATCGAATTTTGGGCAGGAATACAACTCGGGTACAGTCTAATAAGGACCGGGTACGTTTAAGTATATTAACCTTACTCGAGGTACATGCAAGTATGCTTAATGATACCAGGGGTACATGGAAGTAGTACCCAAGCTGTGAATAACCAATGGAGCGTGAGTAAAGTAGATTGTACCTTATGTCTTTAATAATTGCAGAACAATTACCTTAATTATTTCTATATTGTTTTCATTTGATTACAATTTATTTATTTGTCAAATTCAATTCTGCAGTGCTATAAATATGCACCCCCCCTCCAAAAAATTTATTTTGTGCATATTGATGGGGCTTTTTTATTTATTTACTCCTTTTCTGCATTCCTCCCTTTTGTGTTGGTAATGTGAACATGAAATGATGAGCACTTTCATGTTAATGAATAACTTTTATTTTTTATAGATTTTGGCATATTGCATATTGCCAAGGGAGATGTTTACTGAGGATTCCATGCCATTAATGTGCAGGCTGTTGCTGACGCCAGCATGAGGTAAATGTAAATACAGTATTATGATTCATTACCTTATCATTAAATTTGGTATAAAAGCAGATAAATACCATAAAAGGTTGAAATAAGCGTAATGCTTATCATCTTTGACATCTAATAATAACTAGTTACGTACATCGCAAAAATCATTAACTACCACAATAAGCACCATTAGCACTGTGTGATCAAGCTTTTGTTCTTTTATGTGTTAGCCAATGCAGCTATCAGTATTATCTTTAAATATTGTCTTAAGTTACATTATTTCATATAGGTAACTAAAATATAGTGATTTGATAATACTTAAGCTAGTTTTGTGAAACTTATTGAGATGCTTTCCTACCTTAATCTAACAATATTAACTGTGGACTGCTGTTTTATCAAAGACAAAGCAACTGCCCAATAAAATATTTCAATTTACAGCAATATCTGAGCACCAATAATGAGGGTCATTTGCTGGGAGATAGTGGGTATCCGTTAAGGACTAACCTGATGACCCCTTAACCTCATCCCTCCCATGCTGCGGAACAGGCCTACAATGACCATCTATGTAGAGGGTGGGTAGTAGAAAGGGCATTTGGAGTGTTGAAATCACGAGATTGGTAACATATAATATAGGTTGGGAAATAAAAGTCTTATTAGTGCGAGATCAACTTACCACACAGTATTTAAATGAAGTATTAGTATTGTCTCTTTTTTGTGCCTCACAGTGTCTTAAATCAAACGTAACTTCTAAAGCTTGATAACGTACAACTTTAATTATCAAATTTTAGAATTTATATTTAAATAACTTTTATAATAACTGAGGGTTGTTTGCATGTGTGAATATGATGTTTCATAAAAAAATGTCCGTTTCAATAAACTGATGATTTATTCATTTTATTTTAAATCTTAAAAATTCATTTTGCTTATCCTCAGACTCTATGTATGAAATATTGTTTTCTAGTGCATTTAAATGATATTGTGCATTAATAGTGAATACAGGCACAAATAAAGTGTTTTGTAGGCTATATATTATATATAATTTATATTAAAATTAAATTAATGTCAATGGTATCAGGACAATTTAGTCACTTAGACAAATGTCTATGTTAAAGAAATACTTTTGATATTTGTTTAGATATCTGCATGCCACTGGTGGATGTTGGCCTTTCAAGTCCAATAAGTGCTGTGAAATATCAACTGTGTACATGCCCCTGCATAACCTGTGTCTGGATTCAAACATTCCACTGATAGAGGAATTGGTTGGAAACGTGATGGAACCGGAAGTTATGAACAACACACCAGTACATCGAGCAGCATGTGATCAGAGGCAGCAGCTGATCAAACTGTTTCATAAAATATGCTAAAAATTTATAGTTATAAATGTTATAAAGTGATAGATGGCTTGAGTCTTCTCTGAATAGGCAGAGCTACACTACTCAGCCAAATGGCGTAAAGTTGTGTCATAGCTGATTTGGAAGGATTGGTATTCCTGGTCGTCTAGACACAATAGTTACAACAGCTGATATTTGCATGTTCTATAATTGTGTATGCATAATTTGTCTAATATTTACTTCAAGGTTATAGGTTTGTGAAAGAAAAAAATGCAAATGTTCTGAGGACCAATAAAAAAAGTTATGTGTTAGGTATTACCAAGTGCTTGATTTAATATTTAGTTTAAAGGGAACTTTACCTAAATTTTGGCAGATATTTAAGTTTTTCATTAAACGCTTTTATATTGATACATGTTAACACTGGATGTAAAAAGCTCCAGTAAAAAACGAATACAATTAAAGAAAGATAAAAAGTAACTCCTATAGGGCTCAAACCACTGACCCCTGAAGTAAAAGCCTCACACTAAGACCACTTGTCCATCCATGTTGATACAATGAGTGATGTATTTTACACTTTATATAAGCAATCCTCATCGTGTCACAAAATATAACGACAACAGCAGAACTCTACAAATTATTCAATCGTCGAGTGTTGCAGCAGATAGTTGCAACGCTTTAAAATTTTCAAGTTTTTAAATCGTCAAAAGATGCATATAATGGATATTTTAGAGCATGGTAAATGTTCAGTATTACTGTTTCCTCACAAATATCATAACTACAACAAAAGTTTGCGAATCTTAAACTTATTTTTTTTAATTGAGTCAATTTACCAAAACTGGAAATGGTCCCTTGAATATTGAACAGTTATCTAAGCACCAGAAAAGATCATATACTCAAGGTACTTTTCCCCATTAACAATTATTCAAGTGATATTTTACCCACTGACTTTAGCTCTAAAAGGTGTTCTCTGTAATGAACATTCTCAAAGCCACATTAAAACAAGGGCTGTTAGTAAAACATGCATGCCCCCCATTTGGGCTGTCAGTTGTAGTGGCAGTCATTGTGTAAATACTTTTTTTGTCACTGTGAACTTGACCTTTGACCTAGTGACCGGAAAATCAATAGGAGTCATCTGCCAGACATGATCAATGTACCTATGAAGTTTCATAATCCTAGCTGTTAGCATTCTTGAGTTACCATCCGGAAACCATTTTACTATTTTGAGTCACCGTGACCTTGACATTTGACCTAGTGACCTGAAAATCAATAGGGGTCATCTGCAAGTCATGACCAATCTACCTATGAAGTTTCATGATCCTAGGCGTAAGCATTCTTAATTCATCATCTCGCAATCATTTTACTGTTTTGACTCACTGTGACCTTGACCTTGACCTAGTGACCTGACAATCAATATGGGTCATCTGCCAGTCATGATTAATCTACCTATGAAGTTTCATGATCCTAGGCCTAAGCTGTCTTGAGTTATCTATCATCCGGAAACCATCTGGTGGACAGACCGACCAAGCAAAACAATATACCCCCTCTTCTTTGAAGGGGGGCATAAAAAGTGGGCTTGTAAATGTATCGGTACTTTATTATAATAAGTGTGCTGTCTATAAATATGGATATTATTGTCATAAAAAAATAGAAGTTTTCCAGTATATTAGATTGTTTCCGAATGTATTTACTAAACTTTACCCCTTTATGATTCTCTGTTCAATTATTTAGTCATCTACCGTTAAAAAATGTTGTTTACCTGTGCAATTTTTATTGAAATGTTTATGATAATAATGTTTATGGTATTTGATAACAGTTGCTATGACACTTGTTTTCAATGAATAAAACACAAAGAACATTCACAAAATTAATATTTATTATTAATCAGGAAGTACAATATATTAACTGGGCATGGTATTATAATTCATATGACAATTTATATCTTACATGATAGTATGTGTAATAATAAGTTTCATATACTCACTGAACACCATCACATGTAAAATCAATTAAAAGTTCCAGAAACAATTGTTGTGAATGAGCAATTTAGAATTTCATTTTTTTTAAAGAGAAACCAGTTCCTCATGATTATTGCTTATGTCCCTCTGAATGGCATATCTTTCCCTTGACGCCATCAACATCTCCTCCCGAGTTTTATTACGCTGTTGCTTCATTCTTCACATGTTGCTGCAAGCAGATAAATTTACTAGTTTATACATTTAACAGAACTAAATATTAAATACACAACATACGACACTATGGTCATAATAAGTTAGCATGCCTACATGACCTGGTTTTGTTTCTGAAAGTTGGTTTTTGTATTGCAAAATTAACCTAGCTTTCTGAACTTAAACTCAACATTTGTGTGTGACACTAATGCTCTACATTCCAATTTCTTTTTTAAGTACATTGATGTCGAAAGAATTAAATAAAAAATACCTTGACACACAAGTTCATACCCTGGTAAATAGGTTACCTGTAATAAAGTTAAATGAAAAAATGCAGCAATACTTTATCCCCATAAAACAGAGTACAATGAAAAACAAGAGCACCGCAAAACAGGTGTGAACGCTCGGCTACGGGTGCATTTTTTAATGAATAAAAGCTTGTCAGAATTATTTTAAGGTCACAGTGACCTTCACCTTTGACCTAGTGACCCAAATATGGATGAGGCGTGTAGAACTCGTCAAGGTGGAGCTGCATATGAAGTTTCAAAGTTATAGGTGGAAGCACTTTGATTTTATGGCCAAAGTTCAATACATTGACAAAATGTTAAGGTTTGAGCATGACGCGGAGGACACTACACGCTGGCTATGACAATACCTTGGGTTTTCTCCGAAAACAGCCCAGCTTTAAATTGAAAACATAAATTGTTACAATTTCATTGTAGGAAATAATTAGCAGTCAGCTTTACTATAATCCATAGAGAAAAACAATAATTACTATTTGTTGCTTCTGCCTTCAGTTTTATGTTTTAATGTAGCTGAGTGACACAACTTCTGTTTGAGTTTTGACAACCGTGTTCTCTGTCCATTCAATTTTGGTCCTTCAGCCAGTAATAACATTTTGTTTTCTGGAAAAACAAAGAAATGAAAGCTGCATTTGTGATCTTTACATGTAACACAGTTTTGCAGAGAAAGCAATATAAATCAATGTTGATTATTTACATCTTGTGAATCAACACTATAATAAATTATTGTGGACAATGATATTTATTTAATGCTTTCCGGTGGTTTATAGAGAAATATCGGTCGATTAAAACGGATAATTTCACTGTTTCAAACAATGAAAATTATCAGTGAGAATTATCGATAATTTTCATTGTTAACTGTGAAATGACGTCATTTATTTGACAAAATGACAACATAATCCCAACGACATTCTTAAGTAAAACTCTTTAAGTTTAACAATGTATATAAACTGCGAAAAAAGCATAAAATAAAAAGAAAATTTGTTGGATTCGGTGGAATATTGATTTTAATTCACTCGTGATCATAGAAAATATATATTTTTACTCGTGGCTGCGCCACTTGTGAAAATATCATTGTCTATGATTACTCGTGAATTAAAAACGATAATCCACCGAATCCAACAAATATCCTCTATATAATGGACAAACAAATAGCATTCTCAATGATATGACATTTGTAATTACTAAACATGTTGTGTCATGTGAATCTAATACCTTAATATTGAAATAAAATATTTGATAATTGAACACAAAAATGCTGACATGACAAACTTTCAATCCATGATGTCTTGTTATTGTCAGCCTGAATTCCGATTGGTCTCTATTAAATTATATTATTTAACTGTTAATTGATCTACACCACAGTCACATTTCTGCATAGAAAGAACAAAACAACAAATCTTACCAATACATTTTTATTCATGGATAAAGAAAATAAACAAAAAATAATCTTCATTCTTGTCAATATCAATTGCCGCCTTGAGTCTTTTGATGATTTTTGCTTTGGCAGACACTTGGCTGAAATAATTCGCGTTCAGATTTATCCTGAACGCGAATTATTTTAGCTGTCTTCATTCATGACCAACAAGTTCTCAACTCACATTTCAACCGTCTCCATCCAAATTACCAAAATAACTTCTTTTTGCGTTTAGTAACGGAAGGAGAGTGTCGGCCAAACAGCAATCGGTAGCCTTCCACACCGGTCTACACGTCGTTTTCCAGTGTTTGTTTTTGTGTCGATTCACAACTAGCATTGTTTTTGTTAGTCCAAATAATTAGACGTAAATCGACCTCATATTTATAGGAGTATGTTTTTTGTGCGATGTTTGCCTTAGCTGACAGAACGCGCGAAAATTACGTCATGCAATTTTTCAGACTGTGTCACTATTATTTCGGTTACAAAATACGTATATTTAAGTAGTCGTATTTTATGTATGTTGCATTTACGATTTCGTTGATGAAACGGAGTTTATGTAAAATCGTAAACGACTACATTAATCTCGATACATAATTTACGATCGTATAAAAATACGTAATTATTGATGAAACGGCCCCCTGAGGTGTATCTTAACAAAGCGCAGCAACGCAAATCTTCATTTCTTTCTAGACATTTACCAAATACACGCATATATCAGCATTAAGCTAATCAATAAAGTTTGTTTACCCAAGGATCAGTATGTTTTACACAAATATGGCCATATCTGGAGTAAGTCTTAACGTGTATGGCTCTCAGTGACTTTCTTTTTTTAGTATTAAGATATAAATACTCCACAATTTCGTAGTTGAGATTGCTGATTTTTCTCTGACTGCCGAAAAACCTTATAGATCTGAACATTGTGAATTGGTTGTTTTGTCTTAAATGTTACCGTTTTATAGAGTGTTTTGTATTGCACTTTGATGATTCACAATGAAATATGTATCTAGTTATTGCGTCTTAAATATTATGTGCTGTGTTGTGCATCAATTCTTACATGCAACACCCATATCCATTTGAAAATGAGTTAGTGTTGATCTTGAATATTTGTGTGGGCTTTGTTTCTTCAAAACTGTGTGCTACTAGTCAAATTAAAATTAAAAAAGAGTCAATTTATATTACAAAATAAAATCATAAGAACAATTTATAGGATTGCATGCATTATATAATCAGTCATTAAATATGTTAACCTGTCATGCAACACGTTTAATAGAAAACAAATCAAACCAAAATTATAATAATAAGCGTTGCGTAAATGAACTCAGGAAAACATTATTATATAGAACATTTCTATGTCCAATATAATGTAGGAGTTGTAGACAATATTGATGGTGCATCTGTGTTGATGATGGTGAAGTAAAAATGCCTAGTAGATGGTAAATATTTTTTATTTGGAATTTACTTTAAAACTGCAGAGGAGGTTTGATTTCAAAGAGAAAATGCTATTATGGTTATATGTCTGTCATACTTTATGATGCATTTCTTAATAAAGGTTTTTATTTGTCAAAGTGTGATTTCCTTCTTTACCAAACATCATACATTTCTGAAATCTGAAGCTATAAACATTGTTGTGAATTTCACACCAATGTTTAAAGCTTTTTAAAAGACTTCAGAAAGGTGCTGATTTACTTTTTATATTCCATTAATTTATATCACTTATTCACATTGAAAAGTGCGAAATTAAAAAAAAATCGGGCGGGGAGAACCCTACCGCACCCTCCCCGGTTCGCCCCCACCTAAAAAATCCTCCGTACGACCCTGAATGTATATAACCATAACCATTACATTTAAACATATTAAATTCTTGATATGGTCTGCACTGGGATGACATTATTGACTCCAAGATTCGATATGTTATGTGTTAATTTGTTTAAGGGAAGGGAAGCTTAACATCGTTCCACTCGTCATAACGCACCTTGGCCGCTTTTAGTTTTATTCAAGATCTTTCAAATAATGAATATTTAGTTTCTAGCTTTTGAATTCTTCAGTTGAACTATGTAATCAGAGGGCTGTTAAATCATCATTTTTTAATGTACAAACAGTTACTTCGTCACTGTTTACAATTTTAAGTCCATTTAAATTCATTTGTATAATTATTTAAATACACAGCTTTAAATAATAATTAGAATACTGGAATGTAATGGGTGCGATCATTTTGAATGTTTTTATCATGTCACTTAAATAACATTTCTTGCGACGACCTTCTTTCCGATCCCAACAATGAGGTAAACGTAATGTAACCATCGTGCGAGAGATTGCGGTCTAAATGATTCTAACGCACTGACGTCACCATCTTTTCATACGACGCGCGGAAATGCCATCATCATCGGCCGAATTATCCAATTGAGCCTTGTTCTGAGAAAACTGGGCTTAATGCATGTGCTTAAAGTGTCGTCCCAGATTAGCCTGTGCAGTCCGCACAGGTTTATCAGGGACAACACTTTCCGCTTTTATGGTATTTTTAGTTTCAAGGATGTCCCTACTTACCGAAAATAAAGTTTAGGCGGAAAGTGTCGTCCCTGATTAGCCTGTGATGACTGCACAGGCTAATTTGGGATGACACTTTACGCACATGCAGTAAGCCCAGTTTTCCCAGAACGCGGCTCATAATAAATTTTGTACGAATAAGGCGGTTTATAATTGTCTTCACTTGTTCACGTTGCTCGAACATTGCTTAAAATTTTACTAAAAATAGCGCGACTGACAAGATTTGAGAACCTCTGTTGACTTCAAAAAGTACCACTAACCGTAGAGATTTTCAGCCACTTCAAACCTGTACAGTAACATTAGTTGTTTATTAGTGTACGCTTACATTCGGTAAATGTTCAATCGGGTGATAAAACTGTCCTACCCACCTTCCCAAATGTTTATGGAAATGTAACCTGCAAAACACGTATTATTGCCTTAAGCAACCGACTTAAGCTTAGAACAAAAATAGGAAAGTCATAATCATATTAAGTTTTATTTTACGGTCAGATACAAAACATGAATAAATATATCCAACCTTCAGAATGAATTCAAGCGTGAAATTGACATGAAGTTTGTGTGTTGTTCAGCCGTGCGTAAACATTAAATACCAGGGTTATAAACCATATTAATGTATACGCTCAACAATCCCAAGTCAGTCGGGAGTGATAGGGTGACGAGAATGGAGACCAAGGACCGCTATCGATTGCCTTACGCGCGTCTGTGGATTGTGTCCGGTATTATTGTGTTCGTCGGGTATGTTCTGCACGTCGTAGGTTTCGCTACTAATTATTGGACCGATGTCGGGTTGTCAAATATTGGCTTGTGGAGAGCTTGTGTAAACGCTATAGGATGCGGTGATATTGGGACTAGCATTATTGGTAAGTGTTTTTTCTTAATTGTTATTCCACGTGTGAATTTCTAATTTGTTGGAAATACAAAAAAGGAATTAAATAGTCGGTTCAAGCGATTTACGTGCCTGCAACCATATGTGTTGGACTCCTAAGTTGTAATTCCAGTCTCGTATTAGATTTGTGAACCGAAAGGATGTCATATAAATAAATTTAAGAAGTTCTGTATTTATTAAAATTTAATATTTATTGAAAAGAAAACAACACAAAACAACAGCTATTTTTAATATAGTCAGCTTGCTCACGATTTCAGACTGGTGGAAGGCAGTTCAAGCTTTAACTATCATCGGCATCATCCTCGGCTTCATAGCGATCATTGTCTTATCCGTTATCATCTGTAAACCACGCCACTACAAATGGCGAATAGTCGCCTGTTTGTGTGCATTTTTTGCAGGTAAGATTACAAGAAAAAAAAACAAGTATGTTTGAGTTAGAACACGCAAGTTTACATAATCGTTGACTTAGCAATTGCACGAGTTAAATAACGGTGTGCACATACTTATTATGAAGTAATGTAAGATTCGTCAAAATGTTTGGGGAAAATAAGGGGAAATTATGCGACGAAAAAAATCTTAAAGTACTTTCAGTGTATAAGTTTACAAAGGCTCGCTAACTGTCGATTTTTTAAATCATTTATCTTTCATAAACATGCGTGGTATGAACATGAGGCAAGTCGCATACGATAAGCTTAATCCTTAAATCCTAAACCTACTCTAAAACAACCCTTATGTTCCCTTCATTCAACCCATTTATGCCTAGTGGACTCTCCCATCCTTCTAAACTGGATCAATTTATTTCCAAATTAGGGATATCTAGATATCTCTTTCTATATTTAGAATATTTTTTTACAGAAATTCCTTTAAGCAAACAGTGCAGACCCAGATGAGACGCCGCATCATGCGGCGTCTCATCTGGGTCTACGCTGTTTGCCAAGGCCTTTTTTTCTAGACGCTAGGCATAATTGGGTTAAACGTGCGAATATTCACCGAACATAGTTTTGCGGGTTTGGTACAAAAAACTACATTCTGGTGTCTTAAAGAACTACGGATTCCCGAATTTTCTTTGGTTGGATTGTTTTTGGACATCATGTAAAATACATGGAGCGCGTCCCACATGTCCGCTAATATGACCCATTATATTTCCTTTGGGTCACATGTTAGTGTTTGTTTAGCACATTCTACTTCCCAATTATTAATTTCTACGTTTCATATAATTCCTGTTGGCGTTGATGTTGTTCAATTTAATCTGTAATGAATAGAATGAGGGAGAGGTAGCGGAATGTAAAGTATCCTTTACAAAGTTGTCTGCAGTTTGTATATTGGACCTGTTTAAATGTAACGCTTGGTGACTTTTGGGTTATTTCTGTCCTTCCGTATTTAGTTTCAGGTGGTTTTAAAACGATTAGATAGTTGTGGCGATAAATATCACCCCAGTACGCAATTAACTAACCCTATTTCTGATAACCAAACTGCATACACAAGATAAAAGTCGCAATATGTATTACCAATATTAATTGACAGACCTCATTTGTTTAAGCACGGATTCTAGATTACACGGATAAGAAACGGGACCGTTACGCCAAATATCTTGTTGTGTCTAAGTCACGTGACCGTGTCGTAACTATCGATCTTTTATCGAAGCGCCGAGGTTATAAATTTGATGTACCCACTCACGTATTTTGTTAAATTATAGTTTCATTTTTAAGCCGATTTTGACAAATTATATATCATTAGAAAGCTTATGTAACGTAGTTTGTTTTCAGATATATCAATATATATTAAGTTTTTCTTCTGATTTCGGCAGCCCGGCGAGTTATAACTTTAACTTTTGCAAATAACATACCGTTTTGGAGTTTGAGAATCTAGATTTACGGTTGACATGTTCGTACTTTATACCGATTTGTAGCGTTTATATTTGGAGTTCAGTTTTAAAAATAACATCTTGCTTAGGAGAATAGAATTCTGTATACGATAGAAAAAAAATGTTTAAAAACGAAAGTAATTAAGGAATGAAGGCGGGAAAATGTAGCGCGCGTTCCTAACGCACTGAACTGATGCTACGGTCTTGGCGATTATGCTTTTGTTTAGAAACCGGCCATTGAATTTCCTTTGCCATGATTATTATATTTTTTATGAAATATATTGAAATATTTTGTTCTAGAGACATATCCATAAAGCTAAGTATTAATGAAGCTTAATAAATTTACGATTTCAGCTCTTGATTATAACACAGAAAGGGTGTTCATTTTATGATGAAACAGCGTATACAAATGTATAGCGGACCCTCTTGATATTTTTCGGCTTTGCATACTTCAAATATAATGGGTGTTAAAACATTCACGTTTGTTGTTTATTATCAAAAAGGTAATTATGTAAAATTATATGAAAGGTTATTAACCATAAATTATCAATTAATTAAACTTATTTAAAGATTCTTGAAAATCGCGGTCAACTGTCTATGCATGTATATTGAAATATCTTTATAAGTTAACAGAGTTATAAATATATAGAATTCTAAATTAAAACTCTGTATTATTTGTATTTTTCGGAAAGATTATTTAACCCCGTTGTGGTCAAATGAGAATGCTGTTTTAATTATGTTGTTCCGTACACTACCATACACTCTTTATAGGACTACGAAATGACGGAGTTTTTTTTAAATGTTTGAAATGTACATGTATAGGTATTAGGCACTTATAATTATTGTGATTTAGCTGGCTGACATCTATACAGTATTTAGTTTATGGCAATCTGTATGGGCAGATGACTATAAATGTTTTCAATACGCTACATATCTTATAAACGCAAAATTGAGTATGTTGCGTTACATTACTCCAAGAAATGACCACTAATACCACGAGAAGACATGGAGGTATCATAAAAAGTGTAATCTGACCAGACATTGCCACCTGTGGTTAGGGACCAATATACAAGTATAGGTCCCTGCTGTGGCGTATGACACCATAGTGTTATTTAGTATTGGTCGGCACAGTATCTGATCATAACGACATAATTGGTTTGTGCTGAACACAGGGGCAATAAAACCACAGATCTATCAATAAACAAGATTATTGAGATATTGTTTTGTACACCGCGATAAAAATGCTCAAACCATGGACTCTAGATTACACGGATAAGAAACATGGCAATATTCTCAGAATCATCACTGCTATATGTGTAATCACCTAACAATTCGTCTAAAAATAATTTATATATTTGAGTTGAAGACGATGTACTGTTGTTTAAGTCTGAATAAACTATCTGTCTAAATCCAAGCCGTCATCGTCCCGGTGAAAAAAAAAATCTGATTTTCAATAGTTGGACATGATGCCCTGATGTCAAAATACGAAATGACCCGCGTAACACGGACCGTGATTTTCAAGAATCTTTAATAAATTGATAATTTAAGGTAAATAACATTTAAAATAATTATACATAATTACCTTTTTGATAATAAACAGCAAACGATGAATGTTTTTGACACCCATTTTATTTCAAGTATGCATGCAAAGCCGAATAATATCGAGAGGGTCCGCTATATACGCTGTTTCATCATAAATTTTACACCCTTTCTGTGTTATAAACAAGAGCTGAAACAGGGCTCGCGCTGTCGTTCGCCACTTGAGCCATTTGCGAAAATATTGAGAATTTTGCTCAAGAAAAATCCGATTTGCGAAAATGCTAAAATCTCGTAAAATTTCATTGAAAACAGCCGCCATTTTAACCCGAAACTGGTTTTCTATATTTTTCTCTTTGTTTCAATGAAAGTATTCGCAATTTAAACAGTGAACGAAAACCGGTCTGCACCTGAATCGAGACATTGCTTGACCTTATTGTTATTGAAGTGCACATGGTAGCTGGCCAATCAAAACTGAGCTCGCTTACACATGAAATGACGTTGTTGAATGAAACGTAAAAATGGGTGGAGCTTTGAATACACAGTTAATATTGTCGTCTGCAAACAAAATAGCGACCGGTCGCAAATGTATTATAACATTAAAAATGAAAATTAGCGTGACAATAAATTAATTATCTCCAAGCTGACTATCGATCTAAATTAAAGAGTGATAATTAAATAATTAGTTCTATTTCGTTGATGTTACAACTTCTGCCGATTTTCGATTGAAATGAAAAGGTAATAATTAATTAATTTGATCGTTTTACTCACACACTATGTTAACTAACAGCGGCGTATTTAAATCAAAGGAAAACGTGAAAAACACGCGCGGTTTAATTGCAATTAAAGTTGAATTAAAGTTACGAATTTGTAACACATAGGAAGAGTAATTAATGTCGTCTACAATATAAATGGAAGTAACCACTTTGTCCGTACAGTCGCTAACATGGCTTCTTTAACCTTAAAGCGTCCTTTGGACGAAAATGAGTATAGCAGGATTTTTTGCAATGTATTTTGTGAATGAAATGTATGCTTGTATTTAACATGCCATTCATCATCAGGGCCCTCAATCTATTAAATCTGCCGCCGAAATTCGGCGGCAGTCCCCCATCTGAAAAGTATACATTTTTCCCCTATTGGGGGGAAAAATCCCCCCCCGCCAAAAAAAAAAAAAAAAAAAAAAATTTTAATAGAAAGATGTGTCTCAGGATTATTATATCTCAATTCTATTTCAATTTAATCTTTGCAAACATACAAAATTATGAAAAATGCAATGAATATAGTGCAAACATGTACAAATGTAATAATGAGAGAGTAAGTAAAAAAATCCCCCAAAAAGGGAAACGCTGCGAAAATTCCCCCTCCTAAGGGCTGCGGACCCCTTCCCCCAAAGTAGTGTGAGGGCGCTGATCATGTTGTTAAAAATGTGCTGCATGAAAATATCTCTATAACTATGAAAATTGTTATGTGATGTATATTATGATATGTGACATGTGCTTGTAAAAAGAAATATGAAAAATCTACAGTATATATTGTTATTTGAAACAAACGAAAACTGGTTGGCAATAGGCCCCAAACGCACCACAGACAATCTAGGATCCAAAATGTTTTCGGGGGGGGGGGCATGCCCCCGGAACCCCCTAGATCTGGGTGGCTCAAAGATATTTTGGGCCAGCGCTAGCCCTGGCTGAAATCGTTAATTTATTAAGATTCATTTATAATAAGCTTTATTGATATGTTTTCGTGAACAAAATACTACAATATATTCCATAAAAAATATAATAAGATGGCAAAAGAAATTCAATGGCCGGTTTCTAAACAAAAGCATAATCGCCAAGACCGTAGCATCAGTTCAGTGCGTTAGGAACGCGCGCTACATTTTCCCGCCTTCATTCCTTAATTACTTTCGTTTTTAAACATTTTTTTTTCTATCGTATACAGAATTCTATTCTCCTAAGCAAGATGTTATTTTTAAAACTGAACTCCAAATATAAACGCTACAAATCGGTATAAAGTACGAACATGTCAACCGTAAATCTAGATTCTAAAACTCAAAAACGGTATGTTATTTGCAAAAGTTAAAGTTATAACTCGCCGGGCTGCCGAAATCAGAAGAAAAACTTAATATATACTGATATATCTGTTTACAAAGTAACGTAAGCTTTCTAGTGATATATAATTTGTCAAAATCGGCCGAGAAATGAAACTATAATTTAACAAAAGACGTGAGTGGGTACATCAAAATGTATAACCTCGGCGCTTCGCTGTACGCTAATCGTAAAAGATCGATAGCCACAACACGTTAAAACGCGCGGTGGTAAAACATAAAATGTGTATTTCTTGTGTTTAACTCGCTATATATCCATTAATAACAACGGGAATATACTAAAAGTTATATTTTTTTGAAAGAGGAATTAATAAGCAACAAGATAACGTATAAACCAATAAAATCGGAAGAATAGTTTTTGCATAAGATTGAATTTACTACAGTAAGGGTCAAATACTCGATTCATCTCCTGTCAATATACACTCCGTGGTTTAAGGTAGGTTGTTAAATGTTCGATATCAAAGTGCTATTTTTTAGTTGAAATGCACTGTTTTTATCGACTTGCAAAGGTAAATAGTTGGGATAAAATAAATTGAATGATTTAAGGATGTGAAAAACAAAAGAAATGTTACTATATTTTGCCTTTCACGCATGCACCACTGATATGTTGCAATTTTTGTTATATTTATGCCTGCTGTATGTGTTTTTGAAGTTCACTTAAATAACTTTTTCGTCGCTACTGTCGTGAGTCCATACGCTGAAAGCGGATAACACAAAACTGTTAGGCGGATAATGTCCTGAATTTATTTCTAAAGCAAAACCGGATCAATAACAAAGTATTTAAATGTTTAAATAAAAAGACAATGCATAAGTATATCTTCAAATGTTCTCACTGTCAGTAATAAAGACCGTGCGAATTAAATATTAAAATTAAGAAAGCTTAAATCAAAGGTAACTTCATCTGTTAATTTGTGCTTTATTTTATAACAAATAATTTCAAGATGATAAATGACAAATCCATTTTGATACTCAAAAGTATCAAAACGATACAGTTATTACAGCAATCATGTTACATATGTGTTGCAAGCAGAGCCCCAACGCAAAGATTCGGTGTTACATGTATATGAGGCAGACTATTTACGTGTACTCTAAGAACAATTGCAAATCAGTATGTGAAATTATTAAAGAAACAGCTTTGGAAAAAAGAAGCACGGTGACCAAGTATTAAACAACAATGATTTTGTATGGGATTTTAATTTTATTTTATAAATTAAATGGCACACCAGGCCCGTACCCAGGCCATGGGCCCAGGGGCCCGGGCCCCCCCCAGCTGGCTGTCGAACTATGATTTTTTTAAATGATCCGCCCACTGCAATTTGTTTTCTTGTGCAAGGGCCCACAGTACACTTTCCCTCAAAACAAAAGAGCAGCTATGTTTTATTGTCCCTGATAAATAAGGGGATTAGCGCTCGCCAATCGAGATAAGCCCATAGGCAATGTTTTCTTATCGCCTTGTACACACATCCCCGATCAGTCCCCCATTGTGATCATGAATGCTTCATCTATCGATGGTTGATGTATCATGTATTTTGATTGGTGCAGCAAATGGAGGCAACTGCTACAGGAGGTTGTAGAATATAGTCTGATAATTGCCGACGAAGGTTTTTTTCCTTCTTTGAGAAGGCCCTTTTCCCTAGACGTATTTTTCCCCTATAAAAGTTAACTTGTTTTTTTTCGGAAACCTTTTATTTGGGAATTTTTAGGTCCCAATATATACTTTTTACATTGAGATAGGGCCCTGAATTTGAACCGGAACAAAAACACTGACAAAGGTATTAAAACTGAGTATTTATCATTTTTGCAAGGAAATCACGGAAAAAGACTACGATGAGATAGTTAACATATCTGTTGAAAAGAAAAACAGATTCATAAATTTGCCGAGCAACAGATACGAATTTGGCAGAATTCAGTATTTAAAATAATTCAATGCGGGGAATCACGTGGTCAGATTTGATAAAAAATGACCGCCGATGCCTCGATTCGATGGAGAAATTGAGTCTTCAAACGTTTTCCGTCAGGAAATCGCGAAATATTCCATGAGTTATCTCCACACTCAGACCAACCAGCAGAAAACGGTTCCGTCTGGCCCTATGATAGGCGTTATCCGATTAAAAACAAGTAAGTAACAAGGTAGATGTACCTGTTTGAAGACTCAATTTCTCCATCGAATCGAGGCATCGGCGGCCATTTTTTATAAAATCTGACCACGTGTTCCCCGCATTGATAATTGAGTACCGAGAATTGAGTAATGTCAACCTATTATTGGCTCATTGGTAAAAAAAAGTAAAATTGAAACAACAAATCGATCTCGTTATATAAGTTAACATGATCCAGTGTAGAAAAATATTGTATAATTAAATTATCTGTTGCCTTGAATTTGTTTCAAAACAGTAAAATATGTTAAATTGATTATTTAAGACTTTCATTATTTCCCCCAAAAATGAGGCGTTTCGCGCAATTTTTTCCTTAAAAAGGCAAGGTCTTTCCCAGAAAATCAGTGAAAAAAACCTATGACGTTATTGATTTGTGAAAAAAGAATGGTGGAAGCAATACGAGAGTTGATGTGGATAATCGTCAGTTTAAACCTGTTAGTTTCGGAAATCTAAAGCTTTTAATATTGTTGTGAATTCACACCAATGTTTAAAGCTTAAGACTTACAAAATATGCTGATTTCTTGTTATATTCCATTAATTCATATCACAAAACACCATTTTTATAAGCATTAAAATTCACCTTGCAAAGTGCCAAATTAAAAAAAGTATATATATAGGGAGGGGGGAACCCTCCCCGGTTGGGCCCCCCCAGTCAACAAATCCTGGGTACGGCCCTGCACACTATAAACAAGCACGTAAATGTTGGTTGGACATAGTTGAACACATAACTGTTACACACACACAAAACATTCCTTAGAGTAAGATTTCTATTAATGCGCGCAGTTTGAGCGTAATCCATGTTTAATGTTAATGTAAATGTTTAATGAACTAAAGCCATTAATAAACTCAGCATTCCAAGAAATACTAGATTTAAACCAAGAAATACATACGGTTTTATAAAACGTTTGAATGACCTGCCAGACAGATATTAGAGGAACCAAGAAACGGTTTTCATTCAAACGTGTCTATATAGATGACGAACAGCAAATCACACCGCATGTTTTTAACTCTTTCAAAATGATATTTTTATATGTCTTCTTTGAACAAATTGATTTGTTGCAACTAACTTATTGCATAATAGTTTCAGACATGATTTTGTACAAGTGCACTCTAAATATATGTTCATGTGTTCATCAAAATCGCTAAAAAAATATGCATTTACCTTTATTTATGCGGTATGGTTTATCTTCTGCAAGTTTGGTTTATAGACGTACAGAGGTTTACTTATTTAATTTCTGAATCGTTTGATATATATGTTACATAAATTAATTGCACAATTGTGCAAAGAATTTTGCATATATTCATTCTGACGTATGTACATGGTACCTTTTCACGTATTCCGTATTCCGACATTCGAAGATATGTTTCTTTGCGTACTACGACTTTTTCATGTTTAAATTCATACAGAAATGCGTTTGTTTCGGTGGGAATTTTTCTTATTGCAAAGAAATAAAACATTTACAAATAGGAATTTCACACATTTGAATCTCTTGGTACTGCAATATATTGCATTGCATATTGCACACACTTGTATATTACTATGCAATTTTTTATTTTCTGTCCCGCGACAGGCTCATCGGTCATCGCGGCTATCGCCACCTGGGCTGCATACGCGGCACACCTTGTCCTTGGCTACTCTTTCGGGCTGTCTACAGCCGGTGGCGGCCTCATGCTGATTGGCGGTCTAATCCTTTGTGTAGACCTGTGCATCAACAGGGGCTACAGACGTACAGGACAGGTCAGTGGAGTTCTTTCCGGTCAATATTGTTATCCATATCAACGTAGGCTTTGAAATGAAAACAATGTTACTGTTTCAATGACTTTGTTTAAAATGCGTTCTTGATTTGCTGTGTTTTTGCATAAAGCATATTGGCATATAAGTTCGCAAATTTGATGCCAGATTTTTATGCCCCCGAAGGAGGGTATATAATGATCGGACCGTCCGTCTGTCCGTCTGTCTTTCCGTCACACTTTGCGTTTAGGTTTCGAAAAATGCTCATAACTTCTATGTCGCTTCAGATGTAACCTTCATATTTGGTATGTATGTGTACATGTATATGGACAAGGCCTTTCCATACGCACAAAAATGTGCATCCATTTGACCTTGAACATAGTGTCCGCGTTTAGGTTTCGAAATCTGCGTTAAGGTTCCGAAAAATTCTCATAACTTCTATGTCGCTTCAGATGTAACCTTCATATTTGGTATGCATGTGTATATGGACAAGGCCTTTCCAAAAGCACACAAATTTGGACCCCTTTTACCTTGACCTTGAACTTTGGGTCCGCGTTTAGGTTTCGAAATCTGCGTTTAGGTTTCGAAAAATGCTCATAACTTGTATGTCGCTTCAGATGTAACCTTCATATTTGGTATGCATGTGTATATGGGCAACGCCTTTCCATACGCACACAAATTTTGACCCCTTTTACCTTGACATAGAACATAGGGTTCGCGTTTAGGTTTCGAATCTGCGTTTAGGTTTCGAAAAATTCTCATAACTTCTATGTCGCTTGAGATGTAACCTTCATATTTGGTATGCATATGTATATATACAACGCCTTTCTATACGCACAAAATGTGGACCCCTTTGACCTTGACCTTGAACTTAGGGTCCGCGTTAAGGTCTTGAAATCTGCGTTTAGGTTTCGAAAAATGCTCATAACTTCTATGTCGCTTCAGATGTAACCTTCATATTTGGTATGCATGTGAAATGAAAAATGCTCATAACTTATATCAAAGCGTTTTTCGGGGGCATATGTCATCCTATGGAGACAGCTCTTGTTTTCCATGCTTTTGAAGTACTGAACATTTAGAGACATTTTTAATATAAGAAAGGATGATCCTGCCTCCGCGTCTTTTTAAATCCAGAAAAGCAGAGACTAATTCGAGAGCGTTTAAAAAAAAATCTTTTTGTAAGGTGTTGTGACATGTGAACTTAGAATCCAAAGTTACAACACATCTGGTCTGAATTTCAGGTTCTTTACCCTCCACCGGAAAGGCCGCACTACGAGTCGAACTATCCGCAGGAACTTCGCGCCCCTCCGTATGACGGCTATAAGAAGCCATATCCCGTACAAGAGCCTCCCCGTGTATACGAACGGTACCCGGATAACCACTACGACAGACCGGTGCGCGGACACAGATATGAGCCGTCCTATTACAAGAATAACAAGAACTGGTATGACCGAGGCGACCGTTTTGACCGCTACGATACACCGCCGCGGAACTATGGCCATTATAACACAGGTCGTACCACATACATTGCGTACAAACCAGAGTACGAAAGGAATACCGGGCGTTACGATTATTATTAATCATTTCAGTATGCATGTCGTGTAAGGTAAGAAAACATAAAGTGGATGTTGCTGTTAAATGAATGGGAAGATAAGTGGAATAACAGCGGATGTTGTGGTGAACACCATCGATAATTAACTGGCCCATGGTCAAATAAAAGAACAACAAAGATTCGAAGGTTCCTGTGAATATGACACTGCTAATGGTTTATTTAATAGCATTTATATTTATGTGCATTTATTAAAATATCTATTTTCGAGTCATATTGTGTAAAGGTCAAGTTTTTGTGTTCGTGGTTTTAAATAGCATATACAAGTACACTATAAATATTTCGTGTACATTTTAAAATGTAAACAGACATCCTACTTACAATGCATATACACCTTCACAAATATTATTGTATATGCTTTTTCATTGATGTACATATATGTTTACCGGAATTCGTTTGACAGGATTTTTATATCATACTTTTACAAGTATAATTTACTCAACTATTTTACACATTTAATATATATATATTTTTGTTTTTTTAATGTTGCCATGTTCTATGCTTTACAGATAAATTGCATCAACAAATTATAGGCTTGGTCGGGTTTTCAATAATGTATTCTCACTTGTTAGATATGTTTAAATATTGAATATATGCATTTTACATCTGAAAAAAAAAACAACAACAACATTGATGCTGTCATATTAACAATAATAAAGAACAATGCAATAGCATTATAAGTGTTTTTATGTATCGAGTGAGTAAACGAAAGCAAGTAAAAACAGTGATAGTATTACATTACATGCAATAAATGCACCTTATTCGGAGCTCAAATTTTCGTTAGGTACTATCAACTTTTTACTGTTTTATGTCACATGAACATAAGCATACCGACAAAAGAAATCATGTTACTGTAATTTGAATCACAAACCATATTTACTCCATATGTTGACTTTGTGTGTACCTTTTGTAAAAAAAGAAATCAAGTTTACAGGTTCCGAATAAAAACTTATGACCGTCCGTCTTGCCTTAGTCATCCGATGATCGGCTCGGGTTTCTCGTCTTCTTTCGGTAGGTGGTGTTTCGGAACTCCTCGGCTGTTTAGCATGATCTTCTGCACAAGCTTCTGTATGCGACCAATGTCCGTGGTCTCGAAAGGAGTGTTCACGCGCGCCAAGCGCCGCACTTCTTCTTTGTAGCGCCGGTTGGCCTCAAGTAGCTCGCTGAAATTATACATAACACGC
Source organism: Dreissena polymorpha (assembly GCF_020536995.1). Classification (NCBI taxonomy): domain Eukaryota; kingdom Metazoa; phylum Mollusca; class Bivalvia; order Myida; family Dreissenidae; genus Dreissena; species Dreissena polymorpha. The sequence goes on along the minus strand of NC_068358.1, from coordinate 100,036,919 downwards.
AATATCCTCAACGGGATGAAACTGATACGTATGCGTTTAAAATAGGCCGTTTTATAGATGTTGCATTATGCAAAAGCAATATAATGCCCGTTTTGTGGGAAGTCACTTCAACTATCACCTTGACCTATGATGAACACAGGCATTGCACGCAGCATGTAGTCAGCAGATTGTTAACATTTGTTGCAAGCTAGTTTTAAACTTTCGTTTAAATGCCAAAGTTTTCATAATACGCATAGATACAACGTTTTTGAACAATTTCAGTTGAACAGATTCTTTCGGCTCAATATGATCCGCGTTTAAGCAAATTCTGATATGCTGCGATTGTTGGGCAGCGTGTTGAAAACACGACATATTATTCTGTGATCATCAAATAATTGCACGATTTATACGCTTGCAAACAATATTGATCTCTTAAATAAAAAATGTTTATCTTTTTAAAAGGAAAAACTACACAAAATGAAGACCAAATATTCATTAAACAGACAGTTCGTATAATTACACATCCTACAAGATGCACCATGAAATATCACCCCATACGGTGAGTCGCACTCATGGGCGTTGCCCCAAGAAAAACAATAATGAACATTTCAGAAATGAGACGTAGTTTTTCTGACGACGCACTTATTATTCGGGAGATCGAACAACTCGCAGAAAAGACAGCTTACGACACACGTGTTCTTTGCGAAGAAGTTTTAAATGATCACCTTAAAACAATTGAATGGATTATCAATGAAAATAGATAACAAAATTGTCGTTTCAGACACTTATCACAATATTCTCAACAATCAGATACATGTTACCTAACATTTAAGAAAACCGTGAGAGAATAACGTGAGGGTCTGGTCTATTCTCAATCAAGTTTCAAACATTTAATGTAGAAAACGAATATACATAAAATTGAGACAATAATTCTGACATTTCACATTTACAAATTTACAGTATATATTTTAAGCGAGATTATACGATTTTTTATATGTGTTAAACTGTTATATATTGATAAAATATGTTACAATAACACAAAATAGGCAAGAAAAAATATACATTGAAGACGAATTTCATAAAATGCAGCAAAGACAAATTAGCGCCCCGAGCCGATTATGACGAAGATATTCGTTAAAATGATCAGTAAAACAAAATTGTGTCTGTGTGTCTGTATGAACGAATCTGCACTAAAACTAAATTAAGATTCACATCGTACATGCATGATATACATGCTGGCGAATCCGACTGTACAGCCATTTTCGATTTCCGAATTAAATATCTGGCTTATTTCGCATTTTTCGACACATGTTCTTCTTAACTTTTATTTTAATTGATATTGAAATATATGTATATTAAGTTTTTTTACACATTTTATATAAATTCATAAATACTTGACAAAATCGTATAATCTCGCTTTAAGTATCATCCCACCATAATTCACGTAAATAGTTGGGTGTGAACATTATAAACATATTTTAAAATAGCTCTAGTATTCGTCTTTTGAAGGGTGTTGTGCGTGCTTCATAGCACTCGGATGAGTAATTTTCAGTGTAAAGCGTTTATTTTTATGACAGTTATCGGTCGAATATACACATTCTTTTGAAAATCATTCGCCCTTCATACTTATTTGTGAGTTTAAGGAATGTCTATAATTTCAGTCGTAAAATCCCCGTCTAAATTATTCTAATTATGCAACACAAATAATCGCGTTACCTTTAACGAGCTAAAATCATAATTACATTGTTCACCATCGTAATCATGGGATGCTTCTCGTTCACAAATGAAAATGAGTCGTGCTCTGTGAAGAGGGGGTTTATTGCGTAAAGTGTCGTTCCAGATTAGCCTGTGCAGTCCTTCCAGCCAGGGACGACATTTCTGCTTGTGCGGTATTTTTTGTTAAAAGAAAGTCTCTTCTTAGCAAAAATCTAGTTTAGGCGGAAAGTGTCGTCCCTGATTAGCCTGTGCGGACTGCACAAGGTAATATGGAATGACACTTAACGCAAATGCATTGAACCCCCTTTTCACAGAGCACGGCTTAATTATAATTTTGAATGAGAAGAGAATCTATTAACATTTATTTCTGAATATCAACTTCCATTTCAAATGCAGGCTGTATATTTAGATCTAGTGATATACAGTGCATCGTAAAGTGTTGGAATCTGAATTGCAAATTTAAGGAAATTATATCACACTGACCGATTATTTATTGATATTTGACTTCTGTCACATAAACACACTAATTATATTTTATTTCATTTTGTTCAACTGCCCAATCAAGGCCCATACCTAACAAGTAAATAAAATACCTACTTTGACGATTCAAAACAATGTTGAGACGACACATTGTTGCATCGTGACTGGAGACTAACCTTTTTATCTGATTTCAAAGCGATTTCTTGCATTACATGAATATTGCTAGCGATCAAATCCAGTTAATTGAATCTATATTGATTAACACTGCAGGCAACATCCGATTTAACGCTTTTGTATTGTTATCGCTATTTCGTTTATAGCATTAACGAGACATGAAATAACGGCTTACTATTAATTGATTGAATCTGTCATTTCAGCATGTAGGGATACATAGCATAAAAAAACTATTTTATGGCCCATTTATACTTTTTAAAGCTAAGTTGGTACAATGAAATATAATAAGTTTTTATAAAAGAGAGTGACAGGAAAATATTAGTTTTAATAATTAATCATTATTTCATCCATGTTAGGCAGTTAACGCTATTAATGACTGTACTGTACTGTACTATTACCGTATCCATATTACCGTTGTTTAACACCAACACCTAAAAACATACAGTTTTGCTTGGAGACGGTATACCGTCTAAGTTCAATGAACTACACATATAACGAGCGGGAAATGTTTTCATAAGTAATAATCTAAACCACGATAGTCGAAAACCAATTTGTAAGATGTTAATAACATGTTGTAAATCTAATGTATACGTCATTATGAAAACAAGTATGTCATATGACTCATAGAAAAAACACCCATAAAATTACCTCGGTTTTGATCTTGTTTATATGTATCCATTTTGGTTATTGCGAAACTGATAACTAAATTACTTCATGTTATTTTTTGTGTAAATACATCGTCCAAAGGGACCTACTATTTAAAACAACTTTTAAAAATCTTATTGTTTGCTGCAACTCTTTGATTTTTTTTTCAAAATTCTGCAGGTTCCTTTCATTTGATTCGTCCAAAACATGACAGCAATCTAGTAGGACTCATTTCTTCATGAAGCTTTATGGATTACATTATGCTTCTCAAATCAATGGTTTGTTTCCGGAATAATTTCACAGAGGCGTTAATTTAATTACGCTCCTTATAAATAAAATAATTTAAATGGTTTTGTTTCAGTCAAAACCGGGTTTCCAAGCTATTAACCATTTAATTTATATGGGTAAATGTAATCTGCTTATTGAAAACTGTAAGAGAGAAAACCGTGTCGGTAAAGACATAAGTAGGAATTTTAAATACTTTCAGAAATATATACTTTAGTTGTTTCTCGTCCAAAGTAATTTTGATTATTAAATACACAAAAAGATGACATGATCATTGAACTTTGCTGAACACAGTAAAAAATATTTTTGTCAGAAACTACAGGTTGGCTTGAAAAATACTTGTTTTCCTTGTCTTACCTGTTATCCATTGTATTATGATTAAAACAATTAGATATGGAAGGGAGTAATAGAACAAATGATTTGCGTTTATTTTTTAAAACTAAATCCACTACCTGAAATTTCAAAAAACAATGTCAACGAGTCTTTGTCTAGCAAAGTTCAAAAATATAATTTTGCACCGACCTGAAGTCTATCTCACCATTCTTGTCCGTGTCACAGGCCTGAACGAACTTCTCGAGCGTCCTCTTCTTCAGCGGAATGCCAACCGCCTGAGGTTGAACAATAGATAGTTATACACGATTAGCAAGGGGTAGACACACGTTAGTTATAAAAGAGTAGCAGGTGAATTTCAACAGCCTGTGCGGGGGGGAGGGGGGGGGGAACCGCCTCAGGAGGGACAAGAGATATTTAACACAATAGAAAGTATCAGTGTGTGTGTGTGGGGGGGGGGGGTTAACCGCCTGAGGGGCGGACACGAGTTAGTTAAACACGAGTGTAGCAGGAGATTTTCAACCGTGCGAGAGGGACACGAGATTTAATTTAAGAGTAGAAGGGGGTGTCAACCGTCTGAGGGGAGGGGGGCACGAGTGTGATATACAGTTGCATCAGGGGGTAGTTAACCGCCTGATGGGGGACACGAGATAGTTAAACACGAGTGTAACAGGGGAGTTTAAACCGTTTGAGGGGGACACGATATAGTAATACACGAGTAGCAGGGGGTGTCAACCACCGGATACACGAGCACATTTACACGTTCAGATGTACATTCGAATGTAGAACCCTTCAGCTATACACGAGTGGAAAAATTCCTTAAAATATACAGTAAATGATGCAGCCATTCAGGTATACACGAGTGGATACAGTTCTTCAAATATACACTCTAATATACTTTCCTTCAAATAAACATTTGATAAAGCAGACCTTAGGATATTCACGTTGATATAAAAAGACATTAAAATATAAAGACGAGTCAGATATTAAGATATTCACCCGAAGATACCAATTGTCAGATATACACATTTATATACAGACCATTAGATATACATTATGGGATACAGACCTTGAGATATACACGAGTAAAATTATGCCACCAGATAAACCCGAGATGCAGATGGTGAGATGCACACATGAAGCTACGGACAATGATCTATACACGAGGAGATACTCATCTTTATATGAGAAGATACCAATATTGAGATGTTCACTTGAAGATAACGACCATCTCATGTAAACGACGGGATACAGACCTTCTGATATAAACGATGGGATACAAATCTTGCGATATACAGATATTTTTTAGCAGAAAAAGATATGAAGAAAAACACAAACAGATACAGACCTTCAGAGGTACACTAGGAGACCTAGACTTCGAGATTTACCCGATGAACTACATACCTCAAAATATACACGGGGATGTTCAGAGTTTGTGATACGCGCGATTTAATACAGACCTTTTTATAACAATGTACACACAATAACATTCAGACCTAAAGCTATACACAAGAAGATACAGAAGGTAAAGCGGAACGCGAAAAAAATCTAGGAAACCATACACTGATATGTATGTTCGACATCACACGACGTAAGGGTCCATAGAATGGGCTTTGTGGCAGGTTGGGATGTATCAGCTGCATAAAGGTGTTGCCATTAACACTATCTTACAACTTAAACGCTTCACACGCACTACGTCACTGCTCGCACATCTGATGTTTATTCTGAAACTCGTACACGTCGAAGAACAATTAAGCACCACCAACAGCACGGAACATACTACTATGCCATGGCATCATCAATGGCTTGCTAATATTAGTCTCGTTCTTGGAAAACTGAACTTAATGAATTTTCGGAAAGAGTCGTCTCAGATTAGCTTTCCGCACAGGCTAAGCAAGGACGACACTTGCCGCCTCAATCTGATTTTCCTATAGAGTAGACTTTTTAAACGAAAAATTCCACAGCGTTTGGTGCGGTCTCTAATTAGCCTGTGCGGACTGCAGAGGTTAATCCGGACCGACACTTTGCGCACATGCATTTAGTCCAGTTCTCACATAACACGGCCCAAATACGACTCCAATATGCTATTCGTGACTTTTCGCTCACCTGAAGTCCCTGCTGGAACTCGGCGACGCTGATTCCTGTGCTGTTGTTCTTGTCCATCTGGTGAAACAGATCAACGAGTTGCAGCTTCTGCACGCGCATGAACTCCATGAGCACGTTGTGGGCGTTCTCATTGAGCAGCGCCAGTTCGTCCTCTGTCACGTCCTGTTACCATGGAAACGATAGGTAAGCTCACAAATAATGTAGACGCAATTTTGCAAATCAGTATGGCTTAGCTACGGCAGGAACCGTAACCCATGACTGTCTGTGTGGATAACTCTAGTACAATTTAGCAGACGACAAATGCTTAAAGCGTTTGGTTTAACCACCTCATCTGCCTGTTCTCACTGGTACACTACACAGTGTATTTAACAGCTTGTAAGACAACGTTGGCCAGTCTAGTGTTTATCATTGAAATCTGTACATATTGGCTGCTTTCAGGGAAAACGGGGCTTAATGCATGTCAAATAAGATTAGCCTGTGCACACTGATTAGCTGTATTAATGATTTGAAAAAAAACCCCAGACATCTCGACCTGTGCTTTAAGACACACTCTTTATAAATTTGAATGGGTTGTGGTCATTTCAAACTTGCGATATAAAAAGCAATAACATAATTTTGAAAACTGAGTTGCGTCTGAGATTATACAACAGCGAACCAATTCAGTGCCTTCAGCGCTTTGATTAAGGACAGGGATATGTGTCTGAATCAAGTAGGACAGTTTTCGGTTACGTAAATCGTATTTACCCATAAGAAGTGTGAATGTATTGTTATATATGGCCGTTATGGTATAATGGAAATACTGTTGAAATCGTCGATAGTTCTTAGCCGGTTTATTACTTTTCTTTTATTGCATAGTTGCAGGCTTTGAACATTATTACTTAAAATAATCTTTCCGTTTTCTCTAAAATTTGCACTGAGAGGTATTTAATATAATGTTTAAGAATTCGCATTTCGCTGCAAACATCGGTAGAAAACATGGTTCAGCCAGAATTAATTGGAGAAAGTGAAAAAGGCACACTGGAAGTCCCTTTTCTTAAATGCACCAACGTGTTCCAAACATGCAATGAGCGGAGATAATCACGTGATAGGACTTTCATACTAGAATATAAAAGGAATTACAAAACAGAATTAAGATGGACGTGTTGAATACTCGTAACTTCATACGCATGTTTAGACAAAAATCTCCAACCTTTGAATTAAATTGTGTCTTTAAAGTGATATTATGGGCATCTAGCAGTTTATAGGTGTCTATCGCAACCGTTGTTAATTTTTGGTGTTTTCACTTCATATACACTTATATTTGCTAATGCAGCATCAACATACTAAAACAATATCCCGGAAAGAGAAAAATAATGCATTTGAATATCAACCGTACTTTCGTTTGACAACTGATCATGCATGTACGATGTGAACCTAAATTTAGTTTTAGTGCAGATTCGTTCGTACGACACAATGACACAATTTTGTTTTACGGATCATTTCGGCTTAGAGGACTGGGTGAGTCACGTAAGAATATCGAATTTAAAATATATTTTTTTAAACAACTGGTAGCAAGATGAGTTGCAGATAATTGGTCAGTAACCACATTTTAACTCACTCTTTTGACCTGTTCTTCTTTTCAGCTCAATTCAACAGTGAAAAATGCCCATAATATCACTTTAAATAAGGTGTGTTGCCCTTGTTTTGGAGGTTAAGAATTAGTAGTTTTAACATAAGCCTACTCGAATACTGACTGTAAGGGAATACTTTCAATGAAGCAAACACGTGTTGTATCACACAACAGGCTCACGTATGCAGGTGTGCCCGGTACCTGCTTGCCTATGGGATCCCTGTCAGGTGACCAGACTTTCCCGAAGACCACATGTAGAGGTCTCGTGGACTGGATCTCCTTCAATAACGATATAAAGTCGTTTTCCACGTGCTGGTCCTTAAGAAAAAATAATAAAAAAACGTCATAATAAAGGTGCTCACACGGACAGTTCCGACTGATCATGGGAAATAATTAACACTAGTTTTATTGGGCAAGCCTCATGTTAAATATGCTACGTGGGGTCCGTGCACGGTGGACGTTGGTAGCTGCTGTAAGGGAACTGGCACGGCATTACAACAAACACTTACTAACGACCTTCTATAACTGACCTGAACCACCGCAGGTATATACACCTAATAATACACCAACCATTACACGATGGTTAATGCGTGATAAAACATTATTATAATCTATTTTGCTTCGCAAAGTTGCATTAATTACAAACATCATATAGGGAAATTAGTACGTTAAATTAAGGCATGACTATTTTTCATTTCGGTATCAAATTAACCATCTGACGAACTGTAGATGGAAATCCGCAGATAATGAATATTAAGAAGTGAAACTCCAGCAACTGGAGCAGTATTGCATTCTCATTATATACAATTAATTGGTCCTTTATTTAAGGCAAGTGACCAATTGCCTAAACAGTACAAAACAGCACGATACAAAACAAAATAAAAACATATAAGAATAAAGCTGGGGTCACCGCCTTGAAACGGTCAATGCAAAGCATTGGGGGTTTAAACCGGTTTTAGAGCGCTCAACCTCACACTTGGCCCAGCAATATTCATGATACATACATCTGGTTCCGGTCACGTGATACAGTGTTTGCAGTGTGAATCAGTGTAGTGAACATATTCATTTATTAATAATTTACAGCAAATAAAACATTTATGTGTTACATACATTGTACGGATATATGATGTTCCACATATTGGACTGTAAATTGAACATACTAGTGTTTTGAAAATGGATTTTCAAGAGTTTTCTGTGTCCGTGCAGAACCGGTTTAGTGTCATGGCCGAGCGGGAAAATGAGCGACGAAGCAGTTTGAAAAACCAAAACATATCCTGGCAAGAGTTTATGCATAGCTCTTTAGATGACAAAATGATCCACATGTTTGATGAGCTACGGTTTATTCGCAGTAAACAAATTAACTTTAGCAAAAGTATGATGGGTCTGCAAAATTCAGTGATAACTCTCAATGAAAATCTCAATCAAGTTGTTTCAACAACAAACACACACACATATGTTCTGAAAACGCTGGCCTATAAATCGATTGATATAGAGGCAAGATCGAGGCGTTACAATCTTATCTTTCGTGGCTTCATTGAAAATTTTTGTGAAAATTGCAATCAGCTTATTGTTGATTTTCTGAAGAATAACCTTGGCGGTCGTAATTCAACCAATTCTTTTCGTTATAACAACACAACTATAGATATCGTCAATCGTTTTAATTATTTCGGTGTTGTTTTTACCTCTGGCGGGTCATTTTGCGACGCCACAAACACACTATATGAACAAGCTCTTAAAGCTATTTTTAAACTGAAAAAGTATTTATACAAATTCCATTAGGCAACAAACTTGAGCTCTTCGATAAACTTATAACGCCAATATTGAATTACGGTAGCGAGGTATGGGGCTTTATTGAGGCTTTACCAATAGAAAAGGTTCATATGCAATTTTGCAAACAATTATTGGGTGTAAAAATGCACGCAAAATGATTTTGTATATGGTGAGGTTGGACGTATTAATTTACAATCCAGAAGATATTTAAATATAATTAAATACTGGGTAAAACTTTTAAGAACTCCAGACAACAAATTTATTAAGAAAATATATTAAACTCTATTAAATGATAGCATCGTCTATCCTTTAAAGAAAAATTGGTTTACATTATTAATGAATTTGTTAAGTTATTTGGGATTTTATGACGCTTGGCTCTTCCAATATGTTGGTAATGTAAACATTTTCATATCTGCCTTAAGACAACGACTGAGCGGCACATTTATCCCAAACTGGAATAATAGGCTTGAAAACTCCAGCAGAGCTAACTTATACAAACACATTGCAATATTTCGTTTTCAACCGTATCTAAATTATTGTCAAATAAGTAAATTCCGAATAAGTTTTTGACGATGCTGTTTCGGCTTAGTCCTGGAGTAAAAACGCATTAGCCTGCTCGACTATTCTGCCAAGTATAAATGGTTGACGTATTTTATACCTAATATAAGAAATCTTCATAGTTTCACAAAATTAAACGACAACCACAGAACTCTCCAAATTATTCAATCGTTTCGCGTTGCAACGCTTTACAATTTTTAAATCGCTGCATATGATGGCTTTATTAGACCATGGTAAATGTTAAGTGATACTGTTTCCTCACAAATAACATAACTAAAACGAAAATTTGCGAATCCGATACAACTTTTGACAATTTTATCAATTTACCAAAACGTGAAAAGATCCCTTGAAAGTTAAATGAACTGTATCACAGTAAAAGAGACATTAAGGCGATTGTGGCCAGTTTAGATCCAGATCATCCTGCAGTTGCTTGAAAGCTGTTTGCTTAAGAGTGGTTTTCTGACAATGACAAATAGTTTATTTGGGTACTGATTAGACTGCCCTTTTCCTGTGACCTGTCTTATTAAATTCAGAAGCCTGGTGACAGTTTAACGTTAATATTACCAATGTGTCAGACCAGGGCCTGGATTTTGAAATCTAGGACATGCACGGTCAGAAGATGTCATTTAAGAATATACATTTTTTTTAAACACACAAATGTAAACATGTATCTGTAACTGATGTAGATGTTATAAAAAGTAAAATGCACTAAGTCAGAAGGCATTTGACTTCGGCTGGTGCCTCGGCACACCAGGTGTTTCGGTTGCAATAGTTTGATGGACTCACTACTTGGATGTGTAGTTACATTATTTACAGTATATCAAACTGTATTAAGCATGAACCAATGATTGTTTCAAACATAAATAATTGATGTAAAATGCTGGCAGGAATAATATTTAAGGTTTAAGAAGGCATTTTCTTTTTGTTTTAAAGGGTTTCTTTGAAAATTATATTCTTTATGAATTTTTTAGCAACAAGGGGTAACGCATTTTAAAACAAATGTAATTAATTTTCTGACAAAAAACTGGTACCATGAGAAGCATGAAACTATAATTTTAAAACATATGTAATTGATGAAAAATGATTGCAACAATAAAATCTAGGGTCTAATAAAGCATTTTTTATTTTATTTAAATAGGTTACTCTCAAAATTCTAATCTTCATGATTTTCTTTTTTTGCAACAAGTGGTTAAGAAATTTAAAAAATGTTATTGGATTTTTAGACCAAAACTGGTACTATGATGCACTTCACCAAAACATTTATAATTATATTGTTTATTCTTGAAAATGTATTTCCCCTATTCACTAAAAATAACACTTTTGATCAGAAAATTCATATAAAATGATATTTACTTTTATTTTCAAGAAGCATAATGCCTCTATTTCTTTGTATTCAGCCACAAGTTCTTGTCAGCCACTTAAGGGTTATATATTGCCTTTCTTTTGCTAAATGCAAAATAATTCTACACTTTGAGACATTTCATAAAATATTTTATGTCTTTACAACACCGACAGGCTAATAAATTTAGATATCAAGTACTTCCATACTAACAGGACGATTCTAGGCGGGCAACCTACATTGTAGCAACCTTGATTTGTTCATATCTTCCTATCAATCTGTTATATGTGTTATGAATCATTTGTTCGGAGAACATTTAATGTTTGTTATAACTTTTAAATAATTCAATGTTCAAAGTTATATTGTTATTGGCCGATAAACCAACATACTGATTAAAAGGGAATATTTTATTAATTATTTGCATTTTATCTTACATTAGTAATATTTGCCTAAATGTTTTTCAAACTATAGAGAAATCTATATACAATTGACGACGTTTATCAAAAGAACATAAATTTACGAAATGGAAGTTTAAAGATAAAAATAAATAATGCAAGTTTTATCAGATATTCGTAATAAAAAATGCAAGTTTTATCAGATATTCGTAATAATTTCCAATTTAATTAAGTGACTGAGCAATGTGGATGAATGAATATATCGGATGGAACGAACACTTGACTACACTTGAATTATGATTTATTTTTAACCTTAATGCGTATTTATAAGCATTTATAGACAGTGCCCCTCCCCAAAATCAAAGAATTATTACTTGTTATTCATTTGTGTAATGGTATACAATAATTTTGTGGTAGAATATTTGAGAAAAACATTAGAAACGAAACTTGTCAGTGATGAAATTTTCCATATGGAAATTACCAATCGTCGGTTTCCGAAAAACAATCCGTCGCGGTTTCCAAAAATATGATGGTTGTGCCCAAAGATTTTGGTGTTAATGAACATTACTGGTTTATATTTTTATAATTTCGATTCTCATTTGATTAATAGGTGATTTCAAGACTGATAAACTTTAAATATGCAAGCTATTTTTTCGTTTTGCATATGTCTGTCGATACATCTGTACAATCGGTGATTTCCGTAACCACTCGTGAAATTGTAGGAGACACAAGTTTAAATAAAAATTCTTATGTTTTACACAAATATGCTACCTCTTTCTTGCTAAAAACCAATACATGAATGATTCAAAAGTTATATTGCATCGTTTTCAGCCAGGAACACTATGATCGCGAAAAAACCCATAAACTTTTTGATTTACGATATTTACTTTCTAAATAGCTTGCATGCATTGCATGTTCAACAAGATAAATATCTCGACTGTATTCATTGGATGATTTCGGACTGTTTCATACAATCAGAAAATAGCTTTTAAACGTTATTCAGACCCATGTTAAGCGAGATAATTAAGTACCACTTTTTATAAACTAGGTCAAAGGTCAAGGTGACTTGACACAGTAAATGGTTTCCGGATGATAACACAAGAAAGCTTACGCCTAGGATCATGAAACTTCATATATACATTGATCATGACTCGCAGATGACCCCTATTGATTTTCAGGTCACTGGGCAAAGGTCAAGGTCACAGTGCCAAAAAATGTATTCACACAAAGGCTGCCACTACAACTGACAGTCCATATGGGGGCATGCATGTTTTACAAACAGCCCTTGTTTCAAAAATGTTTTCATGTAGTATACTTATATTGATATTTACAAAATTGTTGCATATGAATGATAGACTTTACTGAAATCATTTAAATGATACTGAAATCATGACAGTGAATTAATACTGATAATTATTTAATATATTTTGCTTGATATAATCATGTACAACTATATCAAATGAGATTATACTGAAACTTCAGTGATGAATTTAAGTAAATTAAATTCAATCCAAAATATAAGTAACTCCTTTATCTCAGCGCGCACACCTAAACATCCTGCTGTGTACCTATCAAGATCCAGATATAAAATATGATACATAATTATGTATCAAATTTTTAAGAGGTGATGATTGTACCTCTGATATATCAATGTATTGTTTTACTTCTTTAATCAGTGTGTTTAAAGATATATAAACATAGCTCCGGGGTCAGTGCTTCAGGCAATGAGTATTTCACATCCTGTTCTCTTTTTCTAATGGATATTTTAATTAGTTCCTACATGTACATTCAATACAGTCAAATATATGTTAAGTAGTATCTGTACACATTGGTAGATTAAATTTGTACATCAAATATTATTTTTTAGTGTTAAAAAAGATATAGATCAAATGTTCATACTAGATTAATTTAGAACCTTAGTTATGTCACGGAGATCTAGAGTCCGTCCGTGGTCATGTGGTAATTAAACATTGTTAAATATAACCACTTTTATATGGAGTCCTGACCAGATCCCAAATGCATATCCCTTTTCTCTGTCACCCTGGTCATCTCCTATCCAAATGGAAAATTATATGCAGAACAGTTCATTATACACAATGGTTGAATGAAGTACTTCAGAAAAAAATTGACATCCTTTTCACATGGAAATTTCACTTTGACAGTCATGGAAAAAGAGCCTGCACAAAACAGATCAAAATTACTTTTTATTTGAGGATCATCTCATATCTTGAAACTCTATGTGCATAAATATCTCAAGTCTTCATGAAATCAGGACAAAAATGTTTTTTAAGTCCTAAATTAACCTGGCTACAGTAATCAGATTATTATAAGCTCAATTAGTCTATTTATATCATATGCTTTGTGTATTGTAAACATACACACAATATTGCAGGTACATGATAGCAATAAATAATAACAAAGCCATCCATACTATAAAGGTCAATGGCAAAGCCTGTGGGAAAAAATTTGATCACGTTGAGTGTAATCGCACAACGTGCTCATGGTGAGCTTTTGTGATCGCTTTATGGCCGTCGTGAGCCGTCAACATATGCCTTGTCAACTCTGTGGATGCCACGTTTATATTCAAATCTTCATAAAATTTGGCCAGAATATAAGTCTCAATGGTATCTTGGATTAGTTCGAAAATGGTTACAATTGGTTGAAAATAGAGCTGTAACGATTCGGTTCGATGAATCGAAAAACCGGTTCAACACCGCCGATTCGATTTCGATACCAATACGGCCAATTTCGATTCAATTCACTGCAATCCCGATTGATCCGCATTTTAAACCTTACTTTCCAATACCGTCGTCTTAATATTTTTGTGATTTGTAATACGTATTGTGATTGGTCAATAATCAATGAATAAATGAATAAATAACATGCCGAGCATTACATCAGTTGGTAAAAAGTTTTTGTTGCAAAGGCAACTTATAAACGTGTTTTGTTGATGTAAGTTACCCATATGGTTTGTTTACTTAACTGTGTGCATTCTGTTAAGAAGTCAACTGGATGTTGTTTATATACTTATATTTTTGTTTGTTGTTGTTTTCTGTTAAACGCATGTGCATTTTATGTTTTTTAAGAATAAATCAACAGGATGTTGCGTTCACTAAATGTGTTACTCATAAAACAATGTTGCGTTTTAAATTGTATTTAAAAGATTAAACACTTTAAATGTACAACATAATAAGTTAATAACAAATACCAAACATATTAATTCATGCTCTTGACAAACCAAACATGAAATAGTTTGCAAAATAAGCAGCAAATAGTTTAATTTGAATCGATTCGAAAATAATCGAATCGGACCATTTGGTATCGAAATCGAATCGAATGATGGGTGAATCGTTACAGCTCTAGTTAAAAACATGACTGCCAGGGGTGGGGCATTTTTCCTTATATTGCTATAGTAAAACCTTGTTAACACTCGAGAGGCCACAACAGACTAAATCACCATTAACTATTGACCTGCGGATAAATGACAAGCAATACAAATTATGCAATTGCGGTGATGTAGATTAACTTAAATCAATGCTTATTATTTTATTCTTTCCGGTGATTTATACAGAAATATCAGTGAAATAAACTGGTATTTCACTGTTTTAAACAGTGATAAATAACAGTGAAAATATCGATATTTTTCGCTGTTTTTCTGGGAAAATCGATATTCTACTGAATCCAACAAATATCCTCTATATATCCATCCTTTTCATAAGCATCGTCACACCAGTACTTTCAGTACTTTGATTCAACCTTTGTTACATATCTCATACCTGAGTTGCCAACGTTTACATATAGCTGCCGGTAAGAGTCTATTTCAATGAGCCACTCAGCCGCGTTGAGCGTCAACATTCCCAGTTGGGCATCTTTTAGCTAACCAAAGGACCGACGCTTTAAATGAGTTATTACTGAACTATTCTTACCTATGATGTATTTAGCGTTCAATCTGTGAGTATTTAATATGGTTGATCGAATCGTATTTCAAATTGATCAGATTGAAGATGGTTTACATGTAAGCGACCCTTGTATATAAGGGTGGTGCGGTGGTCGAGTGGTAACACTCTGGTCTACCATTTCAGAGGTCTCCGGTTCAAATCCCGGCCGGGGCACTGGAAATTTCAGAAATGCTTTAAGTGTTTCCATCCAACTAGAGATGAACTGGTATGAAACCCAGGTAATTCTCGCGTGTATCGGTGCTATACACTGAGCACGTAAAAGAACCAAGGTATCTATTCGCAAAGAGCTAGGGTATCGCACCCGGATTCCTTGTATCCCAATACTGTCTCTTCTGCTTGCTGTCTCTTCAGCAAAACCAAAGAACCCGTAGGAAATAAGTGCTTGCACTTTCATGGGTTATCCTTGACCGCAAGGTCAAAATAAATACAACAACAACCAATCCTGAATTTCGCAAAACAATACACTTTCTCAACGCATCAGTGTGACAGTATTTCGATAATACAGTGTATTAAAAATCGCCGCCGGGTGATATCTGCTACAACGTGTCTTGCTATATATTTATTGGCGTCGTACTGGAGTACGGCGACTAGAATGTAATGCATTTCTTTTGCTTACGGGAGGAGAAGTTATTTTACGGATCAATGTATATATTTTTGTTTTTAGAATATTTTGCATAGTGGTGATTTTTCGTGTAAATTAGTGTAAATAAGTACTGCATTTGTGCCTATTTCATTTATTACAACATTTATTGCCAATAATGCAAAGCTTATTGTTTTAAATAATAACTGATCACAGGGGAAAGATCACAGGGACTGGGCAAATAGTCGAAACTTTCTGGTTTTGTATTAAAACAAGACATAATCAAAATATATTTATTTTGTGGTTTTTTTTAACAATAGCGCAGAATTTTGCTATTTGAGTTTTGGTTAACGCGTATTTTCTTCAATTTTACAAGACGACAACGATTACACGGGTTATTGCTTTATTGATAACCGTTACACTACATTCATTTATTAAGGTAGTAGGTGCCTAGTGAGATCGGGAATAGTCGGTCGATATCGCCGTATTCGGAAAGCGTTTTGGCTATAAGCGATATCTACGGTGAAGTCCGGAAATTATACTAAATACACGAAATAAATTTGTATTTTTTATTTAAGAGTTAAATTTGCTTATCTCTTTAAGATTTAATAACTATACAATACAAATATAGGTAAAATAAATTCGTTTCATAACATATTTGTGTTCATGACGTCATGGTTATTTTCTTAGCAAAATGAAAGTGCGAAATAAAAGCGAGCGATTTGCAAAGTCGAATAAGAAGCAAACACCGATCGACAACGTTGTGTTCGATAACAATTATTCATTTACCGAGCTCTGCGATGGCTATTTGTGTGAAAATGACTCACGTAAAAGCTATTCGCATTTGATAAATGACGTGAAAAGAGTAAGCAGAAGTGGGTGGGGGATGGAAGAAGATTGATTGACTCGTTGAGCTGGAGATTTTGCTAAACAAATTACAGTATGGTCAGTTTTGTAATCTGTGCCCCAGTCCTTTGACAATATATAACATTATTGGCAAACTACAAAATGGCCTCAGTGGTTATTTGTACGTTGTTTGTGAAAACCCTGACTGTAGAAAAGTCAACGTGTTGCTTATGGATAGCAGCACCATCTCAAGATCAGAGGAATTCCATGCTTTGACGTAAATACCAAGCTTGGAACAGGTATGCGTGTCTTAATTTTTCAACCTGCCATTTCTATCAATGTTTAATCATTATACAATTGCCATTGATCTTTGGACTTCTTACACATTTTCAGACCTCTTAAAATTCCAAGTTTCATTCCCAGTGAATATTTGTTTATCGTGTAATATATAAGTAAACATTCCGGTTTCCATCATATTCAGTTTTCAAATTTAGTTTCGCATTGGTGTTGTTAAATCCAATTGAATGCTCACTCATGCTATTTGATAATGATATGGTGATACGAACGGATTCTATGAAAATACATTGTGACGTCATTATTAAGTAACTACGGCCTTATTTCGTTTTCATATTCTATCATGTTCAATTCTCTTTTCAGCAATGAAAGTCAGTTTGGGCAAGCCGTTGAAGGTAAATAACTTCCTAACCACTCTAATCATAACGCTTATTGCAAATAGAAATCTTAAGAAGATGAAGGCTCGTGCTGGGAAGGCCATCAAGAAAATCTCATCTGCGTCGTCTAACAAGGCTTCTATTGATGCTTATGAGAAAGAAATGGCGTAAGTGTAAAAAATTACTTTTAATACAATGCTTTTGACTATTCTGGTGCCAAATTTTAGTATTTTTTCTCATCAACTGTCTTCTTATTTCCTATTCCAGATGAACATGAAACATATTAATAATAATTGTTTTATTAAAGGCACTGTGTCCATATTTTGGTAAAATTACATTTTTATGCCCCCTTTCGAACAAAAAAAGGGGGCATATAGTGATCGGACTGTCTGTCTGTCCGTATGTCCGTCTGTCTGTCTGTCCGTCTGTCTGTCTATCCGTCTTTCCGTCACACTATGCGTTTAGGTTTCGAAAAATGCTCATAACTTCTATGTTCCTTGAGATATAACCTTCATATTGGTATGCATGTGTATATGGACAAGGCCTTTCCATACGCGCACAAATTTTTACCCCTGTGACATTGACCTTGAACTTAGGGTCCGCGTTTAGGTTTCAAAATCTGCGTTTAGGTTTCGAAAAATGCTCATAACTTCTATGTCCCTTGAGATATAACCTTCATATTTGGTATGCGTGTGTATATGGACAAGGCCTTCCCATACGCACACAAATTTTGACCTCTCTGACCTTGACCCTGAATCTAGGGTCCGCATTTTGCTTTCGAAATCTGCGTTTAGGTTTCGAAAAAAGCTCATAACTTCTATCAAGCGTTTGTAGGGGGTATAAGTCATCCTATGGTGACAGCTCTTGTTTTAAAGATTTTTTGTTAGAACCCCAGGGCAGGCACATTATTAAAAATATTTGTGATTGTTATTATAAATATTAAAAGCTATTCCAAATATTTCATTTTTTTTTAAATAAATTCATTTCTTTTAGTAATAAATCTTATGAAGGAGCATAGGTATATTAAAATTCTGAGCTATTCATATGAATGGTGAATTCTTTTCACAAGCGATAATTTGAGTTCAACGACTTGTCAATATGTAATGTGCTTGTTGTGCTGAAAATTGGTTTTTCTCATATCCAAGGATCATATAAGGCGTCAGAACGAAACTCAAAAGGCAATTATACAATTCGTGAAATACGCATTGTGTGAATTTAATTTTGTATTTCAGTTCGAGGTACAGTTATGCCTTGTATTACTCAGATTGCTGCTGTGCATTTGAAGACGGGTTTTAAGTTCTCCACATATGTGACGACAACAGTGCCAATTTCTTCAAAAGCTCAGAAAGTGATTGGCATCTCTGTTGATGATGATGGCATAATGCGTGTAAATGGTGGAAGTGTTGATAGTGTATCAATTAAAACTTCTCTACATTATTGTATGATGTGGCTTGCAAAGTTTCCCAGAGCCATTTTTGTTGCTCATAATGGGCGCAGGTTTGATTTTCAGGTTTTGGTTAGTGCATTGCTGAACACACACTGTTTTGAAACGTTTTGTAATTGTGTAAGCAGTTTTGTTGACTCTTTGCCGGTTTTCAAAAATCGTATCCTGGACAGTCACACAAACAGGAAGGTCAAGTGAACGTATTCTCCAGGCAACCTGCAACGCCCACAGTGCTCTTGATGATGTTGAAGCACTGGGATCTTAGCTTAAAACATGTACAATTATTGACAATATGGCCCACATTTATACTGTTAATGCAATCCATAATTCGGTTTGTTTAAGTCATGAAAAGCCTTAAAGGCAAAGAACATTAGATTGTTAGACGTGCTGTTGCATAGAGGAACTCTTAAGCGACAAACAGCTGAAGACATTGCGGGATATGGACTGGCCTTGTGTCATTTGAAAGCCATATTTTCTAGTTCCGGAGAGGATGATTTTATGGATACTTTCATTGCTAAAACAATAAGGGACTACCAAAAGTCACAAACGCAAAAATTTTTTTTTTATCTGAAGTGGTCCCTAAAACCGGTCAGTTTTTTCAGTGACGAAAAGTGACGGAACGAGATAATATGGATTTCAAATGACACGCGACCAGTCAAAATCACGCAATGGCTTTATACTGATACTTAATTATGTACATCTAGTTGTCATTAATCTGGTTGTTTTTATTAAAATATAAGTTTTATATTATTGTGCTACATGTTTAAAGAAACATGATAACTTATACATCTTTATGCTACGTAATATTTGGACAACTTTGACATTTTGTGGTTCACTGCGCCTGTATTCATATGTTGCCTTTTGACTTTAGGTGACCTTAAGATTGTATTATTAGCTCGGCTGTTTTCGGAGAAAACTCCGAGGTATTGTCATAGCCTCTTCGTCGTCCGACTTCCGACGTCCGCCGTCGTGCTAAAACCTTTACATTTCTCTAAAATTAAAGTGCTTCCATCTACAACTTTGAAACTTCATATGAACATGCACCTTGATGAGTTCTACATGCCACACCCATTTTTGGGTCGCTAGGTAAAAGGTCAAGGTCACTGTGTCCTCTAATATAAAACTTTAACTTTGCCTCTAACATCACAGTGCTTCCACCTACAACTTTTAAACTTCATATGTACATGCACCTTGATGAGTTTTAAACGTCACTCCCATTTTTGGGTCACTAGGTCAAAGTTCAAGGTCACTGTGACCTCAAATATAAAACTTTAACTTTGCCTCTAACATCAAAGTGCTTCCACCTACAACTTTGGAACTTCATATGTACATACGCCTTGATGAGTTTTACACGCCACTCCCATTTTTGGGTCACTAGGTCAAAGGTCAATGTCACTGTGACCTCTAATATAAAATTTTAACTTTGCCTCTAACATCATAGTGCTTCCACCTACAACTTTGAAACTTCATATGCACATGCACCTTGATGAGTTCTACACACCACACCCATTTTTTGGTCACTAGGTCAAAGGTCAAGGTCACTGTGACCTCTGATATAAAACTTTAACTTTGCCTCTAACATCACAGTGCTTCCACCAACAACTTTGAAACTTCATATGTAGATGCACCTTGATGAGTTCTACACGCCACACCCATTTTGGGTCACTTGGTCAAAGGTCAAGGTCACTGTGACCTCTAAAACAAAATTCTTACAAGCTTTCGCAGCCGAGCGTGGCACCCGTTATGCGGTGCTCTTGTTAATGTATTATTATATGAATATTAATTCAAAGTTAGCTAAATTTCTTCACATGTCATGGTTTATAACTGTAGCTTTTAATAAGCAACTAGAAAACTCCCAAAAAGAAGTGATATACAAATTTAAACTTAAATTCATTGCGTGAAAATGACTTGGGGTAGGCATACTCAAAGTAACATTTCTTGAGATAGGAACGGTAGAACTTCCTGAAATTCATTCAGTGTGTAGAAAATATGTTGTGTTAAATAAATATGTTCAATATATGCATTTCATCACACAACATGTGAAATAAAACGTAATTAAAGTTTCTTGTCAATGAACCATTTGTTGTCGTTTTTGTCATTTTATTCAGATAAGTGCATATATTATTGGACATCAAAGGCACAATTCTTTTTCGAAGACACTTTTTTAAATTCTGTATCACTAACAAAATCCAGTCGAGTACGTTTATTAATTAAATTGTCAAAATATATGTATATCCCATTACAAAAAACTATATATTTTTGATATAGGGTAAATGCATAGAAAACGCCAAACCGAGTCAAGGGGTAGGTGTATTCAATCAAGTATTAAACGTTAACCGGCTGGTAAAAAGTTTTAAAATGTTGCAATTAGTTGTGATATACAATTTACTACGTAAAAATAATAACAAAGAGTGTTTCTGAAAAGTACCCATTAGGCTCCCACTACCTTATCTTAGTTAGAAGGTGATTTTTCAAGCGGTTCCGTAGTGTAGTGGTTACACGCTCGCTTCACATGTGAGAGGTCCAAGGTTCGAGCCCCAGTAGAATAAAATTATTTTATTTGTTTTCTATGTTAACTTTTTGTTTTGATGTAGACATTTAGTTAAAATAAATAGGCTGTTTAATTGTAACCATTTTTGTTGTTATTATGCCCATGAAATATATGTGTGAGAGGGTGGGGGGAGGGGTTCGTAAACACATTAAAACCTTCTTTGTTCCACTATCCTAGCAACCACCTAGTTACTAATAAAGGTGCTATAGAGCGCGAAGCGCGACACGTATTATTAATTGTAATAATGAGTCTTGATAAAGGAAGCAGCCGCTTATCAATGAGGAGCATCATCACAGCACCCCAGTCTCATTTCTATCAAGTGCTCCTACAGTTTTTTTTTAAGAACCACATATAGAAGGCCGCAGGCCTGACCCGTATCTTGCCATTGGTATGGACCCTTTGGTATGGACCTTTAACCCCGCTCACTATCCCGCGTATAAACTCCCGTGTTTACATTTAAACCGACTATTAATAGCTTATTAATATCATAGTTAGAAGGTGATTTTTCAAGCGGTTCCGTAGTGTAGTAGTTACACACTCATTTCACATGTGAGAGGCACAAGGTTCGAGCCCCAGTAGAATCAAATTATTTTGTTTGTGTTCTATGTTAACTTTTTGTTTTGATGTTGACATTTTAGTGTAAATAAATATGCTGTTTTATTGTAACCATTTTTTGTTTTTATTATGCCCATGAAATATATGTGTGAGAGGGAGGGGGGGGGGGGGGTTCGGAAACACATTAAAACTTTAACAGTGTTTTCATATCAATGAGTACTCAACCCCTATCGTAAATGAGTTACGTAAGAATAAGTTCAAAATCATCTCCCCTTGAAGTTGAGAAAAAAAATGAAATTTCGCTTACAAGATGAAGCAGATTTTTTAAAACCTACACAGTTCTGTTCCATTAATGAAAACTGCACACGGATGCCAGTAAAAAAGGAAACCAATGTAAATAAAATGAACTATGAAATATTTGGGGGTTACAACACAAAATCATAGATAATGGTTATTTGGGGGTTATAACACAACCTCATAGATAATGGTTATTTGAGGGTTATAACACAAAATCATAGATAATGGTTATACAAGTATATTTTTCTATTTTGTTTAAAATAATCGGCCAATATATTAATATTTACAGTAGAAAAAATATTCGATCCATGTAACTTCATTGGGTGCCTTTTACACTGAAATTCCCGACGCCCTTTGATGCTTTGCATCAATACTTATCTTGAAGAGTGTTATGCATTGCACTTTGATGGTTCACAATAAAATATGTATATAGTTATTGCGTCTTAAATAATATGTGCTGGGTTGTGTATCAATTCTTACATGTAACACCCATATCCATTTGAAAATGAGTTAGGGGTGATCTTTAATATTTGTGTGGGGTTTGTTTCTTCAAAACTGTGTACTACTAGTCAAATTAAAATTAAAAACGAGTCAATTTATATTACAAAATAAAATCATAATAACAATGTATAGGGTTGTATGCATTATATAATCAGTCATTAAACAAGTTAACCTGTCATGCAACACGTTTAATAAAAAAAAATCAAAGCAAAATTATAATAATAAGCGTTGTTCAAATAATCTCAGGAAAACGGTTATTATATAGAACATTTCCATGTCCAATATAATGTAGGAGTTGTGGATAATATTGATGGTGCATCTGTGTTGATGATGGTGAAGTAAAAATGCCTAGTAGATGGTAAATTTTTTTATTTGGAATTTACTTTAAAACTGCAGAGGAGGTTTGAATTCAAAGAGAAAATGCTATTATGGTTATATGTATGTCATACTTTATGATGCATTTCTTAATAAAGGTTTTTATTTTTCAAAGTGTGATTTCCTTCTTTACCAAACATCATACATTTCTGAAATCTGAAGCTATAAACATTGTTGTGAATTTCACACCAATGTTTAAAGCTTTTTAAAAGACTTCAGAAAGGTGCTGCAGAAAGGTGCTGATTTACCTTTTATATTCCATTAATTTATATCACTTATTCACATTAAAAAGTGCGAAATTAAAAAAAATCGGGCGGGGAGAACCACCCACACCCTCCCCGGTTCGCTTCCTTCCCCCCCCCCCCCCCCCCGTAAAAATTCCTCCGTACGGCCCTGAATGTATATAACCATTACATAAACATATTAAATCCTTGATATGGTCTGCACTGGGATGGCATTCTTGACTCCAAGATTTGATATGTTATGTGTTAATTTGTTTAAGGGAAGGGAAGCTTTACATCTTTCCACTCGTCATAACGCATCTTGGCCGCTTTTAGTTTCATTCAAGATCTTTTAAATAATGAATATTTAGTTTCTAGCTATTGAATTCTTCAGTTGAACTATAAAGTCGGAGGGCTGTAAAATCATTATTTTTTAATTTAAGTCCATTTAAATTCATTTGTATAATTATTTAAATACACAGCTTTAAATAATTATTAGAATTCTGGAATGTAATGGGTGCGATCCTTTTGAATGTTTTTATCATGTCACTTAAATAACATGACTTGCGACGACCTTCTTTCCGATCCCAACAATGAGATAAACGTAATGTAACCATCGTGCGAGAGATTGCGGTCTAAATGATTCTAACGCACTGACGTCAACATCTTTTCATACGACGCGCGGATATGCCATCATCATGCCGAATTATCCAATTGAGCCTTGTTTTGAGAAAACTGGGCTTAATGCATGTGCGTTAAGTGTCGTCCCATCAGGATTATCAGGGACAACACTTTCCGCTTTTATGATATTTTTAGTTTCAAGGATGTCCCTCCTTACCGAAAATTAAGTTAAGGTTGAAAGTGTCGTCCATGATTAGCCTGTGCGGACTGTACAGGCCAATTTGGGATGACACTTTACGCACATGCATTAAGCCCAGTTTTCTCAGAACGCGGCTCATAATAAATTGTGTACGAATAAGGCGGCTTAAAGTTGTCTTCACTTGTTCACGTTGCTCGAACATTGCTTAAAATTTTACAAAAAATAGCGCGACTGACAAGATTTGAGAACCTCTGTTGACTTCAAAAAGTACCACTAACCGTAGGGATTTACAGCCACTTCAAACCTGTACAGTAACATTTGATTTTTTTTAGTGTACGCTTACATTCGGTAAATGTTCAATCGGGTGATAAAACTGTCCTACCCACCTTCCCAAATGCTTATTGAAATGTAACCTGTAAAACACTTGAACCTTGTTCTGAGAAAACTGTGCTTAATGCATGCGCGAAAAGTGTCATCCCAGATTAGCCCGCACAGGCTAATCAGGGACGACACTTTACGCCTTAACTTGATTTTCGGTAAGGAGTGACTTCCTTGAAACTAAAAATACCACAAAAGTTGAAAGTGTCGTCCCTGATTAATCTGGGACGACACTTTACGCACATGCATTTAGCCCAGTTTTCTCAGAACGCGGCTCACTTATTCTTGCTTTGCACCGACTAAAGCTTAGAACAAGAATAGGAAGGTCATACTCATATTAAGTTTTATTTTACGGTCAGATACAAACATGAGTAAATTTATCCACCCTTCAGAATGAATTCAAGCGTGAAATTGACATGAAGTTTGTGTGGAGTTCAGCCGTGCGTAAACATTAAATACCAGGGTTATAAACCATATGAATGTATACGCTCAACAGTCCCAAGTCAGTCAGGAGTGATAGGGTGACGAGAATGGAGACCAAGGACCGCTATCGATTGCCTTACGCGCGTCTGTGGATTGTGTCCGGTATTTTTGTGTTCATCGGGTATGTTCTGCACGTCGTAGGTTTCGCTACTAATTATTGGACCGATTTCGGGTTGTCAAATATTGGCTTGTGGAGAGCTTGTGTAAACGCTATAGGATGCGTTGATCTTGGGACTAGCAATTCTGGTAAGTGTTTTTTCTTAAAGTGATATTATGGTAATTTTTCACATTGATCTGAACAGAATTAAAAGGTCAAAAGAGTAAGTTAAAATGTGGTTACTGACCAATTATCTGCAACTCATCTTGCAACCAGTTGTTTATAAAAAATATATTTTATATTATGTATTTAACGTGACCCTGTAAGTCTGTAAGCCGAAATGATCCGTAAAACAAAATGGTGTCTTTGTGTCGTATAAACGAATCTGCATTAAAACTAAATTTAGGTTCACATTGTACATGCGTGATCAGTTGTCAAACGAAAGTATTTTTCTCTTTCCGGGATGTTGTTTTAGTCTGTTGATCCTGCATTAACAAATATAAGTGTATATGAAGTGAAAACACAAACAATAAACAACGGTTGCGATCGACACCTATAAACTGTAAGATGCCTATAATATCACTTTAATTGTTATTCCACGTGTGAATTTCTAATTTGTTGGAAATACAAAAAAAAGGAATTTAATAGTCGGTTAAAGCGATTTACGTGCCTGCAACCATATGTGTTGGACTCCTAAGTTATAATTCCAGTCTAATATTAGATTTGTGAACCGTAAGGATATCATGTCCATAAATTTAAGAAATTATGTATTTACTTAATTAAAAAAAACACGCAAAACAAAAACTATTTTTAATATAGTAAGTTTGCTCACGATTACAGACTGGTGGAAGGCAGTTCAAGCTTTAACTATCATCGGCATCATCCTCGGCTTCATAGCGATCATCGTCTTATCCGTTATCATATGTAAACCACGCCACTACAAATGGCGAATAGTCGCTTATTTGTGTGCATTTTTTGCAGGTAAGATTACAAGAAAAAAAGTTTGTTTGAGTTAGAACACGCAAGTTTACATAATCGTTGACTTAGCAATTGCACGAGTTAAATAACGGTGTGCACATACTTATTATGAAGTAATGTAAGATTCGTCAACATGTTTGGGAAAATAAGAGGAAATCATGCGACGAAAAAAATCTTAAAGGGGCCTTTTCACAGATTTTGGCATTTTTTTAACGTATTCATTAAATGCTTTATATCGATAAATGTAAACATTGGATCGTAAAAGCTCCAGTAAAAAATCAAGAATACAATTAAAAAAAGGAAAAGAACATTGCCCGGACCAGGTTTCGAACCAGTGACCCCTGGAGTCCTGCCAGAGTTTTGAAGTAAAAACGCTTTAGCCTACTGAGCTATTGCGCCGAGTACATATACTAGGAGTATTTTATACCTTATATAAGCAATCTTCGTAGTTTCACAAAATTTAACGACAAAAACAGAACTCTCCAAATTATTCAATCGTTTCGCGTTGCAACGCTCTATAATTTTTAGGTTTTAAAATCGTCAAAAGATGCATATAATGGCTATATTAGACCATGGTAAATGTTCAGTATTACTGTTTCCTCACAAATATCATAACTAAAACGAAAATTTGCGAATCTGAAACAACTTTTTTCAATTTTGTCAATTTACCAAAGCGTGAAAAGATCCCTTTAAAGTACTTTCAGTTTATAATTTTAAAAGGCTCGCTAACTGTCGAATTTTTTTTAATCGTTTATCTTTCATAAACATGCGTGGTATGAACATAAGGCAAGTCGCATACGATAAGCAGCTTAATCCTTACATCCTAATCCTACTCTAAAACAACCCTTATGTTCCCTTCACTTAACCCATTTATGCCTAGTGGACTCTCCCATCCTTCTAAACTGGATCAATTTATTTCCAAAATTAGGGATATCTAGATATCTGTTTCTATATTTAGAATATTTCTTACAGAAATTCCTTTAAGCAAACAGTGCAGACCCAGATGAGACGCCGCATCATGCGGCGTCTCATCTGGGTCTACGCTGTTTGCCAAGGCCTTTTTTTCTAGACGCGAGGCATAATTGGGTTAAACGTGCGAATATTCACCGAACATAGTTTTGTACAAAAAACTACATTCTGATGTCTTAAAGAACGACGGTATCACGAAAATCTTTGGTTGGATTGTTTTTGGACATCATGAAAAAATAAATGGATCGCATCCCACATGTCCGCTAATATGACCCATTATATTCCCGTTGGGTCACATGTTAGTGCTTGTTGAGTACATTCTTCTTCTCAATTATTAATTTCTACGTTTCTTATAATTCATGTGGTGTTGATGTTGTTGAAATTAATCTTTAATGAATAGAATGAGGGAGAGGTAGCGGAATGTAAAGTATCCTTTACAAAGTTGTCTGCAGTTTGTATATTGGACCTGTTTAAATGTTACGCTTGGTAACTTTTGGGTTATTTCTGTCCTTACGTATTTAGTTTCATGTGGTTTTGAAACGGTTAGGTAGTTGTGGCGATAAATATCACCCCAGTACGCAATTAACTAACCCTATTTCTGATGACCAAACTGCATACACAAGATAAAAGTCGCAATATGTATTACCAATATTAATTGACAAACCTCATATGTTTAAGGTAGGTTGTTAAATGTTCAATATCAAAGCGCTATTTTGTAGTTGAAATGCACTGTTTTATTCGACTTGCAAAGGTAAATATTTGGGATAAATGTAATGATTTTTTTTATAGGATGTGAAAAAACAAAAGAAATGTTACTATATTTTGCCATACACGCATGCACTACGGATATGTTGCAATTTTTGTAATATTTATGCCTGCTGTATGTGTTTTTAAGTTCACTTAAATAACTTTTTCGTTGCTACTGTCGTGAGTCCATACGCTGAAAGCGGATAACACACAACTTTTGGGCGGATAATGTCCTGAATTTATTTCTAAAGCAAAACCGGATCAATACCAAAGTATTTAAATGTTTTAATAAAAAGACAATGCATAAGTATATCTTCAAATTCTCTCACTGGCAGTAATAAAGACCGTGCGAATTTAATATTAAAATTAAGAAAACTTAAATCAAAGGTAACTTCTGTTAATTTGTGCTTTATAACAAATAATTTCAAGATGATAGTTTAACAAATCCATTTTGATACTCAAAAGTATCAAAATGATACAGTTATTACAGCAATCATGTTACATATGTGTTGCAAGCAGAGCCCCAACGCAAAGATTCTGTGTTACATGTATATTTGTTTATGAGACAGACTATTTACGTGTGCTCTAAGAACAATTGCAAATCAGTATGTGAAATTATTAAAGAAACAGCTTTGGAAAAAAGAAGCATGGTGACCAAGTATTAAACAACATTTATTTTGTATGGGATTTTTATTTTATTTTATAAATTGAAGGGCACACTATAAACAAGCACGTGAATTTTGGTTGGACATAGTTGAACACATAACTGTTACACACACACAAAACATTCCTTAGAGTAAGATTTCTATTAATGCGCGCAGTTTGAGCGTAATCCATGTTTAATGTTAATGTAAATGTTTAATGAACTAAAGCCATTAATAAACTCAGCATTCCAAGAAATACTAGATTTAAACCAAGAAATACATACGGTTTGATAAAACTTTTGAATTACCTGCCAGACAGATATTAGAGGAACCAAGAAACGGTTTACATTCAAACGTGTCTATATAGATGACGAACAGCAAATCACAACACATGTTTTTAACTCTTTATTTCAAAATGATATTTTTATATGTCTTCTTTGAACAAATTGATTTGTTGCAACTAACTTATTGCATAATAGTTTCAGACATGATTTTGTACATGTGCACTCTAAATATGTTCATGTGTTTATCTAAATCGCTAAAAAATATGCATTTACCTTTATTTATGCGGTATGGTTTATCTTCTGCAAGTTTGGTTTATAGACATACAGAGGTTTACTTATTTAATTTCTAAATCGTTGGATATATATGTTATATAAATTACTTGCACAATTGTGCAAAGAATTTGCATATATTCATTCTGACGTATGTACATGGTACCTTTTCACGTATTCCGTATTCCGACATTCGAAGATATGTTTCTTTGCGTAATACGACTTTTTTCATGTTTAAATTCATACAGAAATGCGTTTGTTTCGGTGGGAATTTTTCTGATTGCAAAGAAAGAAAACATTTACAAATAGGAATTTCACACCTTTGAATCTCTTGGTACTGCAATATATTGCATTTGCATATTGCACACACTTGTATATTACTATGCATTTTTTTTTAATTTTCTGTCCCGCGACAGGCTCATCGGTCATCGCGGCTATCGCCACCTGGGCTGCATACGCAACACACCTTGGCTACTCTTTCGGGCTGTCTACAGCCGGTGGCGGCCTCATGCTGATTGGCGGCTTAATCCTTTGTGTAGACCTGTGCATTAACAGGGGCTACAGACGTACAAGACAGGTCAGTGGAGTTCTTTCCGGTCAATATTGTTACCCATATCAACGTAGGCTATGATATGAAAACAATGTTACTGTTTCAATGACTTTGTTTAAAATGCGTTCTTGATTTGCGGTGTTTTTTTGCATAAAGCATATTGGCATATAAGTTCGCAAATTTGATGCCAGATTTTTATGCACTCGAAGGAGGGCATATAATGATCGGACCGTCCGTCTGTCCGTCTGTCTTTCCGTCACACTTTGCGTTTAGGTTTCGAAAAATGCTCATTACTTCTATGTCGCTTCAGATGTAACCTTCATATTTGGTATGCATGTGTACATGTATATGGACAAGGCCTTTCCATACGCACAAAAATTTGCATCCCTTTGACCTTGACCTTGAACACAGTGTCCACGTTTAGGTTTTGAAATCTGATTTAAGGTTCCGAAAAATTCTCATAACTTCTATGTCGCTTCAGATGTAACCTTCATATTTGGTATGCATGTGTATATTAACAAGGCCTTTCCACTACACAAATTTGCACCCATTTTACCTTGACCTTGAACTTTGGGTCCGCGTTTAGGTTTCGAAATCTGCGTTTAGGTTTCGAAAAATGCTCATAACTTGTATGTCGCTTCAGGTGTAACCTTCATGTTTGGTATGAATATGTATATGGACAACGCCTTTCCATACGCACACAAATTTTGACCCCTTTTACCTTGACCTTGAACTTAGGGTCCGCGTTTAGGTTTCGAAATCTGCGTTTAGGTTTCGAAAAATTCTCATAACTTCTATGTCGCTTCAGATGTAACCTTCATATTTGGTATGCATGTGTATATATACAACGCCTTTCTATACGCACAAAAGGTGGACCCCTTTGACCTTGAACTTAGGGTCCGCGTTAAGGTCTCGAAACCTGCGTTTAGGTTTCGAAAAATGCTCATAACTTCTATGTCGCTTTAGATGTAACCTTCATATTTGGTATGCATGTGTATATGGACAAGGCCTTTCCATACGCACACATATTTTGACCCCTTTGACCTTCGAAAAATGCTCATAACTTATATCAAAGCGTTTTTCGGAGGCATATGTCATCCTATGGAGACAGCTCTTGTTTTCCATGCTTTTGAAGTACTGAACATTTAGAGACATTTTTAAAAATAAGAAAGGATGATCCTGCCTCCGCGTCTTTTTAAATCCAGAAAAGCAGAGACTAATTCGAGAGCGTCTTGTTTTCAAAAATCTTTTTGTCAAGTGTTGTGACATGTGCACTTAGAATCCAAAGTTACAACACATCTGGTCTGAATTTCAGGTTCGTTACCCTCCACCGGAAAGGCCGCACTACGAGTCGAACTATCCGCAGGAGCTTCGCGCCCCTCCGTATGACGGCTATAAGAAGCCCTATCCCGTACAAGAGCCTCCACGTGTATACGAACGGTACCCGGATGACCACTACGACAGACCGGTGCGCGGACACAGATATGAACCGTCCTATTACAAGAATTACAAGAACGGGTATGACCGAGGCGACCGTTTTGACCGCTACGATACACCGCCGCGGAACTATGGCCATCATTACACAGGTCGTACCACATACATTGCGTTCAAACCAGAGTACGAAAGGAATACCGGGCGTTACGATTATAATTAATCATTTTAGTTCGCATGTCGTGTACGATAAGAAAACATAAAGTGGATGTTGCTGTTAAATGAATGGGAAGATACGTGGAATAACAGCGGATGTTGTGGTGAACACCATCGATAATTAACTGGCCCATGGTTAAATAAAAGAACAACAAAGATTCGAAGGTTCCTGTAAATATGAAACTGCTAATGGTTTATGTAATCGCATTTATATTTTTGTGCATTTATTAAAATATCTATTTTGAGTCATATAGTGTAAAGCTCAAGTTTTTGTGTTCGTAGTTTTAAATTGCATATACAAGTACACTATAAATATTTCGTATACGTTTTAAAATGTAAACATACATCCTACCTACAATGCATATACACTTTCACAAATATTATTGTATATACTTGTTCATTTATGTACATATATGTTTACCGGAATTCGTTTGACAGGATTTTTATATCATACTTTTACAAGTATAATTTACTCAACTATTTTACACGATTAATATATATGTATTATTATGTTACAAGAGAAATAATACTTAATTTTAATGTGTATATGTTGTTTTTTGGTCTTTTTAATGTTGCCATGTTCTATGCTTTATTGTATCGTGCGTTTTACCGAAACGCAGATAAATTGTATCAACAAATAATAAGCTTGGTCGGGTTTTTAATAATGTATTCTCACTTGTAAGATATGTTTAAATATTGATGATGTGCATTTTACATCTGAAAAAACAACAACATGGATGCTGTAATATTAACAATAATAAAGAAAAATGCAATAGAATTATAAGTGTTTTTATATTTCAAGTGAGTGAACGAAAGCAAGTAAAAACAGTGATAGTATTACATTACATGCAATAAGTGCACCTCATTCGGAGCTCAAATTTTCCTTATGTACTATCAACTTTTTACTGTTTCATGTCACATGAACATTAGCATACTGACAAAAGAAATCAGGTTACTGTAATTTGAATCACAAACCATATTTACCCCATATGTTGAGGTTTTTCTACCTTTTGTAAACAAGAAATCAAGTTTATACTTATAAAAACTTATAACCGTCCGTCTTGATTAAGTCATCCGATAACCGGGTCGGGTTTCTCGTCTTCTTTCGGTAGGTGGTGTTTCGGAACTTCTCGGCTGTTTAGCATTATCTTCTGCACAAGCTTCTGTATGCGACCAATGTCCGTGGTCTCGAAAGGTGTGTTCACGCGCGCCAAGCGCCGCACTTCTTCTTTGTAGCGCCGGTTAGCCTCAAGTAGCTCGCTGAAATTATACATAACACGCAATATCCTCAACGGGATGAAACTGATACGTATGCGTTTAAAATAGGCCGTTTTATAGATGTTGCATTATGCAAAAGCAATATTATGCCCGTTTTGTGGGAAGTCACTTCAACTATCACCTTGACCTATGATGAACACAGGCATTGCACGCAGCATGTAGTCAGCAGATTGTTAACATTTGTTGCAAGCTATTTTTAAACTTTCGTTTAAATGCAAAAGTTTTCATAATACGCATAGATACAACGTTTTTGAACAATTTCAGTGGAACAGATTCTTTCGGCTCAATATGATCCGCGTTTTAGCAAATTCTGATATGCTGCGATTGTTGGGCAGCGTGTTGAAAACACGACATATTATTCTGTGATCATCAAATAATTGCACGATTTATACGCTTGCAAACAATATTGATCTCTTAAATAAAAGATATTTATCTTTTTAAAAGGAAAAACTACACAAAATGAAGACCAAATATTCATTAAACAGACAGTTCGTATAATTACCCATCCTACAAGATGCACCATGAAATATCACCCCATACGGTGAGTCGCACTCATGGGCGTTGCCCCAAGAAAAACAATAATGAACATTTCAGAAATGAGACGTAGTTTTTCTGACGACGCACTTATTATTCGGGAGATCGAACAACTCGCAGAGAAGACAGCTTACGACACATGTGTTCTTTGCGAAGAAGTTTTAAATGATCACCTTAAAACAACTGAATGGATTATCAATGAAAATAGATAACAAAATTGTCGTTTCAGACACTTATCACAATATTCTAAACAATCAGATACATGTTACCTAACATTTAAGAAAACCATGAGAGAATAACGTGAGGGTCTGGTCTATTCTCAATCAAGTTTCAAACATTTAATGTAGAAAACGAATATACATAAAATTGAGACAATAATTCTGACATTTCACATTTACAAATTTACAGTATATATTTAAGTATCATCCCACCATAATTCACGTAAATAGTTGGGTGTGAACATTATAAACATATTTTAAAATAGCTCTAGTATTCGTCTTTTGAAGGGTGCTGTGCGTGCTTCATAGCACTCGGATGAGTAATTTTCAGTGTAAAGTGTTTATTTTTATGACAGTTATCGGTCGTATATACACATTCTTTTGAAAATCATTCGCCCTTCATACTTATTTGTGAGTTTAAGGAATGTCTATAATTACAGTCGTAAAATCCCCGTCTAAATTATTCTTATTATGCAACACAAATAATCGCGTTACCTTTAACGAGCTAAATCATAATTACATTGTTCACCATCGTAATCATGGGATGCTTCTCGTTCACAAATGTAAATGAGTCGTGCTCTGTGAAGAGGGGGTTTATTGCGTTAAGTGTCGTTCCAGATTAGCCTGTGCAGTCCTTCCAGCCAGGGACGACATTTCTGCTCGTGCGGTATTTTTTGTTAAAAGAAAGTCTCTTCTTAGCAAAAATCTAGTTTAGGCGGAGAGTGTCGTCCCTTATTAGCCTGTGCGGACTGCACAAGGTAATATGGAATGACACTTAACGCAAATGCATTGAACCCCCTTTTCACAGAGCACGGCTAAATTATAAGTTTGAATGAGCAGAGAATCTATTAACATTTATTTCTGAATATCAACTTCCATTTCAAATGCAGGCTGTATATTTAGATCTAGTGATATACAGTGCATCGTAAAGTGTTGGAATCTGAATTGCAAATTTAAGGATATTATATCACACTGACCGATTATTTATTGATATTTGACTTCTGTCACATAAACACACTAATTATATTTTTTTTCATTTTGTTCAACTGCCCAATCAAGGCCCATACCTAACAAGTAAATAAAATACCTACTTTGACGATTCAAAACAAATGTTGAGACGACACATTGTTGCATCGTGACTGGAGACTTACCTTTTTATCTGATTTCAAAGCGATTTATTGCATTACATGAATATTGCTAGCGATAAAATCTAGTTAATTGAATCTATATTGATTAACACTGCAGGCAACATCCGATTTAACGCTTTTGTATTGTTATCGCTATTTCGTCTAAAGCATTAATGAGACACGAAATAACGGCTTACTATTAATTGATTGAATCTGTCATTTCAGCATGTAGGGATACATAGCATACAAAAACTATTATATGGCCCATTTATACTTTTTAAAGCGAGGTTGGTACAATGACATATAATAAGTTTTTATAAAAGAGAGTGACAGGAAAATATTAGTTTTAATAGTTAATCATTATTTTATCCGTTTTAGGGAGTTAACGCTATTAATGACTGTACTGTACTGTACTATTAACGTATCCATTATACCGTTGTTTAACACCAACACCTAAAAACATACAGTTTTGCTTGGAGACGGTATACCGTCTAAGTTTAATGAACTACACATATTCTCGTCCAAAGTTATTTTGATTATTAAATACACATAAAGATGACATGATCATTGAACTTTGCTGAACACAGTAAAAAATATTTTTGTCAGAAACTACAGGTTGGCTTGAAAAATACTTGTTTTCCTTGTCTTACCTGTTATCCAATGTATTATGATTAAAACATTTAGATATGGAAGGGAGTAATAGCACAAATGATTTGCGTGCATTTTTTAAACAAAATCCACTACCTGAAATTTCAAAAAACAATGTCAACGAGTCTTTGTCTAGCAAAGTTCAAAATTATAATTTTGCACCTACCTGAAGTCTATCTCACCATTCTTGTCCGTGTCACAGGCCTGAACGAACTTCTCGAGCGTCCTCTTCTTCAGCGGAATGCCAACCGCCTGAGGTTGAACAATAGATAGTTATACACGAGTTGCAAGGGGTAGTCACACGTTAGTTATAAAAGAGTAGCAGGTGAATTTCAACAGCCTGTGCGGGGGGGGGGGGGAGGTAACCGCCTCAGAAGGGACAAGAGATGGTTAACACAATAGAAGGTTGTGTCAACCGTCTGAGTAAGTTATAAACGAGTATCAGTGTGTGTGTGGGGGGTGGGGGCGGGTGTTAACCGCCTGAGGGGCGGACACGAGTTAGTTAAACACGAGTGTAGCAGGAGATTTTCAACCGTGCGAGGGGGACACGTGATAGTTATTTAAGAGTAGAAGGGGGTGTCAACCGTCTGAGGGGGGGGGGGCACGAGTTAGATATACAGTTGCATCCGGGGGTAGTTAACCGCCTGATGGGGGGCACGAGATAGTTAAACACGAGTGTAGCAGGGGAGTTTAAACCGTTTGAGGGGACACGATATAGTAATACACGAGTAGCAGGGGTTGTCAACCACCGGATATACGAGCACATTTACACCTTCAGATGTACATCCGAATGTAGAACCCTTCAGCTATACACGAGTGGAAAAATTCCTTAAAATATACAGTAAATGATGCCGCCATTCAGGTATACACGAGTGGATACAGTTCTTCAAATATACACTTAAAAATAATGTCATTCAAATAAACATTTGATAAAGCAGACCTTAGACTATTCACGTTGATATAAAAAGACATTAAAATATAAAGACGAGTCAGATATTTAGATATTCACCCGAAGATACCAATTGTCAGATATACACATTTATACACAGACCTTTAGATATACATTATGGGATACAGACCTTGAGATATACACGAGTAAAATTATACCATCAGATAAACCCGAGATGCAGATGGTGAGATGCACACATGAAGCTACGGACAATGATCTATACACGAGGAGATACTCATCTTTATATGAGAAGATACCAATATTGAGATGTTCACTTGAAGATAACGACCATCTCATGTAAACGACGGGATACAGACCTTCTGATATAAACGATGGGATACAAATCTTGCGATATACAGATATTTTCTAGCAGAAAAAGATATGAAGATAAACACAAACAGATACAGACCTTCAGAGGTACACTAGGAGACCTAGACTTCGAGATTTACCCGATGGACTACATACCTCAAAATATACACGGGGATGTTCAGAGTTTGTGATACGCGCGATTAAATACAGACCTTTTTATAACAATGTACACGCAATAACATTCAGACCTAAAGCTATACACGAGAAGATACAAAAGGTAAAGCGGAACGCGAGAAAAATCTAGGAAACCATACACTGATATGCATGTTCGACATCACACGACGTAAGGGTCCATAGAATGGGCTTTGTGGCAGGTTGGGATGTATTAGATGCATAAAGGCGTTGCCATTAACACTATCTTACAAATTAAACGCTTCACACGCACTACGTCACTGCTCGCACATCTGATGTTTACTCTGAAACTCGTACACGTCGAAGAACAATAAAGCACCACCAACAGCACGGAACATACTAGTATGCCATGGCATCATCAATGGCTTGCTACTATTAGTCTCGTTCTTGGAAAACTGAACTTAATGAATTTTCGGAAAGAGTCGTCTCAGATTAGCTTTCCGCACAGGCTAAGCAAGGACGACACTTACCGCCTCATACTGATTTTCCTATAGAGTAGACTTTTTAAACGAAAAATTCCAAAACAGCGTTTGGTGTGGTCTCTAATTAGCCTGTGCGGACTGCAGAGGTTAATCCGGACCGACACTTTGCGCACATGCATTTAGTCCAGTTCTCACATAACACGGCCCAAATACGACTCCAATATGCTATTCGTGACTTTTCGCTCACCTGAAGTCCCTGCTGGAACTCGGCGACGCTGATTCCTGTGCTGTTGTTCTTGTCCATCTGGTGAAACAGATCAACGAGTCGCAGCTTCTGCACGCGCATGAACTCCATGAGCACGTAGTGGGCGTTCTCGTTGAGCAGCGCCAGTTCGTCCTCTGTCGCGTCCTGTTACCATGGAAACGATAGGTAAGCTCACAAATAATGTAGACGCAATTTTGCAAATCAGTATGGCTTAGCTACGGCAGGAACCGTAACCCATGACTGTCTGTGTGGATAACTCTAGTACAATTTAGCAGACGACAAATGCTTAAAGCGTTTGGTTTAACCACCTCATCTGCCTGTTCTCACTGGTACACTACACAGTGTATTTAACAGCTTGTAAGACAACGTTGGCCAGTCTAGTGTTTATCATTGAAATCTGTACATATTGGCTGCTTTCAGGGAAAACGGGGCTTAATGCATGTCAAATAAGATAAGCCTGTGCACACTGATTAGCAGTATCGATGATTTGAAAAAAACACACATCTCGACCTTTGCTTTAAGACACACTCTTTATAAATTTGAATGGGTTGTGGTCATTTCAAACTTGCGATATAAAAAACTATAACATAATTTTGAAAACTGAGTTGCGTCTAAGATTATACAGCAGCGAACAAATTCAGTGCCTTCAGCGCTTTGATTAAGGACAGGGATAGGTGTCTGAATCAAGTAGGACACTTTTCGGTTACGTAAATCGTATTTACCCACAAGAAGTGTGAATGTATTGTTATATATGGCCGTTATGGTATAATGGAAATACTGTTGAAAACGGCGATAGTACTTAGCCGGTTTATTACTTTTCTTTTATTTCAGAGTTGCAGGCTTTGAACATTATTACTTAAAATAATCTTTCCGTTTTCTCTAAAATTTGAACTGAGAGGTAGTTAATATAATGTTTAAGAATTCGCATTTGACTGCAGACATCGGTAGAAAACATGGTTCAGCCAGATTTAATTGGAGAAAGTAAAAAAGTGCACACTGGAAGTCCTTTTTCTTAAATGCGCCAACGTGTTCCAAACATGCAATGAGCGGAGGTACTCACGTGATAATAGAAAGGAAATCAAGATCGCGACATCCATGCTAAAACGGGTATTTTCCCGTTTTATACATATTACTGTAACGTAAATGTTTAATACCACCTTTACTCCTCGAATATAAGAAAGAAGGTAATTATTGCTTAGTTGATATACTAATTTGCCGTTCGACCCCTCTTGGACCTTTACAAAAGTGAGACCTATTAAGATCATACAACCATTTGGTTCATACACCTATATAAAACACCTTAATGCGTTTAAAAACGTTTTCATGTAATAATAAGGTCGACAGGTAATATAATATATTAAATTCATTAAAATATTGCTAAAAACGGGACTGATTCACACTAAATTAAAGCCATCCCACCCCATCCTCCTGAACAAAGGTTAAGTGTTTCAGTCAGGCGACAGGTTCTTCCTACAGCATTATCATAATTATACAGTAAGTAACGTGATTCAGAAAACACTTATATTTCACCTCGTTACATGCTGTAAAACAATATAAATTTATTTACATTAATAAAGATATGTAAAAAATGTGTGAGTATTTCGTAAAAACACTTAAACATGTGAATGAGCTGTTTGTCATTCGAAAGTCAGGTCCCAAAATATGCTTAAAAGAAAGTAAGTTACAAATAGGGGGGGGGGGGGGTAAAAATTATGTTTCGGCAACATATAAATTATTATATAAAAACAACGTCGGCAAAATGAAATTATCGCGATTATCGTTATAATTTACTGTACAAATGCGCAAACACTTTGTATTATAAAAGAAAATGATATTTGCAAATGCAATTTTTCGAAGATCACGTAAACAACAGATTTGTGGACGGTTTTTATTTAATAACTTTTTTATTCCGATGTCTACAATCTTGAAAAATGAAACCGAGGAAAGCTCTAACACCGTAGAGTCGAAAGCGCGTATTCGTGTAAAAGAAATATAAATATAACGTGGCTTACCGACTTAAAATACGTGATACTCCCGTACGAAAACATGAAAACGACGACATTTCTTATGTCAGTTCTCCGTCTTAACTTACTTAAACGTAGATAGCTCCAGTATACGCATGACCCCCCCCCCCCCCTCCGACCCCCGCGGCCCCCTAATTTGTATGCAGAATACTAAATTGAAACTCTGGAACTATCACAAATAACTTTGCTATTAGCTAAAAAAATGTGCACCGAATTAAGTCGCGATCTAGAGCGAATATAAACACCAAATGAATTATTATAGCTTTCTTTCTAATATGTATGGAAAGTAAGTGGCATTCAAAATTTATTACATTAATAAGGTTTATAAAAAACTTCCTGTTTATGCATGGACATCTTTTCGATCATCACGCGATTACCCCTTCTGGCATAGGATAGTGGAATAACCACAAAGATATTTTTTAGACTTAAGGACTTTCATACTAGAATATAAAAGGAATTACAAAACAGAATTAAGATGGACGTGTTGAATACTCGTAACTACATACGCATGTTTAGACAAAAATCTCCAACCTTTGAATTTAATTGTGTCGTTAAAGTGATATTATGGGCATCTGGCAGTTAATAGGTGTCTATCGCAACCGTTGTTAATTTTTGGTGTTTTCACTTCATATACACTTATATTTGTTAATGCAGCATCAACATACTAAAACAATATCCCGGAAAGAGAAAAATAATGCATTTGAATATCAACCGTACTTTCGTTTGACAACTGATCATGCATGTACGATGTGAAACTAAATTTAGTTTTAGTGCAGATTCGTTCGTACGACACAAAGACACAATTTTGTTTTTCGGATCATTTCGGCTTAGAGGACTGGGTGAGTCACGTAAGAATATCGAATATAAAATATATTTTATAAACAACTGGTAGCAAGATCAGTTGCAGATAATTGGTCAGTAACCACATTTTAACTAACTCTTTTGACCTGTTCTTCTTTTCAGCTCAATTCAACCGTGAAAAATGCCCATACTATCACTTTAAATAAGTTGTGTTGCCCTTGTTTTGGAGGTTAAGAAGTAGTAGTTTTAACATAAGCCTACTCGAATATTGACTGTAAGGGAATACTTTCAATGAAGCAAACACGTGTTGTATCACACTACAGGCTCATGTATGCAGGTGTGCCCGGTACCTGCTTTCCTATGGGATCCCTGTCAGGTGACCAGACTTTCCCGAAGACCACATGTAGAGGTCTCGTGGACTGGATCTCCTTCAATAACGAAATAAAGTCGTCTTCCACGTGCTGGTCCTAAAGTAAAAATAATTAAAAAAATGCCATAATAAAGGTGCTTACACGGACAGTTCCGACTGATCATGGGAAATAATTAACACAAGTTTTATTGGGCAAGCCTCATGTTAAATATGCTACGAACATTTCCAGCTGGTTCCGTTAGATACTCAAAACAGTTTACTTTATATAATCACATTATATATCGCATTCGAAAAGCTGACAATATTCTTTATGACTGGATGTAAAGAAGAACAAAATGTACCCTAAATTATTATCTAAGTCTTAGTTCAGAGACAGTGTTTAAAAGAAATGAAAACAACTGTCATTCATCTCGTGTAACACGTGTATAAAAGCTCGAGTAAAGGACACGTTGCAAGAGTGTTATTTATGTAAACATCGGTCAGAAGTCTGAGGTCAATGTTGGCAAGAAATAAATATATGCCGATTTCTGGGAAAATTGGGCTGAAAACATGTGTGTAAAGCGCTGTCCAAAAATAACCCGTGCAGTCCACACAGGCTAATATGGGGCGACATTTTCCGCTTAAACGAGATTTTCGTTAAAAATATACTTCCTTTAAACGAAAAATACCATTACGGCGGAAAGTGTTGAATCTGTTAAGCCTGTGTGGACTGAACAGGCTATTCTGGGATGACCATTTACGCACATGCACTATGCTCAGTTTCCCCAGAACGAGGCTCATATGTTCACGTAAGGTAATATATAGTGGTGCAAAGCCGTACACACAGTTAATAAATATGTAATTTATCTTGTGTTTAAATAAACAATTCGAATTATGAATTGTTTATTTTAACGGATCAGTTGTCGCAATGGGAAGTAACGTGATAGTTGGGTTGAATGATGCACCATATTTGTCTCCCTTGAATATGAATGGAGTACAAAACACTGCGAACGAATTCGGTCTTTACGAAACTACATATGTTGTCTCCCATTCGGGTAGGTATCACGAGTATCCCGGGTAAAAAGCGGTCCGTCTAAAATGCGTATATGACTCATATCCGCGGATATGACCGAAAAGTGCGGATATGGACGAAAATAAGCAACATCGACACTTTTTTCTGCAATGTTCATTTCAATGTTTAATGAAAAATACACAATATTTATTAAAAATGCAAGGTAAAAATATCTTATATTTGATTGTTACTATATATTATAGTTTATTGGTACGTAAAAATAT
This sequence comes from Dreissena polymorpha, assembly GCF_020536995.1. NCBI lineage: Eukaryota > Metazoa > Mollusca > Bivalvia > Myida > Dreissenidae > Dreissena > Dreissena polymorpha. The sequence goes on along the minus strand of NC_068358.1, from coordinate 99,995,254 downwards.
GCACGTTATTTTATTTATTCAATTGAACACAGGATATCGTAGTGCTACATTTAAATGTTTCAAGAATGATTATAACCATTATAGTTGCGCTGTTATTGAAAAGCAATGCGTGTCCCGGTAAAATTTTAGATTTTTCGTTAATATTTCAACAGTTCATATCCAATACCCCGATAAGTTAAAATACGAAGCCTATATGTTTAAGATTAATATTACAGCTGTTACATTCACTATAAAACATAATACTAAATGTTCATGAATTTGTTGGTTTATATGCACAACGCTTGCATAACGCTTGCATGTATGTATGTATGTAAATTATATAGAATAAAAGAAATACATTATCAAAATTTGACTAGATATATTGTTTTATTTTACCCTTTTAATATCATGTTAAACTTTTTCTGACAAAAATAAGATAAATACCTCACGTTTATCCAAATATGTCTTACATTTGGTGGCTGAATTCATAGGAATGGATGAAACTATAGGGAAAACATATATTTTTATTAACCCTTTGAACATGATGTGGACAATATGGATTATGACTACAAAACATGCTACCTGTCTGGTACTTTCGAATGGAAATGTAGGGCAGAGGTGACAGGGGCATTTTCTGGAAGTGGCTGTCTTAATGTATGCTGCTTTCTTTCATGTTTTAGTACTACATTGCGCTGAGGTAAATTTTCAGTAGGAATTTTGTTTCGGTCAACAGAGTTTGGACCGATTCCGTCTCGAAAGTTGGTCGGAACAGACGCGAGTATACGCCGTTGGAAACCAATTTTTCCGGCTAATTGCTATCATCCAAGCTTTTATTGTACATGAGTCGTTAGGCAATTTATGTAATTTTACTCTTTTTTTTTTAATTTACCGATTATACCGCTAAAATTATGGCATTTAACGATGGAACAGTAATATTTCCCCATTGTTTTCCTTAACACCGGAAGTAGGTATACCTACCCGCACGAACGACAACTCTGTCAAGACGGAATTATGAAAATCTGGACACACTGTTGAAGAGTTTACCTAAAGATATTTGCTGGGATAATGACGTAATTTCGTCAAAAAAAGACGTCATTTCACAGTAAAAAGTGATAATTATCGATAATTGTCACTGTTAATTTTCACTGTTTTTGAAACAGTTAAATTATCAGTTTTCATCCACTGATATTTTTCAATTAACCACCGGAAAGCATAAAATAAATAGTAACAATCAAATATAAGATATTTATATTGCATTAAGTTATTATAGCACTACAAATATAGATCCTTTATTGGATAAACCACATTTGACGATTTAATCATATTCGCGCATTTGAAATCATCATTTATTTTCAAATGAAAAATGCCACTTGAAACAGTGACATTTCAGACAATATTTACTGCATTCATAACATTGAGTATATTTAAATAAATTCAACATTTTGTATTCAAATTAAATATAACCAGGAAAAATTAACATCATTAATTACTTGTGGTCTGGTGCTAATCGGCCCAAAAATACTTTACTATTTTCTAAAGCATATTGTATATCTAAATACTAAAGTTTTCAGACGACATCAAGAATAATATTACATTCAGTATATAATATAAACATTATGTAAACTTATACAATAAAACATATGTGGTGTCGGCGTGGTTATATTGTTTGTGGTGTGTAGCCCTAAAACAATCTTCTGGCACTTCGTCATGTTCGCGGATATGAATTTAGAGTTGGAAAAATGATGTCTATTAAATTGTTATATTTTGAGACAATACTAACATATTTAATACATATTGTGTGTTTTTTTTAAATTAAAGATTGAAATGCACATTGCAGAAAAAGTGTCTATATTGCCTGTATTCGTCCATATCCGCACGTTTCGGTCATATCCGCGGATATGAGTCATATACGCATTTTAGACGGACCGCTTTTTACCCGGGATACTCGTGATACCTACCCGAATGGGAGACAACTTATGTAGTTTCGATAATCCCGAATACCCAATCTCAAGATATCATGGTATGAGATGGTTTTCTTTAATGCAGTGAATGCAATGTAACCGTCGTGCAAGATATTGTTTAGTATACTGTAACCTCAATGATGAACGCTTGGAATGATCATGGCATGAATGAGACGCTTTCATAACAATAGTCCGTTCTGAGCCCAACACAGAGGTGAATGTAATGTAACCGTCGTGCAAGAGATTGCCCAAAGAAAACCATTAAAGATTAAATTAATTAAAGTATTAAAGAAAACCATCTCATACCATGATATCTTATATCAGTCTTAATTCATTATTATAAAATTGATATGTTTTTTTGATGTTAAGAAACCAACATACATACACACGTCGAAGCAATTCCTAACGTCACTCAATAAAAATTATGTTCAATTGTTTACATTTGTGAAGTGCGTGGAATGATTCCATCTGCGTGAATGGGCAATTAAATAGTTCCAAAGAGTGGCATTAAAACTCGCAAGTTTTTGCACGATTTATCGTACATTTAAAAGTCATATTTCTTAATTTAATGCATGCGATCTTATATATCCAATCAAATATACATTGAATGCGTTTGTTCGGTTTTACCTTTTTATAGGCAAAATGGCAAGCTGAGCATTTCGCAGAGTTGTATGTGAGAGCAAGGAACGACAACTCTGCGTGGAGATTGACGAATACCTTAATACATAGCAAAATCGCGCATATTATAAAATTATATTGCTGATACTTCAACGTGTTTGAAATAACTATGAATTAGAAATCAAAACAATGTTATTTTTTTATCGCGATTTTAGTAAATTATCTTACGGATTAAGATGTTGATTGTGTAGTTTAAATGCTTCATCGTGTGTTTTTATTTGTTTCTTTCCATTTAATCTGGTTTTTGCTTGGGTCACATTCTTTACATAGTGTTGTCTTGTGTGTAATCAACGAACATATCCGTTTGTCCGAACAGATTGCTTAAACGCGTAGTGGTTATTTCATATATATGTCGTACATTTATTTTCTTTCGTAAATAGCATTTTGACTGGTAATAAACTGATTTAACTATAAAATCGCAGCCTTTAATTCAATAGTTTAGTAAGCATACAAGCACATATTAAAACTTATACTGTACTCCAAGCTCAATGTAGTCCAGTCCTACTTTCGGATGCTTTTTTATGAACTCCAGCACCATGGACGCGCCAATATGCGTCAGATGGTTCCGGCCTATCTGAAATGACAGTGGACACCATACAATACAACGGGGGCGGCTGCTAGGGAACAACAAATCATCGCAAAGAAAAGGACCTTAGCGGCTTCGTTTTTTCAGAATTTTGAAAACAATATGCTTAATGAGTGCTTTTTTATATGTTAGTTATTTAACCCATTTATGCCTAGCGTCTAAAAAAAGGCCTTAGCAAACAGCGTAGACACATGCGGCGTCTCATCAGGGTCTGCGCTGTTTGCTTAAATGAATTTCTGTAAGAAGTATTATAAATATATTGAAATAAATATACTGGACATCCCTAATTTTGGAAATAAATCGATCAAATTTAGAAGAATGTGAGACTCCACTAGGCATTAATGGGTTAAAAGTGCATTAGCTATTTGCTTAATTTGATCGGATGATTGTTCCGTTACAATCGAGAAAATTATTGCAGTGAACGACCTAGATACTTGACACATACTTTCAGCTTTTTCAGCGTTGTGTTATTGCGCATGCCTGTAAGAAAGCTCGCAACGCATTTCTCAGAGAGCCGGTTGCACGAGATATCGAGCTCTCGCAGGGACTGGTTCTTTGCGAGAGCAGCCGAGATGCTGGTGGCACCTTGCAGGTACAGACCGTTCCAGGAGAGATTCAGTACCTCCAGGTTGATGTTCTCCTGCGGGAAAAAATTCATGTGTCGTTGTTATGTAATATTTTCAAATTGTTCTAAGTCTCTTCTAAACGAAAATCTAGTCTAGGCGGAAAGTGTCGTCCCTGATTTGCCCGTGCGGACTGCATTATGCCCATTTTTTTAACATGGCTCAAACATTACACTTAAGACTAAGAATAACGGAATGCGTAAAAAAATAATACTCTGTAAATGTGCATTTACAGTCTATTACAGATTTTAACTGCTATAAAAACAAAATTCTTTTCATAGAACACTGTGTTAATTATTTGATCCTCATATGTAACCTCTGTTTATATGTAATCTCGGAAGTAAGTATACTTGGCCTTAAGTATATTACAAATTATTAATTTTACGCATTGGTTTTTTCATATGGGTCCAGATTATTAATTATTTGGCGTTGACATCATCGCTATTCCTGCTGCTGGCTTTAAGCAGACGCAATAAATGGCTTACTGGTTGCATTACATTTACTTTTTTGTGATTGCATAGTTTTGACCAAAAGAGCTGCACAATATAGAGAAAGAGAGCTATAGTAACGAATATAGTAAAAAGGGGAGAAAACCCCGTTAGTTCCACTGAAAGTCAAACCGGGGTCCATCGGTTTGAAAGGCTATCGTCTTACATTTTTTTAAGCAGAAACACTCCAAACAAATTGATCGTTTCGCCTTTTTAACGAGTTATCTGCTCTTCACATGATTCATCATACACGAACATGCAGTTCCAGTATGTGTCTATAAATTTTGCGGGTTTTTCGCCCTCTGGTGACAAACAATAGTCCTTTTGTCAACACAAATCGAGGTATAACTTCATACACTTACCGCCAAAGCCTTTCCGATAGCAGCTGCGCCTTCAAGTCGTAGATGATTCCAGCTTAAATCCAAGACACGAAGAAAGTCGTTCTCCTCTAGAAGAAGATGTATTACAAAGCATAACCTATAATAAATTTAGGACTATAGCCCTATCCAAGTTCTTTGACGAATATTGTCAAGTCAGGTTTCTAGATTGAATCAGGATTCCAACAATTTCTGAGTGCGGGTCAAACACATGGCTCTCTTTCACAATACATCAAATATCGAGTCTGCGGTTTTTCATACTTTCATGTGGGTCAAATAAAAATGAATTTGACAGGCTCCAGGTTAATTTTATTTCGATCTGATTATTTACGACTTAAGAAGAACAATATTAAATATAATAAATATTAATTACAATGTTATATAGATTAAATAAATAAATGAATACAAACAATAATTAATTAATGAATAAATGAATAAATGAATGAGTGAGTGAGTGAGTGAGTGAGTGAGTGAGTGAGTGAGTGAGTGAGTGAGTGAGTGAGTGAATGAATGAGTGAGTGAGTGAGTGAATTAATAAATAAATAAATAAATAAATAAATAAATAAATAAATAAATAAATAAATAATAATTAATTAATTAATAATGAATGAATGAATGAATGAATAAATTGATGAATTAAAGAACGATAGAATGAATGAATAAATAAATAAATACATTTATTAATTTAGCAATTAATTAATAAAAAAAATATGAAATAAATAAATAAAACAAATATGTATTTAATAGTTTTATTAAATATATTTTTTATACATATAGACAAAAAATATTCCCTTTTTAATTTTTTGAAAGTCACTCACTTATTCCATATGCAAGGTGTTCCCCGCCTTTCTCCCGGAAGTAGTTGTGTCCGAGGTGAAGTTCGTACATGGCACTGTTTTCCTGTATTGATCAATATGTCCGTGACATGAGAAGTAACCTCGTATATACAATTTAAATATCGCATCAAGATTGTGTCCCTTGAAACGGACTAGCGCACTTACTAAGCTTACTAACGCCATTTAAAATCACATAGCATCCCAACTATAATCACTTTAATAAAACAAACGTTGGTTCATACAATTGATAGGAGTTGTTTTTATTCCTACGGATAAGATTTTTTCGTGGAGATCCGGATTAAACTATTTTACCAATGCTTCTTCATCATTGATCATTATATTAACTAATACGGCAAAATTCATCACCCTCATTACAAAAGAAATTTCTATTGCATGCGCTTTGAACTTTTTATATCGTTTCTATTATAATGTTGTCAATTAACCATCTCACACAAAACCTACCTCCATGAGATCTCTAAAGTACATGGCGTCCTCCTCACCGAACTTGTTTCCTGTCAGGTCGAGTATACGCACGTGCATGTTCTTCTCCAGTGACGCGCAAATCGTTCGTGCCCCTACTGAACCCAGGGAATTCCAGCGAATCCTCTGTAATAATGAACGTTGTATACTGCGATAATATATTTCCCTAACTTAATAAAAGTCTCTAGTAATACGTAGTGAACATTAAGTACAATCGGAGAATTATATACACAAACATGATTGGATTTTAGATTCTTTTGTAAACTGTGGATCATCAAAATGTACAATATCCGCAAATGTACGTAGTTGACATGCAATTTGTAATGGTGGCTGCTTTCTTCTTGGCGTAAGGTCAATTGTAAAAAAGTAACATACGGCTGTGCATGTATATAATATTGTATGCGACCACTCCCTCGTTCTTATGATTAGATACTAGTAACTGGTATACGTGTATATGTAATATCATGTTTAAATGTATTTTAATGAATTTTGTTCTGCAGATAACACACAGCTCACTCACGATCTCTGTGATGTATATGTTTCTCGAGAAGACGGCGCTGAAGAAAACCATCGGACCGCCGCCCATCTCATTTCCCTCGAACACTATGGTCTCCACGCAGGAGTTTCCCTGTTGAACAGAAACATTAAGTTAAAGGGTCACAGATTTTGGCATGTATTGAAGTTTGTCTTTAAATACTTTATATTGATAAATGTAAACGGTGGATCTAAAAAGCTCCCGTAATTTAACAAAAAAATAACTTTAAATAAAAAAATAACACTCCACTGGGCTCGAACCACTGACCCCTGGAGTAAAAATCCAACGCTAAAACCACTCGGCCATCCGCGCTCATACAATGAGTGATGTATTTTACACTTTATATTAGCAATCCTTGTAGTATCACTAAATATAACGACAACAACATAACTCTCAAAATTATTCAATCGTTTCGAGTTGCAACGCTTGATAATTTTCAAGTTTTTAAATCGTCAAAAGATGCATATAATGGATATTTTAGAGCATGGTAAATGTTCAATATTACATTTTTCTCACAAATATCATAACTACAACGAAAATGTGCGAATATGAATTTTTTATTTTATTTGTTCATTTACCAAAATGTGAAAAGGCCCCCTTAATATCGAGAAGTGTTTAAAACTTATTTTCTCGCTTGTATTGAATGCTATCGACTAATAGTGAAAGTCTCGAGTCCGATTAATGGGTATTTTTGCGTCTTTGGAAAGATTTTGACAACGCCCTTATGGATCGAATCAACGAACTTGTTTTTGTTCTGTGCCCGATGTGTTTATTTCCTCAACCCACGTAAAGATATAACAAAGTAGTCTCTGAAGAAGACAAATCAGAAAATTATGTGTCATTTTTTGGACTGGTCCCTTTAAGGCGTCAGGATTTTGTTTTAACAATCAAATTCAATACACTTGTTTTGTAATGATAATATTTCCACGAGTTACGCACTCATGAATATGCTCTAGCATATAAGGTAGCTTTAACCTTGACATCAAATCGAAGGACTAACACAACTAGCAACGGCCGTCACACCAAAAACAACATCATCAACAGTCCCTACCACTAACGCAATAGTTGCGGCCTTCACGTCATCTGACATTAGTACGTTGCCCTTGCAGGATAATTTCTCGTGCACTAGCCCCTCAAACACGGAGCGCGTGGGATGCACGTGCAGATCCTTGCACGAGTGCAGGTAGTAACGCTGACTCAGATCCATGTCGTCAGGTGGCGCGTCGCAGTCATCATCGGCTATAAAATGTTGCTGTATGCGTCACTGATGTAATGCAATAATAAATTTCCGTGGTACATTTTTAAAATTCACATGTGAGCTCACTCACTCACTCACTCACTCACTCACTCACTCACTCACTCACTCACTCACTCACTCACTCACTCACTCACTCACTCACTCACTCACTCACTCATTCATTCACTCACTCACTAATCACTCACACATTCACTCACACACTAACTCAACATTTACATTAAAATAGTTAACGAAGTGAATAGAATTTTACTTAAAATTGAATGAATACTCACAGTCGAAATTAAACACCTCCTCTTCCTCGACTTCCGCCGAGTCCGGTGGCGTCTCATCCTCGTTGACCTTTACCAATTCCAGCGAGAATCGCTGCTCCCCATGTTTCTTTGGCCGGGTCAGGCGGCGCATCGGAGGCCGCTTTGGCACCACTGCGAGTCGGTATTGGCAGGCCAGGGACACCGCCGATAACGTCCGGTTGTCCCGTAAGGCGCACATAGTACCCGTAAGTTGGCGTGATCGGAACGGAAAAATGTGCACCGAACGCTAGACGCGCATGTTGCATAACTAATGCTAATTTAAATCTATTGTGTTAAATGGTTCACTACTGATATGTTTTCCTTAACAGTTTTCATGAACGATGTGCATGCGTTATTGCACTATTATTCGTCACATTATCTCAGTATTGTTCCAAGATATTTAAATAATCGTATAATATTCCCGTGTCATATTGCAATGTATTCAATTTTAAATGACGTTAATTTTATTGTATTTTGAAAAGCTACAGTTCTGTTATGAGTAGTGCAGAATTGTATACTCGTCCATTGTTGTTTAGATTAGCAATGGAATACGGGATTAACCTGACTTAAATCCGATAATACTTTTATGGGTCAATATTCGGCAATAAATCGTAGTATTTTCTGTATATTTAAACCCATTAAAGTCATTTCACTTCATGTTGTGTAATGAATACGTATGAAATGTCCAATATGTTATATGTGCAATACATGTACAATACTTAGTTGGACTTATTGAAACTGAATAAGGATTTATTCCGAATATCGAAAACCGTTTTTAAAGACGGCCAGTTTGTTATGTTCTATGTATACATGTTAAAACTCATTGCTTTAATAATGTGTATCATTTTATTAAAGTCATAAGTATATCTTTAATTAGCACAATTCACATTTTTATAACTAACAATAAATCTTTGAATTGTATTATTGCGACAAGTATTTTTGTTTATTGTTATGTTTAGTTGTCAATCGAAGTACCGATGCTGCAACAAGGAAACATTTTCAATCTAAAAATAAGTTCCAAGCTGTCCTGCGTATCCTATCACTGTACTCATTTTGTCCCTGCCGATGAAACTCAAGGCTGACTGTTAATACTGCCCAGCCGGCGGACACACATGCACTTGGCAGGTCGAATTTAGAACAATTTCGGTAACGACATCTCGGGGCCTTGGACACTGGGTTTAATTGCCTGATTACAGATGACACGCACATGGCGCACGCGCAATTAAAGGCGCCAGGTCGCCAACCACGGCTGGGTTCCGTCAAATGTGAGGACAGCATGTAATGCGATGATTGGACAATTTAGTAAAGACTCATGTGGTACTAACTGGTCAGCACGCGATCGCTTCTCGGTGTATTACACGTCAGACTTCAATGTACAAAAGTGTATATGTTTGCTATTGTACCAACAGCTAATGTATAGGTGACTATATGTTTTTTAGTATACAAATAATGCATGTATAGGAGTTTAAATTAAGTTTAACTGATTGCAAGTATACTAATAATGCATGCAGGTGACCTCTTTCAGCTTAAAATGTTTTCAATTTTACCAATAATTCATGTATAGGAGTCTTCTTTAATTTTAAAATGTTAGAAATTACAACTAATGTAGGTAATACAAGATTATCGTAGGTATACGATAGGCTGGCATAAATAATGGATATGCTGGATGGAATCTATATAGTTCTTTACGATGTTTATTTTCTACCTACAATACCATTTAAGACTATATAAAGCTTTGAAAAAGATTATGTGGCAATATCCCGACAGCTTTAAACCCAATGATAGCTACTCGGCCTGTTATGGAAAGCCTATTGGCCCATGTGTAATAGCCAAGTGCTAAAACCCAACGAAATCAGACGCGTTTACGGGGTCACTTCACAAAAATACTGTTTCGTGTTGTTTTTACCAAATGACAATACGCATTAATAGTGGCTTGCCTGCAGTTTCGTTAACTTAGTACATGTGTAAAAGAGACTGCTAATGGTCACCAATATTACATTGCTTCTCGTAACTATTTTGTTTTTTAACTTACGCTGGTTCTTTGTCCATGAAAATCAACCCATCAAGCGATTGTGAATATCACAAGCCATATGTTTTCCAATCTGCTAACAATCGTTGGAAGAATACAATTAAAGCAAAATCAATTAAACATCGTCTGTATAACATAAATCACCCACGCTATGAGTCTGTTAATGGTGAACGCATACAATAATGGTCTCTGAGTGATTTTGCTTGGTTTTGTAAAATATATTAAAGCGAGTGGGGCGCATTAGCCATATCGACATGAAAGAAAAGAAGATAGTTTGAGCTCTCAGAACGCTGATTTTATAATTAATAACCAATTCTATGTAAATGATTTGACGAATATCTCAAAATTGAATATAAATATCCCTAAGCACATTTATTTAAACATAAAATGAAATGTACGTGAATAGAATTAATGATATCACTTTTATAAATATTTTAATTTTAATACATCCGAAATACCCGCACAAAGCTACTTCAATGGGCAACTCCATAAATCTTGCGCCGTTCGGGTATGACAGTATCTGCAATCTTGACATGTTAATGGCGCTAAGGGCAATTTTCTCAAACTGATGGGTTCATCGTTATATTGATAGCATCAAATGTATTCGTTCGTAAAGGAAGCCCAGTTTTGTGAGTCTTTCAACGCATACTAAAGGAATTTTGAATACGAGACGTTATGTCACTCTGTTGATTTGAACAAATATCAGGTTATAAACATATTTGCTCCCTGAGAATTGCAGTGAAAAATCATATGAATTTATATTCTATAATCAAATACATGTAATGAACTTTATTCTGGTATCGTTGTCTTATATCTTATGAAGTGCGATTAAGAATCAAATGAACCTCAGCCTGTACAGTCCACATAGGCTCATAAGGGACGACACTTTCCGATTAAACTGTATTTCCGTAAAGAAGAAAAACGACACTTAATGCACCTGCACTAAGCCCTGTGTTTCACAGAGCGCGGCTTAAATATGTTGTTACGTTAACCCCACCGTTAATGTCTCCGCATGACGCATTTGGGAATATCCGTATCTACGTTTTGTTATTTGTCAAATGCATCATAATTTTAATTTATTTTGCGAGGTTAGAATACAATAAACTATTGATATCGCATATGTGAGCAGTTGTTTACATTTCTATTTACGTAAAATTAAAAAATGAATTAATTCTTGAGTGGACATGACATTATATTTAAAAGACCTTCAAATCCGTAAGGCGAAATTGAATATAAATGCAGTGAAATTGATCATTACTAATAAATGCATTGAATGAGAGGTATAGATTACATATAATATTCTATTATTCAATGATAGCAAAGCATACAAAACTGGATTATGCTATTTACTTTGGGTACATTACATTGTGTGTTAATACAAATACAAATACGTCACTTATATAGCGCAAACAATATTATAAAAATATTCTATTGCGCTTCATAAACACTGCACCTTGGTTATCCGTGAAACAATTGAACAAATGAGTTCTAAGTCTTAATCTAAAACAGCCCTCATTGTCAATGATTTTAAGTGGCTTGGTATATTGTTCCACCACTTCGGGCCAACAATAGCTAAAGATCTATCCACCATCTTATTTCGCCTCCTGGAAATAACAAGATTGCAGTCACTTTGTGATCAAAGTCTATACCGACTGCTTGCTGGGACAAACATTTCTTGCAAGTAACCAGGAGCATAACCATGGACAACGCGAAAGACGATAACCAGGACTTTGTACATGATTCTAACTTTTACTGGTAGCCAGTGGAGTTGTTTCAAGAGTTCAGCACTTGGTTGATCAAATGACGCATTCAGGACCACTCTTGTGGCATGATTTTGAGTCCGTTGAAGCTTTTGAATTTGGTAAGCTGGTAGATTGGTGAATAAACCATTGCAAAAGTCAATATGGGAGTGTACAAGACCATGCACTAACACCTCCGCTGACTTCTGTGTCAAATGCCTGCGTATAGCTTTTAAATTACGCAATTGCATTTGGGCAATTTGATACTTCTTCGTGATGTGAAGGTCAAGGTTAAGAGTGTTGGTCATTGTAACACCAAGATCTCTCACACGGTCTACTAACTCAACCATGCACCCTCCAACACTCACACTTGATATGGACATTTTAGATAATTGTTGCCTTGTTCCGTATAAAATGATTTCTGTTTTTGATTGGTTCATTTACAGCTTGAAAGTTGTCATCCAGTTTATAATATCATTGAGACACTTATCAAGTTGTTGTAGAACGTATGCTTCATTTTCATGATTTCTTGCCTGAATCTTGAAGGCAATCTTGTGGTCGTCTGCATAACCATACAGATCAACTGGATACTTCTGAACCACCTTGTTGAGGGCCGATATATACAGAGTGAAGATCACTGGTCCAGCACAGGAGCCTTGGGGGACGCCGAAACCCAAAGGCTCAGTGTCAGATGAAGATTGTTTAATCAAAACTTTCATTGTTCTGTTAGTCAGGTATGACTCAACCCATTTCAATGGGGTACTTTGGATTCCAAACTCATGTTGGAGAATTTGAATAAGAATAGGAATATCAATAGTGTCAAACGCAGCACTTAGTTCTATCATTATTACAATGTTTTTTAGGTTTTTGTTTATGGTTTCCGAAAGGTCATCGTACATTTTTACCATGACTGTCTCTACTCCATGATGTTTTCGATAGGCACTTTGATATGTTGGCAGGAGGTTATTTGACTCAATGTTGTTGTTTATCTGATGTATTGCAGCCTTCTCAAGAATTTTTGAGAGAAATGATAGATTTGACACAAGACGATAGTTGTTGGAAAGACATCCAATGCACATGTTGTAGGTTTTGATGAATAAACCAGTTTCGCAATATCATTTTTTGAAAGAGGCTTGAATTCAGTAAACATGTTCATACCAGAATCCTGGAAAGTACCTATAGATAGATTGGCAGATGATGGGTCAGTAGATATTGCATCCAGATCATCCCTTAACTTAATTATCTTGTCTGCAAAGTAACGCAAGAAATCATTTGCAAGCGAGACTGCACTAATGTGACACGGGAGTGGATTGACTTTGACCTTCCTAGTAAATCAGATGTTACCGCATACTACTTCTTAATGTTTCCAGCTGCATCACCTATTCTATCCTGGTAATAACCATTCTTCTCCCTTGAGACTTCAGCAATATAAATGTTTCGTACAGACTTACAGACTTTTTTTGTTAAGTCAGATTTGTTTTGCAAATATATGTTCTCTATTGATCGCCGGTACATTTCCAACTGCTTCAGATAGCAAGAGTACCACGGAACTGTTGGTCTGCAGACTATGGTTCGTTCTTTTAGAGGAGCGTGCTTTTGGGACAATATCTGACATAGTGTTTGTGAATTTTAAAACAATATTGTTTTTCCACCAGCATAGGCAGACAATGTCTGTAATAATTTCAGAAGTCTTCATCTAAAACCATCAGACATAATTATACTTAATTTAGAAGTAATAATCAATACCCGAGTTAAAGGAGGAACATTTTCATATGTTGTGCCTGCTCGAGACACAGACAGATATAAATGAGCCACCTTATGGACTTAAAGTAACATTACTATTCAAAATCAACGAAAATTTCGTACAATTGTTCGTAAAATAAACTTAACCAATAAAAAATCAGTGTTCCGTATGGAAATTGCCGAAATTTCAACGTCAGATGTGGTCTGGTAAAATAGATGTTTGTAGATACAAATGCTCGTTTTTATTAGTGTTTTGCATATCTATTCATACGACACATGAACACTAAAATGGTGTCGTATGAACAGATATATTCGCGGGAATTAATTGTGGTCACAAATAAATAAAAACGAGCATTTTGTATCTACAAAAATCTATGTAATCATACCACATCTAGCGTTGACATTTTGGCTATTGCTATAAGGAACACTAATTGTTAAGGTGTTAACTTTATTTTACGAAATACTTAACGAAATTTTCGTTGATTTTGAGCGTTACAGGAATTTAAAGACATATGGTACGCGCGTAGATTCGGACCCCGTACTCCTAACATTGTAAGATATGATATAATTGTTTGCAATGATTATCAACGTTTTTTCGTGAGTTAAAGACGCCATACCATGCAACTCAAGGAGCTTAGTTATACAGAATGTGTTTACATACACAACTATGGCTACGTTGCTTAACGTTCAAGAGGCCCATTAACGATAGTTCACCCAATATATACTTATGTATACAAAGCATGCATATACCCTCTTTTCAATTATATATCAATCCAATGACAATATTTTCGGTATATTTGTTAAATGGATCAGGCCAAGAGCTGCCCCAAGACGGTGCGCTCGGATGACGCCAATGTCATCACTATTCTTCTACTTTGATAGTATAATGTTCATTTTCTGTCAGTTTATTGATAAAATGACAGAGAATGAGATTACTAATGATATTTAAAAGTAACACAGTTTTATGCAAACCGAGAGCTAAACATTTATATATCACAACAAGAACGTGAGCATACCACACTACTATATTTTTAACATTAAACCAAATTAAGTTTATTTTAAATAAGGTCAACATGAAAAGGCCTTTCCTTCCACTAACATTGCGAAAAGAGCGTCAGTATGTCTTCTAACGTTTGTTAAGCGTTCCCACCTTAATATGTTTATGGCATGACATTTAACTTTTGTTAAAATTTAAAGTTAATTTAGCGGATAGAATTGAATGTTTTAAACGTTTTCGCAAGCATAATATTTTAATGAACATGGTAGAATGAAGCAAACTAAATCGTTCGCTCAAAAAGTATTAGGTCTGCACATCAATTAAGAGTTGGTCTGAACCCAAATGCAATCCCATGTCTGCAAGACACCTCTTAGTAAGTTACCCTAAAAAAGGGGTCTCATGAACACACAACACAAAACCCCTGTTTTCAGTAAATGAAACCCATGGATTATCTTGTAAGCTAAATTGCCATCCTTTCTGTGAACAAATTACACCGTGACATAAATCAAGCGTAACCTGTTATTTTCCCTTTACCCTCTCAGCACGCGCTTTCTTCAAGACGCTTGTTGTATGCAAATGAGATATTATCTGGTGCTAAATTGTCACTTTGCGCTCCGTCTTTTGAAGTCCATTAATTTATCAATTACGCCTTTGTTCACAAAATAAACTAATTTTGAAGCCCTAATCGTCACCTACCCACAACTCTATTTGACAGTATTTCTTTTTAGATGATGACATGAACGCCCAGTGTATCATTTGATTGTGTTCAACTTTTCATCCCATATCTGCAGAATGTTCCAGTACTTCTATTGTATAATTAACGGCATTGTAAACCATATAGCTGATATGTGGGAAAATTTCTTAAATAAAGATTGTCGAAAACGGTTGTAAATGTTGATTAATGATTATTAATAGTTTGCAATAATTTAGTCTGATGGATGATACTTTATCAAATGGAAACAGGGCAGTTTGATAGAGCTGCTTCGTCGAAGATAAGGAAAAACTACGAAAGTGACTAGAGTTAATTCAAATCCACAAAAAATAGTATTTACATAAATACACTTACCTGAAATAACATTGCTAACACATGAAATTGCACACTTCGCAGTGGAAAATGCCAGCGCATTTTGTGTTCATTTCAAAAGCATAATTGACACGCAATGCGTCTATGTACTGCTCTTCCCTTGACGTTGTTGTGAAATTGCCACGTGGACATAATGAAGCCAATACATGTCAATTCTGAGGTCCCATTGTTTTAAAAGATATGTTCGAAATTAAAAAAAAAGGTCCGAAAATGAAAACTAATGAAGCATGGTAAGTGCATCCGTCCCTAAAACCGATAACCCAGCTTTAATATCTGAAGGAGCCCATATTTTTCTAAGGTATTCAAATAATATTTGCCCGATATTTTTCTTTGCTTTGAGAAAAATCGATCAAACCCTTAATTTAAAAAAAGTTAATATGACAATTATCCAATAAAATACTGAAATTCCAATTCTATCTTTAAAAAGGGCTTTCCCAAAAGCCGTTTAAGCAGACATTAATTGTATTATTACAATACTATTCCGCGTTGTTGTTTCGCTTTTTTGACGGCATTTGATAACTAATATATTCTTGAGATTGAAAAAAAAACTTATTTGTCTCACATAATGTGTCCTAGCAGCTTTGATTTGATTTATAGAAAACACAAATAAATAAATAGTGAAAAAACACCTTGTTAGATCATGGCGCTGCATACAGGAATAAAACATTTGCATGCTGTATTGATTGGCATTGATAGACGTGATTCTGTGTGTTGATCGCATCCAAGCACGGTATTACATAAAAGAACAACAAAGGAGATTGTATTTGTGGTTCTGTTCAAGACAATGCCGATCAATTTTTATAGTATTGTAATGTGTTTTTATTGACCCTTAAGCTATTAAATACGGACACAGTACTGCTTAGTCATTTGATTCACACAATACCTACGGGAAAGGCTATAGATTACTGAATCACGATCATTATGTTATTTACTGTTTGCTGAACAGGCAATTAATAATTGCACTTTATATTGTTTGTGTAGTTAATATTGGGCGAGGGCATTGAATGAAATAGTCAAAATAATGACTACACCAGTTCTTTTATTTGTTTTCAAAATGCAAATATTTGCATGGCTCTCTGACAGTGGAGGCCTACACCAAGTCTGTCACGTGTCAACGTCTCCACAACGTGTCTTTTAGTAGTATCCAATAATTCTGCAGTTCCAAAGGGATAATCATTGCTTGCTATCATACAAAAGGAATATTACCGTATTTACTCTACGTTTTCTGACACTTATTATTTTTCAAGTCCGTAAATTTAGAATTTTAAAAAATGCGGGTGTCCGAAAATTTAGAGACAAAAACTACAGATTTATGGGAATTTATAGACACACTAAAATATTGCAATGGCGATCGGATGCGGGTATGCAATGTGCATAGCATCAATTGTTGCAACTAATAACGTCACGTGCTTGTAAAATACTACACCGTATAGTATAAAAAAACTTATTGTCTTTTACCAGTATACATAGATATTTTCCACATAAAAATGTAATGGTCCACTGCATTAAGGAATTCGTGTGCGAGGAATCATTTCCTTATTCCGGTTGCAAAAGCGCATGATCAAAGTGTCATAGATAAATGCAACAGAGCAGACTTATGGAAAAATAGAATTTTCCGAAAGTCATTTATTATGGACAAAATTCTGTACGTCCGAAAATTTATAGCCAAGAAAACATAATTTTGGCGAAAGACGGGGGAGTCCGAAAATTTAGTGTTCGTAAACTTAGATTAATTACGTTACCTGTAAATACTCATACTTTTTAACACACAGACGTTTGTTTCTTTACAGCAGCTCACCAGGCAAATACACAGTTATATACAGTACTATAATGTTCTAAAAAGTACATAAATACGGGAACACGGGGCTTCATGCATATGCATAAAGTGTCGTTCCAAATTACCAGCATTAAAACCGTTTTAATATAGCGCAGCTCATTTTAAATGAAGATTCTTCCTGGACATCCATCTATATTCCTTGTACGTCCCAAACAAAGTACGTGTTTTTTTTCTTCTTAAGAATTTCCTTATATTCAGCATTACGAACTTATATTGATATTGAGATGCGAAAAAGCACGCTATGACACGTTTCGGATGCAGAGAGGGTACTATACTATATATAAATATGAAGTGTAGTGCGGCAATAAAAACCCTCAGGCGACGCAATATATATAGACTTCTGTCAACGTTTGATCATAGTACATTAAACTGAATCTGATGTTTGCTTCTTTAAAATGTTATACATGAAACCATTTCACTCGCGTGAAAGTAGCACTTCAGCAATGCTGTGCACAGATATAGAAATTGTTAGATACTTCATTTGCACTTGCGCTCTGAACGTGTGTGAACCATTAATGACGATCGATGGGAATAGAACTGGCATCATGAGAAAATTACAGAGAGTTTGCACAAGCCGTTCAGTTGATATTTGCGCATCGAAACACGATCTATTACCTATTGTACTACATCGGTATTGTTTACATTTGTTTTTATATGTAAGAAAACTTATGTACACTAATTGAGCGCACTATTGACTGATCCGTCTATGTGCCAAAACAATATTGACATATTGGTTTCATACTTCACTGGGAATTAATGTAACCTCGGATTAACAAATCTGAATCTGTTCATGCTAAATGCTTGACTCCATAAATCCGCAGTGTATACACTTCAGCTCGCATAAAGGTGTTCCTCTAATATGAGCCGCGTCATGCGAAAATGGGTATTTTGCCATATGCGACCAGCGAAGCTCCACATCAGCCTGCGCATTGGCACTGTCTGGTCAGGAGCTTCACTTTCCGCTATAAAGTCACACAAAAGGTGTTTTGGTCTCAGATGGGGACAGGGTAGCTTCTGCACAGATTGCGTAGATGCGCAGGCTATTTTGGAGCTACCCTGGTTGTATAAGACATAAGACCCATTTCCAATGACGCGGGTCAATTTCATTAAAGTCAGGTCCTGATAAGTATAGAAAAAAACAAACGCAAATACCACATAAATTGTGCGATGCATTGTCAAGAGTTTTCGTTGAAAAGCTAACAGCGATTTTTTCATAATTATCTGGCACACTTAAAATAGATTAAGTATGCGGGTAGAACTTGACACCGAGTCTTCCTTAAAATAATCTTAAAAGTCAACTGTGTGTGTTTTTATTTCATCACGCTGAATATTATAATTCAAATGACTATTCTAAGTAAATTGGCAAAAAAACTTGTTAGGAAACCGTGGCAAATTGAAACATTGAAAACGGAACCATAGATACTTTCATTGTCAGTATCATAAAAGTTGTCTGTCCATTTATGCAACAGTTTTAAAATGGTACAAAATGTTCCTTCTGGAATCGGAACAAAATATTGGAATTTGTTGGGATATTATAAGATATTAAGATATTATCTTTGTGCATGTAAATGACTTATTTAAAGACAATAACCAAGTATTTTTCAGCATTTTTTAATTGTTGAATTGAGTATACGCCAAGTATGGTAGTATTCAACATTTGCATCCACTTTATAAACCGACATTGAGTTTAACTTATCTACGCTTAGTTTCATGTTCGCATATTATGTTTATGAACTGCATGAAAACAAAACGATAACAGTAGAAGATACATTTAAATCTTTATTAAATCTTAGGTAATCTTTGAGATCATAAAACATATACAATCATATGCTATCAAGTATATTCTCATTAATGATAATTGATGCAAAATGTAAAATAAAAAAGCACAATACGACAGGTCAATCAACAAAACATCGCTTAATATCAAGCAGGCAATTGGAACAAGTAGAACAGATAGCTATTATGATAAATATTTCGCTTAACACTGATTTTATGTATAACTTTGACACAAATAGTGCTGCATCACTGTTTCAAAGCAGGTGCTTGTTTGCAACATTTGTGTCGGCTGTTTTTTATGGATTGGTTTTAACCCATTTTTGCCTAGCGTCTAGAAAAAAGGCCTTGGCAAACAACGTAGACCCAGATGAGACGCCGCATGATGTGGCGTCTCATCATGGTCTGCGCTGTTTGCTTAAAGGCATTTTTGTAAGAAATATTCTAAATAAAGATATAAATACATGTGTAATAGACATCCCTAATTTTGGAAATAAATTGATCCAATTTAGAAGGATGGGAGAGTCCACTAGGCATAAATGGGTTAATGATAACCTTATTATGTGCATTGTTGGAACATTCTGTAAATCCTATTTACTCTAGGTGACTTTAAAGCATATGTTGATTCAAGTAGCAACATGTAACTTAATAATATGTAATTGTTTAGCAATGTCATAATGATATTTTCAACAATAACACATATTCAAAGCGTGAAATTTCATTTGGTATAATTTAATTTAATGCATACATAATAAACATGGGCCAGCGCGTTTTTTCAAAATTCTAAACATGGTGAGTTTTACAGCGAAAAGACCTGAAACTACCTCTGTATACAACAAGAGAGGAAAGTGTTATATATGTGTATAGGCCCTACATTAAACTAGTGTTTAAATAATATTAGACTATTGTTATTCAAGTATTTCATTATGACGTGACGACAGCTTGATTTATCTTCTTAGGGAGTGTCCGCACAGTATCTCAAACTCAACGCACGATCTGGATCCAAAAAACATGTATACATTTTATTTGAGTCTTACTCATATCGATGATATTGCTGCTGATAAAACTTTCGCGACAGTGTGACTTTAACCGGAACTCTACAAGAACACACGTTATAACTTTTGAACAATTGTGTCTTGTTCTGAGAAAACTGGGCTTAATTCATGTGCGTAAAGTGTCGTCCCAGATTAGCCTGTGTAGTCCGCACAGGCTAATCAGCGACGACACTTTCCGCTTTTATGGTATTTTTAGTTTGAAGGAAGTCCCTTCTTACCGAAAATCAAGTTGAAGCGGAAAGTGTCGTCCCTGATTAGCCTGTGCGGACTGCACAGGCTAATCTGGGACGACACTTTACGCACATGCATTATGACCAGCTTTCACAGAACAAGACACAATTTATCCTCATTCTGGGAAAACAGCACACATGCTTATCAGTCTACTTTTAAACGAAATATTCCATACAAGCAAAAAATATCGTCCTTGTTTAGACTGTGTGGACTGCGCAGGCTAATTTGGGACGATACTTTGCGCATGTACATTAAGCACAGTTCTTTCAGTGCAAGGCTTGATTTTTATGTGATGTGTTTGACAAAAAAGAGTCTTTTACATGGCACTGGTTTACACTTATTAAGTTTTATGTTATAAAAAATAACAAAATCATTTCTTTGATTTTTAGATCAGTATTTACCTGGTGTGTACTGTAGGTTACTGGCAGGATGGTTCACAAGGCCTGAAGATCTACTTAGAACACGAATCCTTAATCACGTTTGCCTGTAGATTTTACATAGTTGACACAATTGTAGTTTGAAACAACATCGATGTTGCATCACACAGTTTTGTACATTGAATTACTTAAATATCACAGATAAAGTAAGCACTATTTGCAGAAAAATTCACACCACATAATCTCTACTTTGTCCACAGACACCTTGCAAGTCATCAAGTGTGTCAAGTGTATAACTGCCCGATGTCGTTGTTGAACCGCCATCATCATTTGACCTAAATGAACTTTCACTGTCATTGCGCATGCGCGGTCTTCTGTCGCCATTTTGAACTCCCAAGTACAAGTTATTCCAGGGCTCAGCAGGATGCAATGGCTGCTGGCCGTACGTAATGGGCGCATTGTCCAAACTAATTTTGGGGTTTATATGTTTGTTGGGGAAGGATTTGATTGCAAGTCTACCCGTTGGATACTGAGGGTCTGGTTGGTTGTGGTAACTCTGTTGCTGGCGACTATGAGGTGGATTTTGCAACGGTGTGCTCTGACGCACTGACGAAACGGGCGATGGTAAGTTGTTTTGATTATTGTGAGAAGGCATAAAGGTCACCCTTTTATGTGGTCTGGTATCGAAGCTGCCGAAAAGGATCTTATCATCTGAAAAAGAAAGATAAACCGTTCATTAAATACTAGTGCCAATGTTTTGTTATTATAACATAAATTAATAAATTTGAAACAGGGGTTTTCTTGTTATGCTGTTTCAAAATTTCGTGATCAGAATATATAACTAATTCTTACCATATATCGGTGATGACGTAGACATGTCTTCGTCACTTCCGCCACGTCCACTATCGCAAGTCGCAGTGTCACGCGATGTCTCGCTTTCACTATCCTCGATTGGCAACTTCTGCACCTTGAGGATAAAAACAATCAATTTCATTAAACTGTTAAAATTTTATACAACTGGTATCCGAATGTCTTTTCTTCGACATGCAACATACGCAGTTTTTTCCACAATAATTAGCCAAACGGCATTAAACACTAGTTTTTCAAAAGAGCAGTGCCAAAAAACTATTAGTGAACGTCTGCATCATTACTTAATCGGCCTAGTCCATCTTGTATTTACTTTAACCCATTGAGGTCTTGCGTCTTGAAAAGAGGCCTTGGCAAACAGCGTAGACCCAGATGAGACGCCAAATGATGCGGCGTCTCATCAGGGTATGCGCTGTTTGCTTAAAGGAATTTCTGTAAGAAATATTCTAAATATAGAAATAAATATACTAGATATCCCTAATTTTGGAAATGAATTGATCCAAATCAGAAGGATTGGAGTTTCCTCTAGGCATAAATGGATTAATCTGACGTTTTGACGAAGAAAGATTAAAAGACAACACTTTAACCAACTCAATGGATAAACGGCCTTATTGTTTCTAATCTCGACTTTCTATCGTCACTTAATGGAGCATGTTACCTTTTAAGTGAAACCCACTACATGATATGAATCTGTAAACCCCTTTGCTTAACACGGTGTGCAATTTAATGCTTTTAAAACAAAAACGTTGTGCACAATTTTAGCGGAGTTAATAACGTTGCACCAAACAAGTATTTCGAATTGGTTTGTACAGCTTTTTAAAGAACCGTTTAAAATGCAATTCTTACAGAAAAGGTTCTTTCTTACTCAACATGTCAGACAGAAGGCGTATTCATTATTTATTACGAAATGAAGTTTCTAAAGAACTGCATCTCCATATTCATATCAGGTTATAATTCCAATATGCACTATGACATCATCCTCAGGATTCGAATCTCATATCCTTTATATAATGGAAGTTTTCGTTCCGTGTTTATGGGTTGCCTTTGTGTTTCCTTATATATTTATTTTTGTTTGCAAATGTATTTGTATCATTGATTCAAAATATGCCATAGATAAATAGTAGATAGAGAAGCGGC
Organism: Dreissena polymorpha; assembly: GCF_020536995.1. Lineage (NCBI taxonomy): Eukaryota > Metazoa > Mollusca > Bivalvia > Myida > Dreissenidae > Dreissena > Dreissena polymorpha. The sequence goes on along the minus strand of NC_068358.1, from coordinate 99,972,294 downwards.
ACCCAGTAATTTGTACCAGACGCGGCAATGTATTTTATCCTACAGCAAAAACTGTGAAATAAGTACGCTTTATCTTAATTTTATACATTTAACCAACATTAAAATTAAACGTAATGTAAGATACGTTTTAATTGGTAAATTTTTCGACAATATGCCAAGCATGAGTATAAGCAACAGCGAAAAATTAGTATAAATTTAAAATATTGACCTATTACGCATATTGATTGCTACATTTTGACTGCCTTTGATTACACCTGCATGATAAACATTAAGTCGTAAAAACATATTTTTAAGAATGTTCGAAGTCGTCTTGAAAGATTCCTATTATCGACCCCTACCTCGCTATCCCCGCCCTCAACCCTACCTCGCTATCCCCGTCCCCACCACTGCATCGCTATTCCCGTCCTCATCCCTACCTCGCTTTCCCCGTCTCCACCCCTTCCTCGCTATCCCCGTACTCAACCCTTCCTCGCAATCCCTGTCCTCAACCCTACCTCACTATCCCCGTCCTCAACCCTACCTCGCTATCCCCGTCCTTAACCCTACCTCGCTATCCCGGTTCCCATCCCTACCTCACTATCGCCATCCTCAACCCTACCTCGCTATCCCCGTTCCCATCCCTACCTCACTTTCCCCGTCCTCAACCTTACCTTGCTATCCCCGTTCTCATCCCTACCTCACTATCCCCGTTCCCATCCCTACCTCACTATCCCCATCCTCAACCCTACCTCGCTATCCCCGTCCTCAACCCTACCTCGCTATCTCCGTTCCCAACACTACCTCGCTGTTCCCGTCCCAAACCCTACCTCGCTATCCCCTTCTCCAACCCTGACTCGCTATCCCATCCCAACCCCTAAATTGCTATCCCCGTCCCCACCCCTACCTCGCTCTTTCCGTCCACACCCCACCTCATTATCCCGTCCTTACCCCTACCTCGCTATCCGCTTCCTCACCCCTACCTCGCTATCCCCGTCCCCACTCTACCTCGCTATCCCCTTCCCCACACTACTTCGCTATCCCCTTTGCTAACCCTATCTCGCTTTCCCAGTCCCCACCCGTACCTCGCTATCCCCGTCCCCACACCTACCTTGCTCTTCCCGTGCCCACCCTACCTCATTATCCCGTCCCCACCCCTATCACGCTATCCCCTTGCCCACTCCACCTCGCTATCCCCGTCCCCAACCCTACCTCGCTATCACCGTCCCCACCCCTACCTCGCTATCCCCGCCCCCAACCGTACCACACTATCCCCGTCCTCAGCCCTACCACGCTATCCCCGTTCCCAACCCTACCACGCTATCCCCGTCCCCAACCCTACCTCGCTATCCCCGTCCCTAACCCTACCACGCTATCCCCGTCCCCAACCCTACCACGCTATCCCCGTCCCCAACCCTACCACGCTATCCCCGTCTCCAACCCTACCACGCTATCCCCGTCCCCAACCCTACCACGCTATACCCGTCCCCAACCCTACCTCGCTATCCCAGGGGCGGGTCTTGGCCTCCCACAAGTACTGCTGCAGTTTGAGGGCCTTCATGTGTCGGTCTATCTTCTCCTGTGTCTGCAGGGAGTAGGTGGGGGGTACGGGCGCAACGCCACCATAACTAGGGGCTTCGTCGTAGAACCTCCCCTGTAGAGATACAGAATAAAGTAATGCGGAAATATACTTATAATTGAGCATTGGTTGTTGAGTTGTTTTATTCTCTGGAACACATTATTTATTTGTATAAACGAATTGTTCTTCACTTATGAAACATTGTATGAAAGACAAACGAAAAAAACACAATTTTTTAATAACTCTGTTGAAAAGGATTTATTTAAAAAAAAAAATCAAAAATAATAAATACATTATTTTCCACTTGCCGTTCATGCTTTCTCAAATACATTTATGCGTTAATTTGAAACTTAAAATGAATCCATTTTCTATGAAAGACGGTCCAATTAAAAAATATCACTTCATTTGTTTGAAAGGGATTCTCAATTCATATCAATTGTAATCAGTATGGTACCAATCATAAGATTCCGACGCGCTATATGGTTTCAATATAACTATTAGTAGAAGTCATAGTTAACACCAGAACCCGTTTCGGGAGTTAATGGCAATTAATGTATTTTTCTCTCGAAATTATTGTGACATGGAACAGACTAAAATCCCAAAAATCCCCGCGAGACATCTGTAATGGACGTCTGCGGAAAATGCGATTCGGACGAAAGGATTGTTAAAAGTGTCTCCAAGGATTCCGTTAACGAGACCACAAATCTAATTACGTGTATCCGAAAGAAAGAAGCCATCTATTTTATATCCGAAATATTTCTAAGGACTCATTTCTGATGAAAATAGTTCCATAACTCATTTTAAGACGTAAAAGGGCTAACGAAATAATATTTGAATCGTTCACTTTTATGCCAAAAATAAACTGGAAGCAGTATGCTGTTAACTTCTGTTCCATAAACAAAGTTATATTAAAGCATTCAAATATACATTAGTAATGTCGCATACCATATTTTTGGTTCACTCATGACTTATGTTGAATAGTTCAATATTGAGCACTTACATTTTTTGTGTGTTCATCCGTGCTTGATTCCACGTTTTTTCCGCCATCTAATCCGTCAAATGAGAAACTGACGCCTTTCTTCTTCTTATCGTCCTTTGTATTCTCAGTTTCATTTGCATCATTTTCAGTTGCGCTTATCTCGTGATTGTTTGATTCGGAAGAAGTGGAAATGCCCGAGTCCGAGTATCTTGTGCTGACATTCTCGTGATTCTTTCGCCTGTCTTTTCTCCTTATAAAGAGAATAGCAGCGACAATGACCACAGCGACTGCAAGCGTTGCTACGATGACGACGACGGTAATGATGATGTTTGTATTGCTACCACCATTTTGTTCAATCTTTTTGGAAGTAGCAGCGGCGTATAGTAGCTGAATTTTCAAATCTACTCGAGTAGACTTGGGACTAACTGCTTTATCTCGTACATTAATTGTTAAAGTAACCATAGTATCGTCTTTTATATCGACGTAGTTTTTAATCGAAATTTCGCCAAGATCAGGATTGATTCCAAATATATCTCGGTCATTGCCGCTAACTATAGAAAAAACCAGTGTGCCATTGTCCCCTGCGTCAACATCATAAGCTGCTACCGTGGTCACTACGTTGTAATGATCAACGACATACAGGAACGTAACGGTGTAGTTTTTGTCGTTTGGAAAGGTGACCCGAGGCGCGTTGTCATTCTCGTCTGTTACATAGATGGTAATAGTATGCGTGCTGCTCTGTAGCGGTGCCCCGAGGTCGGTCACGGTCACCGAGAAGTCATAGCGGTTTTGCTGTTCGCGGTCCATGCGTTCTGTTGCCATGATTTCTCCGCTCGGTAAAACGATAAAAGGCAAGAAAACGTCTAAGGGCGCCAAAGAAAATTCGAACTGTCCATTATTGCCAATGTCCGCGTCTTCAGCTTTCAAGACACCTACGGAAACGTTCGCAAAATTGTTCTCCGCGATCGTGAATTCCGGTCGCGTGGGGACGATCACTGGGGCGTTGTCGTTTACGTCAATTAAAGTGACCGCAACCGTAGCACTTCCGTTTCGTCGTACGGTACCGTTATCAACTGCGTGAACTTTAAACACAAGCTTGTCCGACCTTTCCCGGTCTAGCTTATTTCTTGTCGTTATGACACCGGTAGTTTTATTGATGGTGAAGTCGTAATTGGACTTGTCCAACATATATTCCACAGTCCCATTGTCCCCCAAGTCGACGTCAAACGCGACAACGCGGGTAACGACAGCACCGACAGTCTCCTCGTTAATCGTGGCGTTGTAAATACTGGCGTAAAATTTAGGGTCATTGTCATTCACGTCAGTGACGCGTACGAAAAAGGTCTTTGAAGAAGATTTTGGTGGATTTCCACTGTCAGTGCAGATAACGGTTACGTTATGTACGCTGGTCGTTTCACGATCTAGAGAACGTGCCGTTACAACTTTATACCCGCGGTTTTGAAACTTCTCCAAAACGAACACTGGATTCGTAATAGAACAATCAAACTGTCCATTAATTCCTTTATCGCTGTCGACTACATTAACGTGAGCAACAAATACTCCCGTCGGTTGATTTTCCTCGACGTCAACATGATCAATGTTCCCAGGTGTGAAAAGCTTTATTTCGATACTCGGAGCGTTGTTTGCCACGTCATTTACGGTTATTTTAACAGACGTTTCATTGACGTTCGGTGAGTCCCCGCCATCTTTGGCTTCAACAATGAATTCATAGAGTTCGGAAGTTTCTTGCGTTAAGTCAGCAATAACAGACAGTTCTCCGGTATTTTCGTTGATTTTAAAAAGACGCTGAATGGTGTCAAGGTTAGACTGACGTTTGATGCCGTAAGTGATGCGTGCGTTTGCACCACTGTCAGCATCCTTCGCCGACAACACAAGGATGATAGAGTTTGGAATTATTGTCTCATTAATAGTAACTTCATATTTGCCGTTCATAAACTGTGGTGCATTGTCATTCGTGTCTTGAACATTGACAACGACTTGAAGTTCGGCAGTCTTCCCCGATGGTACCCCACCATCGGCGAGTAAGAGTTTCAATTTATACGAATCTTGCAACTCTCTGTCTAATGCTTTCTCCAAACGTAACTTGAAGCCGAAAGACCTATCTTTCTTGCTGGCCAAAAGCGAAAACATTGCCGTCGGCGGCTCAATGCGATAGCTCTGAATTGTATTGTTTTCGAACATGTCCGCGTCTTTAGCACTAGCAATCTCGTACATAGACCCAACAGCGTCGTTCTCTGGAATATCAATCATAGACATAGCGTTAGTAAACACGGGCGCGTTGTCATTGACATCCAAAACGCGAATCTGAACAGACACTATGGCGAAAAACCTTGAACCTCTAACTGAGACATCAAAATGCATTTGACAATCCCGAACCTGGCATAGCGCTTCGAAATCAATTATTTTGCTAGAGGTTGTGATATTTCCGGTTTGAGTGTCTATTTGAAAATATGGAGTGAATTCATTTTCTTCATAAAATGCAAATGACACTACTTCAGAAGTGTTCTGTGTCACTTGCGTGTCTCTTGCGATATTCCCAACGAAGACACCTGCGCTTTTGTTCTCCAATACGTCATAAGTGACGTCAGACGGAAGTTGACAGCAGACGAAAGTAACTAGAAGACACGTGACTGCAGCAAACGTCCACATGGTGCCGGTAGTCTGTTACATGTGATGGCGATGACCATAATATTCTGAAAATAGAATGAAGCAAACGTTACATGTGTTTGATAGTTCGCCCATAAAAGTCGCTGTAGCAATCTAATTTATTAGTAAGAGCCTAAAATAAAAACGCCAATCTAATAAAAATGACGCGACATGTATGATGTTTTCATTTGATGTCATGAAAATGCCTAACGTTAACATTGTGTTATTTTTAGCAGAGACGTCTCTGTTTTTACGTTTTATCGCATATTTCACACGTTACGTTTATCAGACACATTGAATCAAATTATTTTCCGGCTTTATTTCTATTCAGTGTAATAATCATCACATTTTATATATCAAACCAGCATGAACAAATTTTTAAATGAATTCAAGCAATATTTGATATTTTCGAATTATGCATGACCACTTTTATCCATAGAGACCTCTAACGTTTGCATTCCAAGCCAGGTTAGTGACAAACTATGTTTGTTCATACTATTAAGTTATTTATGTTTATTTTATATCCCAGCACGGCCGGGGAATTAGCAAGATCCCTTTATTTACGAGGGGCTAAGGGGACAAACAACGAAAGTCATTGTATGCGAACAACTGGGGTGATCAGAGCGGCCTAGCGTCTAGAAAAAAGACATTGGCAAACAGCGTAGAGACAGATGAGACGCCGCATCATGCGCTGCTTGCTTAAAGGAATTTCTGTAAGAAATATTCTAAATAAAGAACTAAATATACTAGACATCCCTAATTTTGGAAATAAATTGATCCAATTTAGAAGGATGGGAGAGTCATTTAGGCCTTAATTGGTTTAAAAAGTACTGTAAATCTCAATTGTACGTATTTGCTTGCAATCATTGGAAAGGCGTGATTTACAATACAGTATTTTTTCGTATAACAATTAAATATATAATTATATTATTTGTGTTGCTTGTATTTAGACTAGATAACATACTAGTTAATATTAGCGGCGTTCTTGTAAAGATGTGCTTAATGCATATGCGAAAAGTGTCGTCCCTGATTCGTCCCTGATTAGCCTATGCGGATTGCACAGGCAATCAGGGACGACCCTTGACGTCTGAACTGAAATATCGTTTTAACGAGACTTCCTTAAAACGAAAAAGCGGAAAGTGTCGTTCCTGACTAGCCTGTGCGGGTTGCATGGACTAATCTGGGACGACACTGTACGCACACGTATAAAGCCCGGTCTTCTCCGAGCCAGGCTCATGTTCTTGGGGAGCGTGCATGTCGCTTTAAAATGTCGATTCAAATAGCAGCTTTAGTCTGGTGTAAACTGTTTATTTATCTTAACACCTCTGTTATCACTTAAATTATACAGGCAAACGCAGGCAATAAGGGAATTATCGGACGAAGATTAATAAATAAAAGGCCATATTTTACGCTAACTCTGATAACATGCCTTTTATTTCACATTTGTCCATTTATGAATTCAAACAAATATACCCAAATGGGATGTGATTGTGACCTTGAACAAAACAGCTAAAATAAAGTTATGAAGTTATCTGGCTTAAACCATATGCTCAATTATATCCGACTTCTCTTGAGGAATATTTTAAATGATTTTGTCTGAAAACAACGTGCATTTATAACTAAATATATTTACTCATATCCTGGCATTAACAATTCAGTATCCTTATTCAGTTCACTAGGCTGATTTTGTTAAAAATACCATCCAAAATACGAAACTGTGAGTGCTCTTCTTCCCGACGGGTTTTGCCGGTTCTCAAGGTAACTTACACCTATATGAAATTTCGTTTAACACCTGTAATAAAACTGAATGCTCATAAACATTGCCATTACCCGTATAATCTTACAGGTGTTTAAACCACATATTACCCGTAATTAATTTAAATTGTCCACTTTAAGTGCGATTATAAATTTTGCGTGAAATGTTACACCACAAAAATGAATGCAATACGGACAAATTTTCGAATAGATTGCCGCCTTGTCATATTACATTTCATGTCGTCATATGCCGAAATGAAGAGGCTTGATAGCTCAGACAGGCCGATGGGTGTATCCTGCCTATAAGCCAGTAAAAGTTCTGATTGAAATATGCACCGCGGCGTGCGAACATGGGCCTTATACAATGTGCGATCATGCATCCGCGCAGTCTCGGCAGGCACGTATAAGACCGCCAAGGCTTGATGGACTTAATGTTGGACAAGGCAGCTCCTGATCACATTTCGCGATTTCACATGCTTTTCTGGAGCTACGTTTGTCGCATTTGAAATAAGACCCATTTTCGCATAACGCGGTTCATATATGACTGGTCTCAACGAACGCGAACTTAATCATTGTAAGTATAAACGCGAAGACTTCATCGTATACGTATTACTTAAACTCCATTATTGTCAAACAATGTATTTACATACTTCCAATGAATAGAATGTTTTCATTTCTCAGAACACTTAGATTGATTATTATTGTACACTTTTTAGTACACATCAATCCATCACTTTTTCTATCAATTATTTTTTAACAAGTTTACAAACGTAGATACGCAACATCTAGTCCATAAGTCAGCTTTTCATAAGAATAAGCATCAAAACATTAACCTCATTTCAATACGCTATCAAGTAAAGTAACGCTAGAACACATGACTTGCTAATTGCTTGATAATTTATCATTATCAATCGATTATTTATTTTCACAAGCTCTGTATCTCTTTTATCGTGATGAACCGTGGTACTCATCTACAAGTTACGTCCGAAAAAATAATCATAACGCTCAATAAATTCAACGCAGTGCTCATACATGAACGGGTCATCAATTTCGCAACTTGATGAAAACGAAGTCAATGATTCGAGCAGTGATCACAACACACTAGTATAATGGCGCCGCTCCTTTCATCTTCCCTAGCCACCGATTTAAGATGCTCTGCTGAAGTCTGAAAAGACTCCTAATTCACTGTAACATGTTTCTCCTTTGGGGACTATTTTAATCCTCATTATTTGTCACAATTCTTTCGCGCCTGATTAGTTTTATTAGAATTTTAACTTTTGAACATACTTAAGAATAATAAACCACTGAGCCATGCAACGGTCTACTAAATGCGATGGATAATGCTCATTTAAATTGTAATAAAATGTTTAAAGATTAAAAATAAAATAAAATATACAACAGAAACATCAGACATCATCATCTACTTCAACTTAGAACAACAGCAACTACTTCTACTGCTACTACTTCTACTGCTGCTACTACTACTTCTTCTACTACTTCTACTACTACTACTGCTACTGCTAATGCTACTTCTACTACTACTACTTCAACTACTACTACTTATACTACTACTACTACTACTACTGCAGCTGCTGCTGTTACTCTTACAACTACTGTTACTGACAATTAAAAATGAAAAAATAAATAAAAAATAATGATAATAAAGATATAAAACAATAATAATTAAGTAACAATAATAATGATAAATAATAATAATCATAATAAAAATAAAAATGAAAACGAAAATAATTATAATAATAATAATGAGAATAAATAATATAATAATAATAATAATAATAATAATAATAATTAATAATAATAATATTATTAGTATTATTATTACAATAATAATAATAATAATAATAATAATAATAATAATAATAATAATAAATATAATAATTATATTAACAATAATAATAGTAACAATAGTAACATTATCAATAATTATAAAAAATAAAAATGATAATAATAACAATATAATTATAATAATAATGATTATAATAATAATAATATCATTTTTATGACAAGAAGCAGGGAAAAGAAGAAGAAGAAGAAGAAGAAGAAGAAGAAGCACGACGAAGACAGCAGCCCCTCCGCAGAAGCGCGCGCCGCCGCCCGGCCAAGCCCCGCCGCCCCGCCGCGAAGAAGAAGCAGCGCCCCGCACTCCTCCTCCGCCGCCGAGCCCCTCCGCCCCCGCGCCTCCGCCTCCCCCCGCCAGAAAAGACCATCCGTAGTAGAAGAAAAAAGAAGTAGTAATCGTAAAGAGATCGATGAAGAACAAAAACAAAAATCTCAAATATTCTTATATATTATTAATACAAACTTACCATTAGCAATCAATTGTCTTTTCACATTGACAAACGGAGCGGTGAAAGTGATGTGTTAATCACGACAATGCCTCACTCGTCCACAACGTCAACGCCCAGCCACACGTAACAAAAGCTTTAGCTGAGGACTTGTTTTATGTTTTACGTTTCATTGGGTGTCATCACAATTAACTGTGTATTTACGGCGATGGTTATGACAACCTCACTGCATTACGAATCGCCGGCTTCTGCCTGCGACTTCGGAAATGATAATAAAAACAGTCACACATCACCGTTCGTACTATTTTCTCATACATAAATGTTTTAATAGTGCTTGATTGATTATATTACATGTGTTCTTGTTCACAGGTCAAAACGTAAATATTTACTTGTAATACCATAATATATATTTTACAACATAAAATGAGGGAACATGAACGTGACATGCATAAAATATCGTATTTCAATACCTGGAAAAAAACATCAACAAATACCCTCAATAAACTTATTTTACAAACATAAAGGCCACACAGCTATTTGCATAAAGTAATACTACAAACCCCTTACTTTAAATGTAATTTTACACGAACAGGACGACAACTTAAACTAAGAATTGTTATATTTTTTTAAAATAATGATTATTAGTAGTAGTTATAGTAGTAGTAGTAGCTGTGGGATCCGACAGCCAGAGTGCAGAAATATCCTTTCACGTATCCTTTCAGTTAATGATAAAACAGTATCTTTATGTTGCCAAAACTTTGCTCATAATATCATTATAATTATTGTCTTAACCCTAGTTATATCAATTTATTACATAATATTTTATTTTTCATGTGTTTTAATATCGTAGCAAGTATTGTTTTATTGCTTCAGTTTCTTACAGCATTTTTATTTATATCACACATTTTTAGATTATCAATCCTTTAATTAATGGCTGCATAAAGTATCAATCACTCTTATTTTTATCAATTGCATGTATAATTATATGTTTTGTACAACGCCATTGAATATAATTATATAAATAGGCGTTTCATCAAATTAGCAAGTTTCAAGTTTCAAGTTAGTAATAATCTAATTTGTATCATATTTATTTTACGATAACACGAAGATTTTTTAAATAATTATCAGATATCTAAATTTTTACATAAACCATTAAACATTTAATATTTAAATTACCTTGAATGTATCCGTATGTCAGTGTTTTTTTTTATATATTTCCCTTTGAATATTGTTCATAAAACAATTCATACACTTTGAACACTGGACTTTTAACGCGTCACTTTACCAATCGCTACACGACACTATTTGAGTGAAAACCAACAATGCAATGAATGATGTTAGCGTTCAGCTGCCTTGTTTATATAATACGTCAGATGGTCGGCGAAGCGTTAGTTTTGTAACCAAAGACGTGCCAATATTTTGATAAAACATGTAAAAAGATCGGTTTGTAGGTTTTTCTCTTTCTTCGCTGATACCGTCGGAGATATAGCTAGATAGGGTTTCCTGATTTACCCCTAGTCAGAGGAAAATGACAGTTACAAACCGAAATCTTTTTGTCACATTTCTTGTGAAAATAACCAATCTGATTACGCCCGGGGTCATAAGAGTTGCGTTTTCAATTGGTTTAGACATTAAAGCAAAGTTGACGGAAACAATAAACCGTTTACCTGGTTGAAACCCTTAACTAATTAGTGAATTTGAAAATAGTGATACGATCTTAAGTGAAGTTAAGTGGAAAATCAAAAGAAAGCCGCTTAATTAAGATGTGTTGACTTTAAACGGTAGAATTGACAAAACGGAAACATCAAAGATTTTTGCAAAAGTTACAAGATTGCTTTATCTTTTTAAAGAAAAAGTAAACAATGATAAAACCGATGCAATTAAGTAATGATAGCGAGTCAGTTATAATTAGCAATAATGTAATTTTTCGTTTCGCGTAATTTGGTTTCTTTCATTAACAAAGTAGTATTCCGTCTTTTGATGACAAATTCCATAAACGATCCAACTAGCAGCACGAACGTTATCGGAATCAGAATATGCGTGTTTGTTGTAAATTTTAAGACGATACGAACATCGAAAATTGAAAAGATTTGCTTATGAAATATATTCTCGCTATATCAAAAAAAAATTACAATAAAATTTACTTACTTCAAGTAACTGAAGCGAAATCATTAAAATATATCATAACGAAAGAAAGAGTAAACACCAATCTCAGTTTCTTGCAAGTTCTTAATAATATGTATAGGAATAACAGTCGATAAGTATTTAAGTGAACCTAAAATAAACGCCACCATCAAGCACAACCTCCGCTATCTTAATGCGAAGTCAAATATTCAAACAGCTCAAGCTTTGAATGACAACATTAATTATCAAATAAGTCATTGATAAACACATTGAGCCTTCCCATCTTAGCCCCTAATCCGATTTAGGCCCGGGTCTTAACACCTGGGGCCGACAAAATAAAGACCTCGTTCAGTACTCGGCGTCTTCCTTTGTGTGCCCTCCTTAAACAGCAAGAAATGTGTTTCTATTCGAGTCTCGCTACGGGAAAACGGGGTAAAAGCATGTAGGTAAAGTGTCGTCCCCGATGCACGGGCATCTGTGCAGGCTATTCTGGGACGACACATTCCTTCTAGCCGGGATGTTCGTGAAGAAGAGACCACCTTACAAAAATCATAAATGCGGAAAAATACGTGCCTGATTAGCCCATGCAGACTGCAAAGGGTAATCTGGGACGATACTTTACGCACAAACATACATTCATCTTTTTTTAATTTTACCTGCACCAACAGCCTATTGCTTGAGCAATGGTATATGACTTATTATAAGTCAGATATGAATTATATTAATAAGTTATAAAGTGTATGTAATGTGGACAGTGGCAGTTTAAGTAATTCATACTCTAACTGAAGTTTACCATTTCTTCTGTCTTCCGCTTATCCTAACTTTATCGCACGGATCATACTTCTCGAAAATAATTGCTTTACATTTTCCAAAGTTGTTTGTTTATATTACTATTATTTATTTTCGCGAATAGCTTTGAAACTGCAATCATTTAACTGGTCGTTATCACATAAAGAGATACGACATAAAATCCTATCAGTTTATATCTTAATTACAATATTTGTTCCTTCTTAAGCCCGTCGCACTTTTAATGGATTAGACCAATACTACATTTGACAGGCAAATATTACTGAATTCGGTAGATATGAGGGTCCAAAATCATAACAACTTTTATATTACCAGACTTGACATGATACATGGCCCTTTTATCATGTATGACACCAGAATGTGGTAATGTCTCTATAGTGTACACCACATTCATTGTTCTAAATGAACTCCCATGACGTCATTTCAGTTACATAAACTATAACGGATACTTGTATTCGGTAGAATTTTCAGAAAACACTATGTATATGCCTGATTTTATGAACCATATATGACTCAGTGGAAAAGTGTAACTGTAACATATCTTTAAATCATAATTCAACAATAGTAAATATACGGTTTGACAATAATATATAATTGAAGGCACATTGTTTAGCTGCGCTCTGGGAAAACCAGGCTTATGCATGTGACTAAATTGTCGTCCCAGATAAGCCTGTGTAGTTCGCATAGACTAATTAGAGACGACACTTTCCGCCTTTATGGATTGTTGTTGTTTGAATGAAGTCTCTTCTTAAAGAAATTCCTATCTAGCCGGAAAGTGAATACACAGAATAGTTAATGGGAGTGTTGCCTTGAATGCTTTATCTTAAATATCTCTGGATTTATTATTCTGCAATGCTCGAGGAAGAATACGTATCTAAAACAACAAGAAGAACAACAAAGCTATAACACTAACACTATCTGAATACATATAAGCATACATGTAGTTATATTACGAATTGTAAGGATATCTTTGTTGAACATTTGTTGATTCATCTTGTTTCAATTTAGATATTTCTATATTTAATTTATTGAAAATTATTATGTTCAAATAGCAACACACGTTTCCGTTGATTGTAAAAAATGTGTAACCCAAAAGTATTACAATCAGTTTGAACAGAGCTAGATCTATTAAATTTGATGAATGAAGACATTTTTTGTCATTTTGAAGTTTCAGAATCGAATTTCACTATACATTTTATAAGGCATTTTATGTCTCCTATGACATTTAATTCATATGACCTTCGACCTTTGAAAAGGCATCTAATAAAGTTATCGTTATCCGAGTGTTTGTCTTCCATCTTTGTTGAAATATAAACACAGTAATCGTGGACTCTGATATGACATATTTTCACAAACACCTCCACTGATATTTAACAGATCAGCGCGACATTTCAAACTGCGCAAAGATATGTCAAAGTAAAACCGCTGCCGATGAAACGCGTCTAGAAGAAGCCAGTCTATAACGCAAGGTGACATTTTAAAAATTACTCATTTATCCAAAATTTGAGTGAGATGTCAAATTTTAAGGTTTTCGCCGTTCTCATGACATTTGAACGTTTAACAAGAATACAAACTATCGTAATTTACAATAAACATGCGTATTACAACTTGCATGATCATGTATTCTTCATTACATTTTTTTAAATTTGTTTTTAAGGAAATTGATGTATGCCTTTTATATTTCTGTAATTTCTGTTTACATGTACAGTTTATTATAAAATGAATGTACTTTTTCAGTGCCTGTTAACATTTTGTTTATATACACAATTCATGGTTTATTTGAACACACACCACTCTTACCCATACTGTATTATTCTCTTAATTACTCGTTTGTTCACGCATGAATGAATGTTTAATAATGTGAATCACGATGAGCTTTTATATATCTAAGTGAATATTTTCTGTTTTGTTCTGTTTAATATGAAACTATCTGCAAAGTATTTGAAGAAATAAAATAAGTAACTTACTGAAACACATTTCATTCAACTGTAAAAAGGCCTGTTAGTCATATTTGCCGTAGAAATGTACTCCAGGACATATACCCATAGAACAAATAAAAATATCCTATTAAATAGCTTTCTTTTTCAAATAATATGTTGGATATAACGTTTTTTAAATTTAAATTTAACTCAAAATACTTACGTAATGTTCAAGAAATATCCAATATCAAGTTACTTTCAGTAAATATTATCATAATATGTAATTTAATTCAAAGAACGATCCACTTTATCAAGGCAACGAAAACATAAAATTTAAACCTTGAATGTTTCATGTTATTGACAGCGTAAATTTTAAAATGTTAAACTTTAACAACCAGCATCGCAAAATGGGTCCGCATCAAAAGAATCAGGACAACTGAGTAACATACGAAGGTGCTAGCCGTTCACATGCAAACATCCAATTGGTGGAAAACCTTAAATCAACAATGTCGAAAATCATACAGGAAAAACCTCTTTCGCGCTTAGGCAATTAACTTACTAGTAAAGCTAATATTTGTCCACTATTGATAGGTGTATTAAGCCCTTAATAGAGCCCAAGACTCGTTTTGAGCAAATAATTCGAGCCTCGGCAATAATGCTGGAGCGTTTGTATTTCATATTTGCACAAATTCACATATAATTGCAAAGCATTCATTTTTTGAAGTATCGTTTACTCTTGTCTCGTAACATTTGTGTATTCGGCACGAACTTAATTTTCGTAAGTTCAACAATGATTGCAATCGTGTTAATAAGATACTATTTTCTTATGCAATCAAGAACAAACATCACAAAAGAGATATAATCTTAACCATTTTCGTACCCGTCAGAGCTTCTTTAAATTTAGAGGTTCATGAACCCATTTTGTGTTCCTATATACACAACTCTATTATAAAAACTGTATCAACTGACCATAACAGAAATTTGCTTTGGATTGGGTTGGAGAACCATCTCAGTAGATATACACTAAAGTTGTTTATAATAAATAATTACTGGAATAGGTTACATTTTTACTTTTGTAATCGGTATCAATTTGACCAGTATAATTTCCGTAGGCGAAACGCGTGGACCAAAATGTGCATGCTACTTACGTAATTTGCCTTAACCCATTTATGCCTAGTGGACTCTCCCATCCTTCTACATTGGATCAATTTATTTCCAAAATAAAGGATGTATAGTATATTTATTTCTATATTTAGAATATTTCTTATAGAAATTCCTTGAAGCAAACAGCGCAGACCCTGATGCGACGCCGCATCATGCGGCGTCTCATCTGGGTCTACGCTGTTTGCCAAGGCCTTTTTTCTAGACGCTGGGCTTAATGAGTTCATGACTATTGCAATCAAGCTATGAATACATCTGCTTTACTTTTTCATTATCAAGACTTTCATTAATTTATGTATAAACAAAGGCATCAGTTTATAACGCATGGTCATGTGCAGAACACATGGAGAACTTAATTTGTCGTTCTTCACGTTATTTGAATCCAATAATATTATGATTTTTAATACATCAACAGCGGCAACCCTTTCCTGGTCCTGATTCAAGAAATTTATTAATTTGTTCAAAGGTACATGTCCATAAAATAATTCTTAATACAGGCTTTAAAGCATTGTTGTTAAACAATCAATGATTGATATAGTTTAACTGCGAAAAACTGCATTTCGGTTTCACTTTGCAAACAACGCCATGTGGGTACATCTAATTAAACATATCAAAGAATACGGTACAAAGAATAGACGTTTATATCGTTAAAACATGCGGTTTTCTTCTATGGAAAAAAATCGAGATAAAATCTTAAATGTTAAGAAAAACATTAACTGGAATTGCTTTTATCTGTGAAATGGTGTTTGCTACTCAACTTGTCTTTTGTGTCAGGGTTTCGGATTTATTTAATTAAATATATAAACAACTTTCTGCCGAATATGTCGTTAAAGCAAACATAACTTTCTTTTAATCATTTTTGCAATGTTGTAAATATTACACCTAATAAAAATCGGATTATGTTAATGGGATCTAATAAAATTCTAAATGCCACATTGTTCAAGTCTAAAATGCGGAGAAAGAGCGTGAACAAACACCATGGGGCTTAATATATTTCCAAATTTACGAGGATTATACTACGGTGTAAGGTTTTATGTCCCGAACAGTTGGGTATAGGGTTTAAAAAGGAAATGACGCGCCCTCCTTTTGAAGAGTCCGTAAGGGTATGAAAATATCATGGCGGTCACAAACAAAGCTGACAGCCTCACGGTCGGCTGTCAGCAATAAACACATCACGTTCTTGTTTTTTTTGTCACAACAAAAAATACTGGTTAGGTGCAAATTGTGTAATTTGTCAACTGAGGTCCGGTAACTGTCGATACGGACATAAGAACAAGTGAGTCAGATGGCAACAGTGTGAGAAAATAACGGCTGTAACTATCTGCATTGGGCTTATTGTTTGTACATAGTATAACCGGGTATGAAGCTGACATATACTAAAACATCGACATTTATATTTTTTTATTTATACATTGTGAGACATATAACGACCGAATTTATCATGATTTATGACACGAAACATACGATAGTCGATATCAGATATTAAAATGGAAGAAATTGGCACTTACTAACATTCGTTCATTATACAATTAAAGTAAACATAAAGCGATAACATCACCACACAATACCTACTAAAAAGCCATTATCTTGGAGTTGGTGGCAAATCCAAATAAATAAATTTTGATATGTTAGCAGAAAAAAACACGCTTCTTTGAATGGTTCCACTTCTAGAAGCGTGGTTATGAAGCCCTTTTCACGTTATCAAGAGCCTATTAAGCTCTCCCCAATAATGCTATGAAAATGGCAGCCATTATTTACAATTGCTTTGTTAATGTCGCGCCATATGGTCGTTTATAAAGTTGAGGCAGGAAGTTTAGTAAACGTTTGTGTGAAATACGGCTTTTTATTAAAATATTATTTTGTTAAGGTTTTGTGGAGCTTTATATCTGAGTCCATCAAAAGCTCCCTCTGAATAGGTGAACTGTGCCATTGTACATAATTGGTTATTGCGTGATTGTCTGAAGACCCGATAAATCATTTGTATCCTCTCATAATACTTTGGAAAGCACATGTTGCTGCTGGTGTAAGCTGCTTGATAACTTTGATTAATTTTGTCTTTTCTATTCAGCTTACGGTAGCAACGGATAGGTTTGCTAAATATTTTTGAAAATTTTGAGGTATTCAAACAAGCTGTACGAGAGAAACAATTTATGTACATTTCGTTTTCTAATATTGTATATTTGAGATCATTTTTAAGAAATTTGTTGAAACGTTCTGCTGTAAGTTTCTAACACACAAACATTCGTTCGATACCGTCATGAGTCCAAAGCATTTTAAAAGTTGAAATGAGTCTCGTCCTGAAAAAAACTGGGCAAACACATGTGCGTTAAGTTTCATCCCATAGCAGCCTGTGCAATCTGCACAGGCTAATCATGGACATGACTTCGCCTTTACTGGATTTTCGTCCAGAAGAGATCTCTCCTAGACGAAAACGTCAATAAAAGCTATAAGTGTCGACCCTGAGTAGCCTTTGCAGATCGTACAGGCTAATCTGGGATGACAAACTTCCCAAATGCATAAAGCCCTTTTTCAGAACACGACTCAACTAATCGACATCTTAGATCGATCCCTTGCAACCAATTACAAACATATAACATTACCTCAACGGTTATATCCCTATTAACAGTTCATCCTCAAATTGTGTTCCATTCAGTTGTTATAACAATGACAAATGGAGATTGTTGCACTTAAATCCTGTATCTCAGGTTCCATGGCTTCTAGCTATATGAGTTACACCGGTGGTTATCAACTGTAACGTTATTAGAACCGTCTGTCCCCGAGGCGGAACTTCATCTTGAGTTACGGATGACGGGATCGCCAAAACCCCATTCAAAGCTATCGTCTTTAATAGATTTCAAAATATTTTCATTAGTTGAAAGGACAGCGCGACATTTGACGAAAATTGTGTGCTTTCCTAACAAAGTTGTTTGTACAAGTTGTTCAGAAATCTGTCTGTATGTTGGCCCCTTGGGTCCATTGCAATCGTTATCAGATACGGGGGGAGGAAACAGAAAAACAACAACAATATTGACTTAAGCAACAGATGCTGTAAGGGTAAACAAATTGACAGTTCGATTTTGATGAAGTTTGTTTTTCAAGATGTTCAAACGGATAGGGCTTTTCAAATAGCATTTTAATCAATTGGACTGTTTGTTTTTGAAAGGTGTTTTTATTGTTAAGTAACTGAATGTTAAGGTTAATATACAATTTACCATTTCAATATTTTGCCATAAACATTTGTGTAACTGTATTGTGACTTGTTCGAAACTTAAACAAGTTAATTTCGGAATCACGTTTTACTGATATAAAGGAGTTGAGTCAGTTTTTGAATAGTTAAGCTTCAATCTTAAAGCATCCTGATAAAGAAATCATGTGCATGTTTATTATGGGCAATAGCGATAGAGTGTGTTCGATACCATTGTTATTGGTATACACGAAGTCGTGAATACGTTGAAAGAATAATTGCATCGCTTTTGCAATCCACTTTTTATTGACGCTCACATAGATAATCATGTGTATTGTTCGCAGTTCATTAAAACATTTACAGCAAATTATCTTATCATTTCTACTCGGGGAAATAACTAAAGTGAATCAATAGCCGCAATTGATTTGGTTTGCGATGATTTCAATTTGCCATAAGATCGAATTTCCGAAACCCGCGATTCTTTCTATGAGCATAATGACCAATAATGATTCTCCGATAGTTTTGATTGACGTGTTAAATGTTTAATTTTAGATTTAGTGAGCGAATGGTATGAAAACAAAGATAATACTGCGAAGAAGGGAAATACACGCATTCAAGTTTTTGCTAGCTAAGAATTGTATTTCCATGTAGTTGTTTGGTAATCAATCTATAAAAATATACCACTCCAACATTATATCATGATTTATCTATTCGTTCTATAACTATTAATTACTATACTTGGTAAATTTGCATGGTATTACGAGGTAATCAGAGTTGTTCGTTCTCGTCGGTGCGTTCATTTTAGTTATATGGGGTATATTTTATAAAGCCTCTGCGAAATCACATGGTAAAAAGAAACATGTAGTTTATCCGTTAAGTACCATCTAGACACTTGGCAGTTTTCTTTTATCCATGAGCTGAATATGCACATATGAGTGTAGAGCTTTCGAATTCAAACCATTAATAGACAAACTTTGCTAAATGTAATCGTAAATTCAAAACCTATTAGCAATCTGTACTTGGCTCTGATGTGACAAAAACTTTGTTTGATAAAACTCTCCGGGTATATTGACCTATTAAAATTGCACAGCACTGTCACTACTCCCAGTAACGAACGAATCGTTTAAATATGCCAAAATTGGACCGAATCAAAACCAAATTACAGTGCCATTATCTGATAAGCCGCTTATCGGTGAGATTTAAGTGGTTTATCTAGTCTGTGAATATTGAAAAAGACATTTAATAAACTTTTATACAAATAAAAACCTTGGTTTGGCACTGAACTAGCCTTGATATTGCGGCTCGAGAAAAAAAAACTCGCTCAAATTATCTACGCCGCTATTGAGGTGCCTTTCCTTTCAGTCGCATTGTAGAATTTTTTAAAGTTTATTTGAAATCCGATCAATATATTCGCAGACGACACAATTATACTGGTCAATTGTTATTAAATTGTCAAAATATTTTCGACAGGTCTAACTATTAGGTTTTGATTTCCGCCGCTACAAAAAACACGAAAAACGTATAATTAACTGAAAGCTTAAGCTGTAATTTGGAAGTAAATTTCACAGTCAACCACGCCAAATATATTCTTCAATATTTAAATTCTTTCTCAATCGTGTTCTTAACTTAACGAGGCTTTTTCTGTTCATGAAAATATTTATTATGAATAAATGTGCAAAATTTAACATTAAAAGCTCAGTTTTGTTTTAAAAATAGTTTGTATTTTAATTGATAATACCTGATCATATGATTGTAAATTATTTAAAAATGTCTGATTGTAGCAATAACAATACTCAGTTTAGATCTGTTTACATATGTGTGGTCTAAAAATGTTTTTAATTAATACATCGGTAACATTTCGATATCTATTAATATTTTCAAAACGTCAAAGGAGAATATTAAAATTACCCCAAACATAAGTTACGAATGTAAATCACAATGATTTAAAAATAAATCAAATGCTTGACTCTTAAAGAAGAAGAATAGCAATAGGAGGAAAAATGAGACCCAATTATATTTCTTAATTTATTTATTTATATATCGAGTGCATTATTCAAAACGTGACCATGCACACTTCATCAAATAAAAGTCTCGTAGTGAAAGGAACACACGCAAGGTTGGGAATCCAATCCCGTGTCACGGGATTCCATGTCATGATTTGTATCTACTTTGTTACATCACACGGCATTTAATACAAGTACCACAAGCTACCACGGCAACATGTGATATGTTTACGCGCACACGGACTATATAGGTATATGTTACATGTAATATATAATATAAACTATTTATTTCGTGTGACATGTCATATAATATTATCTTACCGTCTTCGTATTCAAGTGTCATACAGTTTCATATACCGTCATAAGAAGTTATTAGCAACTTGTCCACACAAATGACCGATTTGTTATATTTTGATATCGTACTAAGTTATTTCTTTGTTCGCTGGCGTCCGAATAAGGTCACTTATGTTACACGTCACTTATATCACATGATGTACTTCCTAGAACAGGATAGGGAAATGTGTAAGACAAAATTGCTTCAGCCAAATGCATTAATTTTATCGAACTAGCACACGCTAAATTATGATTATGCAATTCTTTCTCTACGTCTATGTTTTTTTTAACTTTTTGATAGCGCAAATATCCCAGTTTAACTTGAACCCTGTATCATCGCGCTGAGACAATTATTCTTGCGCAATATAATGCGGTTGAAACATGTATAGAACATTACAAAAACGCAAATGATAAAATGCTCCGTGAACAAATGTGCTGTAACGTATGAACGTTTTAAGCCACAATGACATTAATTTTGACATTTTGTAAAAGCCTGTTTGCGGCATATTGCCGGATTAACCGCCACTTCTATGGCACTGAAATATGCATCCATCAGTTGGTTTAGTTAAACCTATTAATTTCACGCCATACTATTAATAAAGTTAAGCGTCTATATAATTTTGGCAATGCTTCAGTATCCACATTTAGCGAGCTACGTAGTAGACTATTAATGGACAACATTAAAATTGTAGTATAATATCACAAAATAATAAAGAAGTGTTACAAATACCATTTTTTTCGTTTGATATCTCCATAATTATTCAAGTAGGAATATAACTAACCATTGGGAAATTATACCGAAACGTTATATATATTTCGTGCAACGGTATGCATCATCAATTGTCTAAAGCTATACACAACGCAACATTTGAATGCATACTGACGGCACTCAAACAACAAACAAAATGACATTAATGACGCATTTGAGACAAATATTCTGCACCAAAAAGGCCACCATTTCCATTTGGCATTACCACTGCATTTCTCTCAAATCACCGACGTAACGCTCAGTCCATTTGCGGGAAGCAATCCTAGTCTCGCGAGATTTATTTTGTTACAAACATCACCAGTAAAATATCGCACTTGTAGCACTTCAGAAACTCTGGGATTATAAAAACAACAACCCGTCTGCAAACGTGTTGTTATGGCAGTAAAAGACAACGCATATAATATCCATCTGTTGCCGTTATGAACAAATGCACCAGTAAGTGAGTCGCGTTCTGAGAAAACTGGGAATATTGCATGTGCGTAAAGTGTCGTCCCAGATTAGCCTGTGCAGTCCGCACAGGCTAATCAGGGACGACACTTTCCGCTTTTATGATATTTTCTGTTTAAAGAAAGTCTTTTCTTAGCAGAAATGTAGTTTTTGGCGGAAAGTGTCGTCCCTGATTAGCCTGTGCGGACTGCACAGGCTCATCTGGGACGACACTTTACGCACATGCATTATTCCCAGTTTTCTCAGAACGCGACTCAAGTGGACTTCCACTTAATGTACTATGAGTTATGAAAACATGACTTAAAAAACATCTCCGTCCATGTTGATGGAGATGTACACGAATATCCATCCATTTGTGATAAGAGACATTGCCGCTAATAGAAGCAGAAATAAATTTAATCGAAGCAAAAGTTGTTGTACAACTTAATTGTACGCAGTATGTTTTGTGCAACAACCAAACGATATATCGAAAATTTTGTAATCGAATTTACGTAAAGGTTTTTAGTAGGGTTTGTTTAAGGTCCCTTTACATGTTTGAAATCAGCGTTAGTCATATCTTACCGTTTACAGATGCTACCTTGAATTCATTTCTTTTGAGTAAAAACGGGAATTTTAAGACGTTATTTTATCAAGCAATTTATAACGTCATATTAAAATACTATAAACTATGTGGTGACAATCGTTCAATGGTAGTGGCATTTAAATTAATAGAAATAACACATATTAGTTTAAATAACACAATATGCAATTTGAAACAGGAACCTTATCTGTACGTGACTCATGACGATAATTTTGCCAATTGTTCTGTTCTTTAAAGACGGGTGTGAAAATGAAGTAAAGAAAGGGACACAAACCCATATTGTCGTCAACACAATATCCGAATATATACCGAATTTACAATGAACAAATTGAAAATGCGCCGATAAGATCTTCAGTTAATGCAACCCAAAATTATTTCTGTTTATTTGCATTTTATGGTCGTTTTAATTACTTTGAAGTGCACTTCGAGGGCTAAAGGAATGCTTTAACTACTAACCCGCTATTAAAATACTCGCAAACTGTCGCCGCGTTGATTGTCCGTTGCAAGCACATTGTGAAGGGAGCAATGCTGGCTAAAATAATTCATCACATTTTATTGCTAGATTAACACTTAAACAAAGAAAATGTGAAATGAGATTTTGATTAAATTTCACAGAAATGTAGCATACATGAAGTATTTAAAAAAACACAGTATTTTCATAATCATCATCATTTTCTATTTCTTCATAAAATATAACAACAGCAATAACAACAACAGCCCCTACTACTCCTACGGTACGACTACCATCGCCACAACTACAACTACTACTAACACTACCACTACTACTACTACATAAACTTCTACCACTACAACCACCACTACTACTACTACTACTACTACTACTACTACTACTACTACTACTACTACTACTACTACTACTACTACTTCTACTACTACTACTACTACTACTACTACTACTACTACTACTACTACTACTACTACTACTACTACTAGTACTACTACTACTACTATTACTACTACTACTACTACTACTACTACTACTACTACTACTACTACTACTACTACTACTACTACTGCTGCTGCTACTACTACTACTACTACTACTACTACAACAACAACTACTACTACTACTACTACTACTACTACTACTATTACTACTACTACTACTACTACTACTACTACTACTATTACTACTACTACTGCTACTACAACTTCTGCGACAACAACAACAACAACAACTCTTCTTCCTCCTCCTCCTCCTACTACTTCTACTTCTTGTACTACTACTGCTATTGCTACTGCTACTGCTGCTGCATCTGCTACTGAAACTACTTCAAACGCTACCACTACTACATCTACTACTTCCACTACCACTTCTGCTACTACTACTACTATTACGATTTTATATAAATATTTAAATTTATTTTAATTCTTACCTGCAAACGACTTTATAGACCACAAACGTTAAAATCCAAGAGTTGCGTCTAACAAATATGCGACTGCGACGTTTAAAAACCTCTCTAATAGTCTACCACAACAGCATGAACACTGCACAGTAGTTTTTTATGAGCAAATAGTTGCGACAAGTGTGGATAATGCATCGTACAATGAGCAATGAAAACGGGAATAAAAGAGATCACTATTCCATAATACCGCATATTACTCCCCCACCAATCGAAATATCGCACTGAATCACGTGATCAAAACCGCGCGGACGAATAGACACTAAGTGAATTGCAATACTGTCAAACCAAAAGACATTTATTATTGTTGTGTATCGTTTGAAGTTTTTTATATACATAAATGCGCCATCAAATAACACTTAGGGCTTATAAAATGCTATAATTTTACCATATTGTCTGTTGTGGTCTTGGCTTAAAACGATGGTATATTTTCTCCGGTTGCATAAATTAAATCTTATTCGAATCGTACTGTATAGCAGTCTACATTATCGGAACACGCATTGGGTTAAATGTTTGAGTAAATCACTATCTCAAATGGGAAAACTGTCAACGAACGTTCTTCTTGTCAAAGTTAATGTTTTAAAAAAGTGTTTCGATTGCTGTTAAAGTTGTAAAGGAACTTCGTTATCCGCGCTTCGGTTTTGTAACGTTACACCATTAATGGATTGATAAATTATTATATACCTATAGTTGTTGAATATTTTATGTTCGATCAGTAAAGAAACAAGGTTCGAATTGCGGTAAAGTTTTGCAAGCATAACCGATGCTTACAAACGTAGTGCTTTCATTATTATCATTTTATGAACACAGGAACTTATTTCCACGTTTGATAAAAAATATATTTAAAGATGTTATAGATTGTTAACATGTATTTGGTACTTCTAATTTCAAGTATACGGTTTCCAAAGGATAGTTCCATTTGCTACATGTATTATTTATTAAATATATACATGGTATTGGTATTTATGAAAGTATTTAAATTGAAATGGTGTATCGGCTAGGGTTCATAACTCTTTAAAACGAATTTACAACTAGTTGAGTGGGAAATACAGCCTCAATACAAGGTATGAACACTGTACATATACGGGGACATTGTCTTTACCCAGCGGTCTCGTCGCGGTGTTGTCACAGGATATGAGTATTTTATCAGCTGTTACATATTCATGGCTGTGTCACACTATTCCTGCCAGGATGAGTGACAGTTCTGTCAGGCTGCGCTAACAGGTTGTGTGTGCTTGTCATACCCCGACCGGCCGTGGATATGTCTGTGGGCAGTTTGTAGTGCACGGAAACATATTACACTGATTTTGGGATATTATAATTACACAAATAAAATGATTATGTTGAAGCCCAGGTTTTCCAAATGTACGTAAGAAGATTTTTTTTTCATTTGGAGTACGGTTGAAGTTTCTTTCAAATAAAACTAAGTCGCAACATTTACCCTTTATAAAGGAATATAATTTACACTATTTCGAGCACATTTAACTATATACTGGAAGTGAATATTAAGTTGTCAGTATTTATTAGAACCGTATATTTACAAGGAATATTAGCTTTTTTATAAGTAAGAACATAAACAAAGGGACTGGCCGTTTTCCCTCGGTAGTTTCACAAAAAAAAATTTAATACAGACGCTGTAAACTAAGACGATCATCGATGTAAACGCGGCTTATTGACAGATGCTTTGTTAATTGCCAAATTATTCTTTTAATAACCAGTCCGCGTCATTAAACCTATAGTTGTTTTGCAAACACACGCCTCGACAAGGGCGCATAATTCTCAAACAGAAAGAAAGGGCTCCGTCCCTTGTCACAGGGAACAAAGGGTCCAGGCGTGTGTGAAATCAGCTTCATTAAATCCAGCTATTATTACGAGTTTTTGGGCACAAAGAATTGACAGGTCCATACCAGGGGTTTATTTAACCGACGGGATATGAACGCTGGTCATGAACACGCCTAAATATGAATATTTTGGTTTGATGTTAAGCCGACGGCGTTTCCATAGTTTGCGACTGTCACTAGATTACTAGCGCCCTACTCATTTCGTGTTGAATAACATTGTCTTTGAACACGTCTCAGCGAATTAATGATCTCTGACAACTAAGGCATTAACGACATTAACATATTAAATAATAGGTATGTACACTAGAATACATGATTGAACTTTAAGGAAAAAATAGACGCAACGCAAGTGGTCTTCACACGGAGCGTATATTGACGTGTAATCGGTGTAATCTAGAGTCCGTGGTCTTCATAAATATTTTTTTTCGCAAAAAAGTTTGTTTGTATGATTTTTATTTTATTCTAAATATCAACTGACTTGGCGGACATGCAATCAGGTTAACTTGCCTGACTTACTTCAACACTATAAACATGTATATGATCAAATTAAGATAATATTTGTTCTCTTGTTATTGATCTTAATCAGAGATTTCTCTGTCAGATTGTACTGATAAGACTCTCGCACACTTCCGTCATCCCCATTCTGCCTACGAGCGGTTTGCTACCGTTTTCTACCATGGGTACTTCTAGATTGTGTATTCCAAAACACAACCCCAGGCGCTATAGAGAAATCTGTGACTAATTGGGTACGTCAATTAATTTGAAGCAACCATCTTTCATACGAATTGTGACAAAACGAGCGAGGTAATAACTGCTTATTGATAACAAATGATGATATCACTGATATGTCACGGACAGTTTGGAGATGTAACCCCCGGGCAAGGAGCGTAAGGGATGGGAGATCAATTGTTTTTTGATGTTTGATGAATTACACGTATACGTGAAAGTAATGATCAGAAACGTGTTGTTTGAAAACAATAAGTCTTTGGAAAATAACAACATATTTTTAAATAATTTTCAGAGATATAAAAATCAACAGTTTGACATTACGACGTGACAATGGTCTTGTTTAAATCCATGCCAATGGTCTCTTGGTCGACTTTGTATGCTGGCAGAATCTTTCATGGTCGTCAGTGAACATATGCTGACCGATTCTGGGTGGTGGGTGAACGTGGGACGACAATACGAATCAAGTACTGAAATACAGCTAAACAATACAAAATGGAACACTCTCTAACATCGTGTACACTTTTTAATATGCTGATTGGAATTAAGATGTTATTATTTTATCTTGACCATACACATTCATTTTGTAATGAATTTTCAACCCGTATGTTTATGTGATAAAATGAACAAAAGAGCGAACAGAGCGGGTCTGTCACTTTTTTTCGCACATTTTGTGTTAACTGTTTAGTATAAAACTGTTATATCTGACTAAAATTACTTGAAAACCAAAAATATGTATTCGCAGATAAACGTGGATAAAAAAGTCGATAGATTCAAGCCTTCATGAATGTGTTCAAATAATTAATTCCCGTTCATTAATTTATCGCAAAAGCAATGTCAGGAACCAATGCTATTTGGATGGTATTATAAATATTAAATGAATCGATGGGAGGGAACTATTCAAAACCGGTCAAATATCGAGTCTTAATTTGCCCGATTTGTGCAACGAATACTCATTAAAGAGTCTTCCGAATTTGGCAATTCATTTGTAAACGGAAATTGAGAAAATAAGGAACAGAAAAGGCGTCTTGGAGCTGTCAGGGCTGTCAGATAAATCTGCATGCATTTGTTTGCAAGATTGTTGTTTATATGGCGGGATAGAGTGAAGATTAGACATCAGAAATCCATTCAGATATTCGTTTATCTTTGTGTTTATTTGTAGTTTCGGTTCAATATTTTTTCTAGTACATGTGTGTAATGGTCGACGGCATCCCACTTTACAACGCACATAATTTATAGGCAATATATGCAAATTTAAACACATTTAATTCCTATCAACATCAAAAGATTTTATATTAAAATATAAACTGCATTTGTTTAGTAATACTTTACCAACAAAACACTAATTTCCATTCGTTGCTTTGGAGCAAATCGTCGAAATTTCGTAGAGTACATCGCAATGCTAACATACGTACGATTTTGCTGCTATACAGGTGGTTTTAGTTTTACGCTTTTTTCAATTACATGAATAGATAAACATTTTACTCTTGATTGGTAATGTTTACTGTCCTGCTTGTTTTTTAATATGGTGCAAATCTAAATGAACATCATTTTAAACGAGAACGTATACTTTATTTGCTTATAGATTTTGAATTGATACAATCTTGTATTATGAACGTGATACTCATTTGTTTTGTGCTTATTGACAGTAATAGTTTTTTTGTGATGCGTTAGCTTAACGCTAAATGGAAGTTGGCATAGTAAACTCAATACTGATACTACGGGAACAGTGAGTTTAAAATACTAGACAAGCGTCTTTTATTAATGCAACAGAAAACACATATCCACGTAACAAACACAGTCGTGAAAGATATCATTTTCATGGCAAGATGTGCCCTCAAAGGGAAACTAAAAGGTGTCATTAGACAGACCCAGGGTGTTAGGCTAAACCTCATTGCAAACAAGCCCCGGGGCCAAACCCCATTGGTCCGTTCATCTGTAAATCTCTCCCTAGATGAACATGCCTGATAGAAATCAATTAGGAGACAATTTCGGAAGGCAGATGAAGGGTTTATTTATGGGACAAGTCGTAAAATTAATTCTTCCCGTTCACATGCCTTTTGACATGTCTCGGAAAAGGCACTATGAAAGAGGAGACGTCGCCTTGTTAAGCAGTAATTATTGAATGCTGTTTCTGTAAATTGGTTTGACCGAGGAGGCATGGACACAGGATGTAAGGCGGTGTCTGTGGCGTCTTATCTTCCGAATATTAGTTAAACTTCATAATGGATTAATGCAAATGTTCTTGTTTTAAACTGTAAATTATACTGACTTTAAGTCGCGTCATCATTCTTGCAGTAACGATTAGTCGGTCGAAAGTTTTCTGTGTGAAGTAAATTGATTTCTTTTATTCCTAATGATAATATATGACATTTCTGCAGTGAAATAACAGCAGTGAAAAGAAGAAATTGATATTTTCACCGGTGAAAAGAACAAATTTTCGGAACTCCTTCTTCTATTTTTAGATTATCATAAATAATGTTATATATATTTTCTATGATCAAGAGTGAACTTAAATCGACATTCCACCGAATCTTACAAATTTTATATTTATTTTATGCTTTTTCACCGTTTATTTAGATTGTAAAAGAGTTTAACCGGAGAATTTTGATGGTATAATGACGTCATTTGGTCACACTTATGCCGTCATTTTGTGTTTTAAAATGTATTGAGACACGCCAAGGGAGAAACTCCGAGAAAGGGTAACTTTTCAGCGAAAGGGAAACAGCTGTTAATTATTTTCTTGAAAAAGGGGCATAACAGAAACAGAAAATGTGTTCATGTCAGTGTAAGATCTTTTGTTATTTCACTCATGATCATAGACAAATAATATTTTCACTCGTGGCTGCACCACTCGTGAAAATATATTTTCTATGATCATTCGTGAAATAACAAACGATCTTACACTACATGAACAAATATCTTCTATTTCATCTTCTTTACATTTTGGATTATCTTGACATCGAAATACGATTCAGACTGCACTAAGCTCGTTATTTGTAAATATACAAAGTTACATGTTACTATAAGTTACATGTTACTCTACCTGTGTGTATATATATATATATATATATATATATATTCACACATATGGCCAGTTACGGGGTCTCTGATTTAGAAATAGGTTATGGGGTTCCCACTTTAAATACATGTATCTCCATACCCTTTTTTATCCGATATAAACACGAATTAAGGTATATAGGGGTACCTACTATTATTATTGTATATAAATACGTCATTTATTTAACGTCTTATACAAGGAAATATATAGCGAACTTATTTGCGAGGTATATACAATTTCAATTTCAGACCTGATTGTGGTTTTCGATTTAAGACCTTATTGTGAGATTTGATTGTATTACCTCCCCTACACCCCCCTCATAGTAATTAAAGGAGCCTAGATTGCGGGGTTGTATATAGACCCCGTTTTTTATATTGACCTCGTAAGTACAGTCTGAAAACTACAGAGACCGCGTAACTGGCACTATGTATTGGTATATATATATATATATATATATATATATATATATATATATATATATATATATATATATATATATATATATATATATATATATATATATATATGTCTACACGCAACGCTCTTTTTTCATCTAAATCGAGACAATACCATGCCTGTTCCTGTGCGCAATTATTATAGGTTAACTATTTGGTATGTAAAATCGTGTTATGATCCTCCACAAAGTCTGTTCAAATTATCCTCCCCTGATATTAAATGTGGCGTCCCCCGATGATTAATTATTTTTCTTCTGTGAACCCATTTTACACATTTTAATATTATTCTCCTCCGAAAACGCAAGACCTTAAGGTTTTGTATTTGTACCGGTATGAAGTACATGTATATGTATGGTGGTCCTCAACCAAGTTTGTTCAAATCATAAACCCAGAGTCACAATTACCCCCGTCATGACTTAGTTGTTTTCATTATATGCTTACTGTGCAAACTAAGAATTCAGGCTAAATTAGAGAAACTTCACATAAATGCTCCTTTGGAAATCCTCTATGAAGTATGTTATAAGGCAAAGGGACCCCAACAGAGGTTACAAACATGAACATTACCCTTACGCCCAATGCATAATTATTTTTGTATTTACATTTTGTGGTCGTTTAGAAAGTTTGGACAAATTATGTCCCCGTGTAGTAGTTTTACTTTCCCGTAGGACTCACTATATTTTCAGAGGCATATATTGAGTAAAACTTTTAAAATGTCTTTTCTAAAACTGCAAAGCCCAAAACTTACATATTCGGTATGTAGCATAATCTAGCGATCCTCTACAACGTCTGTTCAAAATATGCTCTCGGGTCAAAACTGGAATGGTCATACATGTTGTATGTAACGCTAGTTTTACATACATAGATAGTGGGAAAACCTTGAATATGTGTATGTTTGAAAGAGCACAGCCCAATTCTGTCATATTTGGTATGAAGACTCGTCAAGGGAAAACCTTGAAAGTCAACTTGCATGAAACCAGAAATACAAGGCTGTCATATTTTGTATGTCGCATTGTCTATGGGTCACACAGTTTCTTCAAAGCTGCAATACTGCACAGGGCTTTTTTTATAATTAGTGCGTTACATCAGGTAGTGGTTTACTTCAAAGTTTGATCATATCCATGCGGTCACAATTTTCAACACCCAGCTGTCTCATCTTTTATATAGAGTGTATTAGAAATAATAATTGCCATGATAAAATAATTAAAAAAAAAATCTATTTTAGGACAAGGCCATGTACTATATTTTATAAACACATATACGTGGTTCTGTAACGAAATGTGCATAGGGTCTGCTTCTTGCTTCAATATTTACCACCCTCGTTATATGGTGTAATATTTAACATAGAATCACATAGCAATACATGTTCAAAGTATGTCCCAGCCATCTCAAGCAGCTCTAAACCAGAGTTCTCGAGTATTATATCACTGATCTAAAGCTTCTTAAGTGACCGTTCTAGGATCCTCAAGGTCTTTTGGTTTTTAATAAAGTTAATTGTATGTGTGTATAGTATAATTGTACGATGAAACACGTGTATTTAACCCTTTCCCCATCAGAAGTAAAGTGAAAATGTCTTTTGCAACCAGCATAAAACCAGAACAGCCTGCGAGTAACTCGCAGTCTGTTCAGGTTTTATGCTATTTGCTTCTAATCAGTATCTAAGGGTTGGAAACGAAGCCTTTAAAACTTGAATATTGTAAGAAAAGCCTTTAATAAAGTTTATTTTCCTAAGGGAATACAGATGCGTAAAAATACGTATCAACGTTGTAAAGGGTTAAAATATACCCAAGATAAGCCGTAGGTTGAACTCAACATTTGTTTCTCTATATCGTTCCATGTTATAAACAACATTTTCTAAATTAAAAATTTAAATGTACCTCAACGATTCACTTTGTCTGAATATGTGGGCTTAATGTATTAAAGAACATATTTCGTTATCAGCTCATCGCAAATATAATGAACTAAAAAAACACCCATAAACATCGCCGGTAATCCATTTCGTATTTTTCAAATGAAATAACTGTCAGATGTACAAAGCCACCTCGACGCTCATGATCTTACAATAACATTAAAATGATTGATCATAAATCTGTATAATAAAGACAGGCATAAACAATTTGCAAAATGGAGTAAAATCGATGTGTTACACTACATTGAAGTTTTAATTTGACGACGGGGACATTGGACAATGAGAATATGAGCTGCGTCATGCGAAAATGGTACTTATTTCGTATGCTTCCAGAATAGATCCAGACAAGCTCGCTCATCCGCGCAGTCGGACCAGTCGAATCCTCTTCCGCTAATGAAATCTAATGACCTTGGGTAACTGTTGCTCCCGACCAGACTGTGCGGTTGCTAGCCTCAAATTGCATAAAACCCAATTTCGCAAGACGCCGCTCATTTGTTCGTTTGATAAGAAAAATTGCAATTTTGACTAAAGTACAGAAACATAGTAATCAAAATAAAGGCAGCAACACTTCATAGTAAAAATAACTTATGATAACTATTTTCTCCAGAACATGTACAAGTTTTTCCTTGAACCAATTGCATTGTGCAAAAATCATTTTAAATGGGTATCTTACATACCAAAATCATATACGCGGTATAATAATCATGATAGGTTATCGTTTAGCGTGTAGTTTTCATACATGCTACAACGTCTTAAGTAAAGCTATTAAGTGCACTACGTACGTAGAAAACGAACAGGAAAGTACACAAGTTTACATACTATTTGTATCTATCGCTTTGAACCTAGACATGAGAAAATGTATTTCTTACAAACAAAACGGTTATCATGCATTGAACATGTCGGTGGACATGGCATAACGGTTAAATGTATCCATCAGAGAATAAGATACACGAACATCTGATGTTATAAATTTAAATCTTTGACAATTAACAAAACGGCGCCCTGATTGAAAACCGCGTCGGCCACTTTCGTCAGTGTAGGTATCTTCAACAAATCACACAAATCATGGCTAATTTCCTTAACCATCATTCTATGCCACTTAATAACCTTTGATTCATGTCGTAGAAAGGTATCTGCCGATGACAAGAGCCCTTCACTGTGCGGTGATGTATTTAAGCGGTAAAATAGTACCGTAACATGAGCCCCGCCGATAGTTGGCAAATGAATTGGCTTTGACACCGGGATATTCAAATCTGCAGATAGCATCTATCGAGCCATAATAGGCATTTTCACCGGCGCCTCCTTTAATAATCCTTGTAATAATAATCGACAAAACTGATGACCGTGTATTTAGCATACAAAGTTCGGTATTTTCAAGGGGACCACTGCTCTCTGTGGGTACACTGAGTCATGCAGATTCAAGTACAATTTATCGTAAAATAGCTACCATGCAGTCGTATCAATAATATCTTCGTGTACATATCATGATGTAATTAAAACAATATGTTGAACAATTTTTAATATGCAAATATATGGATATTTTAGAAAAAAAAGTGTGTTTGTTATTACTTCGATCGTTTAATTTTCCAACATTGGGAATGATTTGATAATATTGGTATCCCGAAACATATTCATTGGTTGTGTTCATCCAATGCATTATAGATCTTACGATGATAGTGTTGGAAAACTGAATTCGAAAGGAACAGAAATGGAGAGCACAATATTCTACAAAAGGTGACACATGTTAAAAGGCTGCAATGCAATTTACGCAGAACAGTCGATTTCCTCAGTTTGGCATTTCCTTCATTATTTATCTTGATGAAAATAAATGGGTCATACTCTCCAAAAAAGGGGTTTAATGAATATGCGTAAAGTGTCTTCCAGAATAGCCTATGTAGTCCGCACAGGATAATCAGGGACGACACTTTCCGCTTTTATTGCATTATTCATTTTATGGAAGACTCCGCTTCTCGAAAATCCAGTTAAGCGGAAAGTGTCATCCCTGATTAGCCTGTGCGGACTGCACATGCTAATCTGGGACGACACTTAACGCACATGCATTAAACCCCTTTTTCACAGAGAGCGGCCCAAATGTTGTTCTATATCCTGATTATCAATGGACTGACACCAGAAACGGAAGAACGCATAAATTTCGGGTAAATAGTGCAACTTGCATGCAATATAAAAGGATTCCAAATATTCCATTTTTTTCTGTATACCGTCGGCGTCCATATACAGTAACATCGTGATTCACAAAATCTGTTAAGAAACTAACCGCTGATATTGATACGATAACACGTATTGATGGTGATGGAACTTTGTAGGGCTACATGTAACGGTTACCCGAAATATCCGATGATATCGGATCCAACTTCAGATTCGCGGGTACGGATCCACCCCTGGAAATTTCGGTTCCGAATATTTATTTTCATAGTTGTATGTAATCTAGCGCTTTTTTCACGAGTATTGTTTTTTACAGAATGGTTCTGTTTAAAAGATAAAAGGTACGTATAATAGTCGATATTTATGGACGTGTAACAGTAAATAGCAGATCATTCGAGATCCTTCGGCTTCTATTGTATAAAATACCGATTTTCGCGAACATGTCGGGGCGAAAAATTAACGCCTCTGGATTGCCCTCCCCAGTATGGGAGTATTTCATATTTAAGATTTGCTCATTTCCATGCCCTTTAAATAACAACATGTCAATTGTCCATACTGTATACGAGCATAGGTATTCCATTAAGAATTACACATCAATT
The DNA here is from genome assembly GCF_020536995.1 of Dreissena polymorpha. Taxonomy (NCBI): domain Eukaryota; kingdom Metazoa; phylum Mollusca; class Bivalvia; order Myida; family Dreissenidae; genus Dreissena; species Dreissena polymorpha. Next base: position 99,937,530 of record NC_068358.1, on the reverse strand, counting down.
AAAAGTTTTAAAACATAAGTTCTTCAATTATGACTGTTTTATTGTGCAACAGCTTTTAATGATAAATGAGCCTCTTCATTGTTAATAGTCTAAGCCTTAAGTCACTGTCATGCAACTAACTTGAATTTAAGTGTAAACCTGCGTTTAACAAATTACATCCTTGTAGTAGTGCTTTAACGCAGGGAAATTTCATTACTTCTGTTACCGGTTCTTAAGAATAAAAAAAGATGTTAAACGAGAACTTTGTTATGCTTTTTGGTTATAAATGTATACTTCTAAAACATTGATTTCTTTAATTTAAACAGAAAATTTTAATTTTCTCTTATCTGAGGGATCCGGATCCAAAAAACTGTAAGAAACGTTTTTCGGATTCGGAATCGGATCCGAACACATTTTTGGACTTGTTACAGTCCTTACTGGAAGTAACAAAAGCATCCATTCATGTACACTAAATTCAGAAAAGTCCGTTAATATATAATTGATCAGTGCTCTTGGAAATACAGGCTTAATGCATCCGCGTATATTGTGCAAGATTACATTTGTGGTCCGTATAGGCTAAACAGGAACAACACTTTCCACTTTTATGGAATTATTCGTTTAAAGGAACTCCTTCTTTATGACAATCCACTTATTTTGTGTAAGGGGCACTACACAGGCTTATCTGGGGCGACACTAAACGTATATGCATTAAGACCGGTTTTCCCATAGCGCTGCTCAAATCAAATATTTTTCATGTTGACTAGTTATTTTCTCAACGGGGTCTAGAATTTGCACGGAAGCTCTTTTCGAACTTCTTCAAGGGACAATAAGACGCCCCGATCACTGATCACTTGAAAAACCTTATGAAAATATTGACTTAAGTTTAAATCATTAGAGATGTCAATATTTTCTATTCACGTCTGGTGTATTATGTGCAACCCGAGTAGAGAAACGATATCAGTTTCAACAAAGATACACAATATTGGCCACGTTAATCAGTGCTTTATGAGAAAAACAACAATACCTGGAGATGACGGTCTGTCTTTGTTGATTTGTTAGTTTAAAGCAAAAGATAATAGGGTTACTAAAATCCGAAAAGAGGTGACATTCTTCTGGCGCTCTATTAAGGTTTTAAATGTTCTTTTTATCAGAGACAATATTCAGAATGATGTCAAAAAGTTATCATCATCATCATCATCATCATCATCATCATCATCATCATCATCATCATCATCATCATCATCATCATCATCATCATCATCACAGCCACAAGAACCGTCCCAAGCGATATATGTTTCACCTTATGGAATATATGGGATACAACAAGGGCATTCGGCCCGATGGTCGTTATGCGCCTTTGACCGATTTAAAACCATAGTTCCACCGCTTCCGTATATTATTGCTTTTAATACATATTATTCTATTTCATTTCTGTTCCAAAATTAACTAACATTCGAGCCGTCTATTCTGTTATTAAAATTCACCGAATTACTTAATTTGTGACGTATCTCGTCTAGAAATATACCTAGAAGTATAACGACCATACGTAATTGTCTAATTATGATATGAAAGTAAGTCATCGGTCGATTTTTTAATCAATCGATCGGTTTCATGCAGCATGACTGAATTATTTGAAATGATAGTTTCTATATTACTAAGAACTGTTTAATTTTAGTACGTACGAACACTGGTACAAAAACTTCATTAAAATGTAAATCAATTAAAACATATGTATACATTGTAATGAGAATTACAAACTGAAATCTTGTCTGTTATCTTAGCATTGGTCGAGTCATCGACGGCACTGCTGGTCTCACAGTCACCTCCCGCGTGATTCCCATCCGGTGTCCAAACTCGAGTTTGTGCCAGCGCCACTTCCTGAACCCCGTATGCTTCTGCATTGTGCAAACGTCACAGTGTTTTGCGGAACACTACTTACAATGTGCGATACCTGGACACAGGTTTTCTTTGCAGACCTTACAAAGGCAGATGACAGTTCATTTGCAGACGAAACATTCGAATACTACCTGCTTAGTGGAGCCGACTTTTAAAGATATTTCGCTGCGTTCTTCATAAGAATAGTCAAGCGAGTCAAAATCCGGCTATGTCTTGTGTTGATTAATGTTTCTCTCTAGAGTAAGGATAGAAATATATTCCATATTTGAGCCTTGTTCTGAGAAAAATGGGCTTAATGCATGTGCGTAAAGTTTCGTCCCAAATTAGCATGTGCAGCCCGCACAGGCTAATCAGGGACGACACTTTCCGTTTTTATGGTATTTTTAGTTTCAAAGAAGTCCCTCCTTACCGAAAATTAAGTTTAGGCGGAAAGTGTCCTCCCTGATTTCTCAGAACAAGACTCATTTAATAACTTCAAAGTAAGAACAATCCGTATTTCACTGAGTGCATAATGCTCATGATAGGAGCGAGTTCGTGATACTTCCGCACTCATTTGCCATTTCGTGAGAACATGATTTTAATTGATTTCGATTTCAGTTGCGACCGAAAGTAAACGTTATTTTTTTGTCCGCAGTGATTTGCGTAAATTCGTGTAAAGAAATCCGTCTTGTTTGCTTGTCATTATAGTAATTTGTTGGTACTGATTTGAGCCGAGGTCTAGGAAAACTGGGCTCAATGCATGTGTCTAAAGTAATGTCCCAGATTAGCCTTTTCACACCGCAAGGGCTAATAAGCGACGGCAATATCTGTTTGCAACTAGATTTTCGCTAAAAAGATACTTATTTCTCACCAAAGTTACCACAAAAACTTAATTTGTCGTCCCAGACTAGCATGTGCGAACTGCACAGACTAATTAGGGGAGTACCTTACCAAGTAGGCTACAAAGAAGAAGACCAGAAAGCCAACAAGCAGAAGAGGTTTTGGAACTTCATAAAGTCGCCTAGAAAGGACAACTCTGGGGTGGCACCCTTGAAAGAAAATGGCAGGCTATACAGCGACCCACTAGACAAGGCCAACATACTGAACCGACAATATCAGTCAGTGTTCACCAACGACGAGGACTGTAATGCCAACCCAACACCAGATGGGGAACCGGCACCAACCATGCCACATATCGAGGTTACGACCCAAGGAATGATGAAGCTGCTGATGAAGCTTAACCCCCAAAAGGCATCGGGCCCAGATATTCTTCCAGCAAGGGTACTAAAAGAACTGGCAAATGAGTGCGCCCCATACCTCTCCCTTATATACCAAAAGTGCCTGTCAGCTGGGTCCATCCCAGATATATGGAAGACTGCTACAGTGTCTGCAATATTCAAAAAGGGAGACAGGTACAAAGCAAGCAACTATCGCCCAGTATCACTCACCTGCATATGCTGTAAAATGCTGGAGCATATCATTGTCAGCAATGTCATGGGACACCTGGACAGGAACAACATCCTTACTGACGGTCAGCATGGATTCAGAAGGAGGCGGAGCAGTGAAACGCAACTCCTAACTCTGTCGGACGAACTCCTGAAGTCACTAGACAAAGGGAAACAACATGACCTTGCCATTCTGGACTTCAGCAAAGCGTTCGACAAAGTTCCACACCAGCGCCTGCTGACCAACTGCACTACTACGGCATACGCGGCCAGACCTTGAAATGGATCCGAGCCTTCCTTACAGACAGAACACAGAGAGTTGCTGTCGACGGAGCAATCGCAGATCCCGCCCCAGTAGTCAGCGGAGTGCCCCAGGGAAGCGTTCTGGGACCGATCCTCTTCCTTGTTTACATTAACGACCTACCCCTTACAATCTCCTCCAAGACCAGGCTTTTCGCAGATGACTGTGTGGTATACAGAGAAATATCCTCGGAGCAAGACAGTGAAGTGCTTCAGGAAGACCTCCGTCGCCTGTGGGAATGGGAGAAGCTCTGGGGAATGTCCTTTAACCCAGAGAAGTGCTGCATTTTGCGAGTGTGCAGAAAGCGATCACCACTCCTGTACAGTTACACCCTCAAAGGCCACACGCTTGCATGTGAAGACGCGTCCAAATACCTTGGGGTGGAGCTAACAAAGGACATGTCCTGGAAGCCACATATCCAACAAGTGATCAAGAAAGGCAACAGTTCCCTTGGTTTCCTACGCAGGAACATACGGATAGGCAACGAAGAGGTAAAAAGTGCAGCATACTTTTCCCTCGTTCGCCCCAACCTAGAGTACTGCGGCACTGTGTGGAGCCCATACCATAAGGAACAGATCCACGACCTGGAGATGGTCCAAAGACGAGCAGCCCGCTATGTGACGAACAGATATCACAATACTAGTAGCGTCACATCAATGCTCGAACACCTACAGTGGGAAACTAGAGTCCAGAAGAACCAAAGCCAAGCTGACAATGGTCTACAAGATAACCAACGACCTCGTGGACATACCAGTCTCGAAATACCTTTCCCCTGGCTCAAGCCGGACACGAGCAAACCACTCCATCAAGTTCCTGCCATTATCGACATCCACTTCATACTATCGCCACAGCTTTTTTCCAAGTATAATTGCCACCTGGAACAACCTACCAGCCTCCATTGCTGAATCCCCCGACTTGGTATCCTTCAAGCGGGGGCTAGCAACAACCAGATTCTGAATAAGTTGTCAGCGCCAGCTACAAAGTAACTCCTAATGACCCCTCGTGGCTGTGCCGGTTGAGATTCAATCCTCTCAGCGGCCACCGTAGCCGGAGAGGCATGAGGGAGAAGGGCGAAACGTAGCTGGTGTTCTGCTTTACTTTCCTTCTGTCTTTTAACTATCAAGCTCTTCTTACTTTACTGTCCCTCATTCTTTATTCTTATTCTTTCACCACCCGTCGCATAATAATCATGCGTGATTGCAGCGATGTACAATGTAGATGTAGATGTAGATGAGAACATGCATGACATTCCGTTTTGCTTGGGCGCGGCTCAGCCATGTTTACATTAAAGGGAGGAACTCCATTCTGAACAGCCCAATATGATAATAGGAGTATATTCCCTTGCTGCATTTTACGTCAATATCTTGCGACCTGTAGCAGTCTAGCAGGCCATATACGACACTGTAATCAATGAGGAAAGCTGTTTCTTCTATTAAATAAATATATAATTAAGTTAACTAATAATCGCATCCATGCTAAATGTAGGCAAATTAGCATACATATAATGTTTAATTTTAACATACATAGAATCTGCAACAGCATATATTTCCCTACCATATTTATATAGCAATATTTTTTGGAAATTCGAATCTTCAATTTTACTTGGAAACATGTCAGCTCTCTTATGTTAAGATTTTAGCTTTGCAAATAAATGGTTTCTTCACATCAGCTAGAACTTGAATCAGGTAGATGGCATCAACCTGAACCAACACCCTTCAATGAAAGAAAATGTCAGAACTGTAATGTTATTGACGATGAGTTCCATTTGATACTATTGTGTTTATACTGATATAAGATTAGTTTATATAACACAGTCATTCTTTGAAATATCGTCTGTACGAAATAAATAGAATGAATCCAGTATGACAATTCATCATTATCGGTAACCTAGATAATTTTATATATGTTCCCAAAGCATTTATTGAATGAAATTTGTTTAAATATTGTAACGATTAACATTTCTTGTTTTGCACACTTGAATTCTCGCTTCACCTAATACATTGTATTTGGATTTATTATAGACATATACTATACTCCTATATATTCTACTTGTTACTTTATTGCTATTATTATTATTATATATTATTGCGTTAATCAATTATATCAGATTGTTACTAACTTAAAATAAATTGTACTATATTGTATATTGAATAAAGCATATTAGGAAATACTAGTAAGTGAATTTAGGAAAATTACCACTGTCGTTGACAACACATGTACAACAGTGATTGATATAGGATGGATGGAGGCGATTTTACCAATTATAATGTGATTAGGAAACTAAAAAGAACTTCCTTCCACGTAAGGCTCGTTGGTCTTAATTCCCTGACCATATTCGTGAAATTGGCTTGTATTGTTTTATTTCTTTTTAAACTGTTTTTAATTAATATGATAAAAGTGTGCGTTTGAAATACAACCTAATGTGAAGCAAATTACAGTCTTTTTCTTATACATATAAACACAATTCACATGTCGTTTTCTATATCTTAATTGGAAAGCACAATATGTCTTTTACCAATAAAATTATACAATCTTGCAATAATACACTTCAAGAAAAAAATATTTGCTGATATTGCGGCGACTGTTGTTATCATTTTTATAAAAATTGATAGTCACAATGAATTAGTTTGTTGCTTCCCAAACTAGAACAGCGTGCAGTGATAACACTATCGACGTTAAGCACGACTTTCAGACGGAACACTCGACAACGGCAATTATGTTTATAGCAGAACCAATAAAACGTTGATTAAAATTGTGGCTCATATTATTTTAAGTTTCAGGTCGAGAGAATGCCATTCCGCAGGTGCCCTCGATTAGTTCAAATGCATTTGAAACTGATGGGCAATCTATGTTACGTATGTCATGTCTCAAGATGAAATGCTTTGTCAGACAGCGGTGAACTTCCATGCTAGACGCACTGTCAAAGTTCTTGGAAAAAACATAAACTCGAGCCGTAAGGGAATGTCTCTTATTAATAATGTTTCAGGAATTATCTCTTCAAATTTAACGAAGTCATCAATTCGACATTTACTATTTCCTAAAATCATAAAATACGGATGGATTTGTGGAAAACTGTACCTATCATTGAGATGTCTGACAAACTATAGTTAATAGGTTCTGAAAAATATCGGCTGTGAACTTTTGGTAATTCTCTACGTGATATCAATTGAAGGAATATGATTTAAATCGACAACTATCTTGAAATACAATGTGCAAACCACTTACCGTTGCGGAATTATGAAAATAGCTGTAACCTCATTAGCGGTAAAGGTAGCTCATTACCAAATTTCGCAAATACGCAGACTGGTCTGGAGTTATGCCTCTTTCACAAATAATCCGGTCGCCGGCCGATCTCAAGGCATTGGGAAGACTGGACACGAAGGAGCCGTACGATGACTGACAAAGTTTAATACCCCAGTCACAAATGGACACCGATCAACGTCCGATCAGTGGACGGCGGAAGGCTTCGACGTGTTCAGTCTTCCTGGAGATCGGACACATCGGCCGGCGACCGGACTACTCTGACCGTATATGCCATTTTGATCAATTTTGCAATGACGCGGTTATAAATTGTCCGCACTTTTGAATGAGAACAAATGCAAAAAAATTTAGAAGGACTATCTAACAATTTGGAAGCAGATATAACGTTTTGAACTATGAAAGTAAATAATATATCCAAACAAGAATTTTGTGTTTCGTTTCTCACAGAATTTCGCTGAAGGAAACAACTGTTCATGTTCATCTGTAGATAAACATACAGACCAGCAGGGGAAGTACAACTTAGCGGAAACACGCACGACATCCCATAATGACAGTCCATTGAGATTTCTGAGTAGTTACGCGGCAGAATCGAAGCAAATAACTTTTTTATGAAGATACATTTTGTATTACTTGTAAATCCCAGCCGTTTTTTGCAGGTCTCCTTAAGTGTTATTCAGACCTCTTACAAAGTTAGAGGGGGGGGGGGGAGGATCACTTGATCAACAAGATGACGACGTTCATGTACAGACAGGTAGTTTTCGCCGTTTTTATACCCTTTATTGACGATGCTGCGATGAAACAAGAAATATCTTGAAAAAAGATATACGGCGTTGATTGTGGTTTTGGTTGATGATATATAAAGAGTTACATCAATGAGACAGCAAGTGCTTTTTTCTGCGCAATTCTTAGCAGCATCACATGCAAATATTGCGTTGCGCCAGATTTCGTGGCTTATTTCGCATTATTAGATATCATTGACCATATATCTATCTCTATATATATAAATATATATATTTCAGTTATATATATATAACAGAAATACACAAGAAGCATGACAATTAAATGAAAATATATGAGTCAATGGCCACACACCAATCAACCGTACATATTTGAAATATTAATGCGCGCGTTCTTAGAACAGACATGTTGAAGTGGGTTTTCGGACATAGTTCTGATTCTTTTGTAAAAAGTATCTTGAATCATCGCGCTCATGCTTAACAAATTGATCGCTATGGTGGAATAATTCTTATTAAATTAATTAAAACTTATCATGGAATTATTGAAAAAAATCTTTTATTGACATACCGTAATTATATCGCCGAATATTTGCAGTTAATAAGATATTTCCGGTCATGTTCATAGGGTTAATGCGATAGAGTTTATAAAAGAATCTTGAGCTTACCGCGAACTGAACTTTATACCTTGCGAGATGGAATGATATGCATTAAAGTGGGGTAACAATTTCACTGCTGGAACGACGGATTGTTCAAAGCTTTATACTTTTACATGTTTTTTTAGGTGTTTCGAAAACAATTAACATATTTTGAGCAAAACTAAAATCAGGATAGGTAACAACAATATTTATATGATCTAAACTATACGTGATCACAGAATGCAATACGGTAGTAATAATTAAATATGAAAACACAGCCTTTAAGTACAAACGCTAAGGCAATGACTATCTTCTAAATGTAAACCGTGTTGATGTTGTGAATTGCGTGTGAAACTGTTCTATCCCTCATGCCTTTTTATAAGAGGTAAAGTAAATTCATGCTGAACACGCAATTACCCGTATATTTCATGAAATATTGTGTTGCTTGTAAGAAGAAGGTGTACGCACAAACTGTATTGATGTGAACAGTTAAGTGTAAAACTGTTCTATCTATCATGCCTTTTCATAAGAGATAAAAGTGTTTCATGCTGAACACGCAGTACAACAGTGTTAGAAGGACGCGGTCATTTTTCCAAAGTTCTGTTGGTTTTCTCAAATCAGCCAATGGACTTAATGAAGTGTATTCATCTGTGTCTAGCCGCGAGCATTTTTATGAATGATGATTAAAGGTCACCTAAGGTCAAAAGTGACGTTATACAGCTATGCCGAAAAATTCTTTACAATGGCGACCTATGTAAAAGACCGAGCCAGTCCGATTGAGATAGCTCGATTTTTCTAATCGGCATACCTCGCTGATTATCATTGATAAAGGTAAAAGAAGCTCAGCTATAAATAGCACAGCATATTCTGGGAAAAAGACTTAATAATAGTTTGAAAACGTTAATTTAAATCAGTTATATTCAATCCATTATATGTTTATAGATCAATGAAACAACTATGCATGTTCTGTATTGTATTTGACATTCGTAGTGATTCTGTAAATAAATTGCGAATGAAAACGTGTATAATTAACGTTTAACGCGATCATGAGTGTAAAGAAAACGAATTATTTCAAACCTGCCATTTGTAAACGTTGTAGCGAGTATGGTATATAAACAGCATAATAACCGTATAAGATCTATGAAACTCGCTCTTATGCGTGCTTTTTCATATTGCATAATTAATAAACTTTGCAAACAGAAATTACAGAGCCACATCAGTGCACATACTATGTTTGATATTTCATTCGTTTGTTGGATATTGTTTGCTGTTTTAAACACATATTAGGTCATATCGCGGAGATTTAGTCAACCTTACCATGTGTTCATGGGCGAACTCACGTATTCAAGTACTCTTACGACTATGTGCTCATACCTACTTTCGGGAATCATCATGAAATTATTGCCGTACTTAACGAACAAACATGCCCAAGCTTATTGAATTAGAGAAAAAACAATAATCAAAAGAGAAAAAGTATGTGAAATCACGTCCGTACACATGACATCACTTAGGAAAGAAAACAACGAAATATAAAGTTTGGTATGATATACATGTGAAATTAAAGAGCATGGTGTAATTAAAGTTTTGAATATATCTGCAGAAACGTAATGTTATAACCCACAAACGTTTTACTGTAACAGAACGTTTTTTGAGATAAGTGGTACAGAAAATACACGTCGAATATCTTTTTAAAGATATTTCTTGTTATATTTGATCGAGAATGTAACCCGCCTCCCAGTTTTTTTCTTACCCAAAATTTGTCGTACCCAATTTTTTTCGTACCCAATTTTTTTTCGCACCTAAATTTTTTCTTCTTCCCCCATTTTTTTTTGTACCCAATTTTTTGTTCGTACCCAAATTTTTTTTTTTAACCATTTTTTGGCATAATTTTTGTACCGACAATTTTCGTATCCATTTTTGTTTCGTACCCAAAATTTTCGAACTCACATACACACTTTTGGTGACGTAGATAAACTTAAATTGATGCTTTTATATCCATCCTCTTCAAAAGCATCGTCACATTAGTACTGTCAGTACTTTGATTACTTTAACTTATTGCTAAAACGCCGCTCACTTTCCATTCATATCAGCACGACAGTGATTAACGTTTATTTCGGGAGATGTAAGTTTTATACCCGCTAGGAAATTTCGCAGCGAGTAAATTCGCTATATAGAGCTAATATTTATACGCTTAACAAGTGGCGAAAAATACCTGTCTCAGCATGGACTTCGCCCACTGGTTCGTAACTTTATTACCCCCTCTGACAGTACTGCACGATTGTTTCCGAAGTTTCCTAAGCATATGAACAGGCATTCGAGAATTGAGAGTTTAAAATCCTCATAACGCAGTTTCGCACTAGACCGACACATCGTTTGGACAAATAATCTAAGTTTCATACTGATTGAAAAAACATGTGGCCTATCGTGTGTTCACAAGGTAAATGTTTACGGTGCACGGGTGCACGAAGCACCAATTGCAATCACATAATCTTACTATGAGCACGGTGCATTCGGTGAACAGTTCCATCCTTAGTGCAGTAGATGAAAGCATCATACGAACGTCGTACATCCATTAGAGAGTCTACAATGTAAACTTACAATAAAAATTAACCCATTTATGCCTAGCGTCAAAAAAAAAGCCTTGGCAAACAGCGTAGACCCAGATGAGACGCCGCATGATGCGGCGTCTCATCAGGGTCTGCGCTGTTTGCTTAAAGGAATTTCTATAAGAAATAAATATACAAGGTATCCCTAATTTTGGAAATAAATTGATCCAATTTCGAAGGATGGGAGAGTCCACTAGGCATAAATGGGTTAATATCTCTGCTCTGATCTCGCTCTCGTCATTATCATGCTTATAACCATCGTCTTTGAATTAATTTCAGGCAACATACAAAACAGTTTTGTAATTTTAGATGTGCACTCGCATTTTAATGCAAATTCGAATGTTGATATGACACCCTCACAAGGTAATGAGTCGGTCTCCTGGAATACCGGAATTATGCAAGTGCGTAATGTATGTTTAGAAGAGTCTCCTTTACAATAGTAAAGTGTCTTCCATGATTAGCCTGTGCAGACTGCACAAACTATTCTTGGACCGCACTAAACGAACATGCCTTAAGCCCTGTTTTTTCCAGAACGAGGCTAATATACAGATCTAATTTTATATTTAATACATTGTATGCCGTCTGTAAAACAATGTCTTTCTAAAAGACAACTAATAGCATGTATGTTGTTATCATAACATACTCCTTAAATGTAAAAGTGTAAAGGTTAAAAGAACTTTACAGACTGACATCAAGTGATCTTTTTGAAATGTTTCACTACTAAGAAGGTCGTCGTTTGAGTGTTACCCAATCTAGCCGTCTTTCCACAGATCTATTGAGCAGCGTTCTGAGAAAACTTGGCTTAATGCATATGCGTAAAGTGTCGTCCCAGATGAGCCTGTGCAGTCCGCACAGGCTAATCAGGGACGATACTTTTCGCTTTTATGGCATTTTTAGTTCCATGGAAGTCCCTCCTAACCGAAAATCAAGTTTAGTCGGAAGGTGTCGTCCCTGATTAGCCTGTGCGGACTGCACAAGCTAATCTGGGACGACACTTTACGCACATGCATTATTCCCAGTTTTCTCAGAACACGACACTATTCCGTTGATTTTTTTTCACAACGAAGAGCAACATGAACTATAGTATTACACGTGGAAATGGTTTAGATTTTGTAATACGTTTAATTTGGTTGGCATATTATTAAAAAAACGTAACCCATTTATGCCGAGCGTCTTGAAAAATTGAAAAAGGGCCTTGGCAAACAGCGTAGACCCAGATGAGACGCCGCATTATGCGGCGTCTCATCAGGGTCTGCGCTGTTTGCTTAAAAGAATTTCTGTAAGAAATATTATAAATATAGCAATAAATATACCAGACATCCCTAATTTTGGAAATAAACTGATCCAATTTAGAAGGATGGGAGAGTCCACTAGGCATAAATGGGTTAAAATTATTTCACCAAGCAGTGTTGTGGTTTATGTAATAATAGTTCACAAACATAATGATGATGACACAATAACTAAACATGAAGTTTATTATCACAAATTCATAAACAGTTAAACACACAATCAATAATCTATTTGTTTTCATAAGTTTGAAAACTCGTTATTAATCAAATGAGGAAGTGACCAGTGTATGAAAACAACAACTTTTATACCCAAACGTATATTTTGTGTGTGTGCATAATTATATTATCTGTTTGTTAACACTCAGTACACAATTTTTCGGCCTCTTTGATATTATTAAAAATAAACGAACAAGTTAACACATTGAATTGTTATATTTTTGTAAACATAGCATAATAGAAGAACGACGTGTATATAGCAATACTCAATGAATATGTTATTATGATACGAGTATGTTATTATCGATATGAAAAACGGCAACAATGTACATTGCAAAGTTCGCCAGTACGATTCGCTAATTCCTAATAGCTTTCATTATGTTATTATAACAATGACGTCGATTTTATATAAATAATATAAGATAAATAAGTCATTATGGAGTGCGTTTCAGCGTTTGTGTAGTATCTTACACATTAATGCATCAAACATGTAAATAAAAGTCGCTAAAAACTACGGGCATGAAATGCAAAGTCGACAGTCTTTGTTACTTCGGAGCTGAAATACCAAGTAGAATCCACGTCATCAATTCTGCAAAATAAACGACTATATATGTTAAGTAACAATATAAAATAAATAATATATCAAATTGATCATAATTCTCAATTAATTACTATGTTTTAAGTCCGATTAGCGCAGTTATTATTACAGGCACTTCTCTCCTAGGCGACCCATTTTCAATCCGGAGACATATTCGCTTGATTTGAAATCATTCCAAACAAGTGGGGTTTCTTTCCAAACAGGTGGGGTTTCTTTTATGCTCTCCGCCACTCCCACTCCACCCCACCCCCACCACAACACAAGACCACAACAAATCATGTAAATAGAAACTAATTAGCTCGAATTCGTATCTATAATTCATTTGCCCCAACCTTCGTCAATGAAGTAATTTAATTTTGTGTGTGTGTGTGGGGGGGGGGGGGGGGGGAGGGGAAGCTTGGATACTATCCGGGTCCACACAATTTGCAGGCTCAGGCAAAGAAGGAACTCATCAACTTCGAAATAAACGAAACACAACCAATTATATTGAATGTTCACTATTTACATAGTTGTTTGACACCTTAACAGGTAACACTAAACTTATTGGCTCGATCAACACAGTTCCGTCAACAAACGCGTCAAACGTAAGTTTTGAAAAAAAAATGTAATATTTTTTCTCATTTGACCGAATATGCTTATAGACTGTAATCCATAAGATAAATCTTCTAGCATAGCTTCTAGTTACTCACCATCTTTGGTCAATGTCGCCGCGTCTCCGTCGCTATCCACAGCTTTAAACATCTCGTCAATGTCAGCATCAGATAAAGGCGTCTTGCCTTTTACCTTCATAAACTTTCTGAGAATAATGCACATAATTTATAATAGATGAAGTAATGGATGCATGTAACAGTCCATTAATTGTTAATAAATCAAATTTGAAAAGCCTCTGAGTTGTTCATGCATAGTCCATTTAAGTACACAAGAAACCTTATAAATCGCAATTATGTTAAAAAAACAACAAATGAAACAAGAGCTTGTCACAGTAGTGCCAAGTCCCCGCCGAAATGTGTTTTCCTGTATGACAACATTTGTTTTAGAGAGTAAAATAATATTTGTAAAACGTGGCACCTGTGCCATCTACTTATATTTCAAGGATCAATTAGTTATATAGTATTGGAGTAATGCTGTAAAGAATAACATATATGGAAATGAAAGAAAGGGAGGTAATTAAAAAAGAAGACTTTAACTGTTACTGTTCTTGATCACTGTATTTTTTCATCTATTCATTTTACTTCAGTGTTCAAATTAAAATATTATTGTAAAATTAGATAAAGGGATTTATTAAAAATTGAAAAGCCAAAATATTTGCTATGAAATAAAATAAAATATAATGTAAAATTATAAATAGATAAAATATAAATAAAAAATAAAAGAAAATAAAGGAAGATAATTCACAAACTACGAACGAACGAGTTATGGTTCATGTTCACTGCACTTCTCCCAGTTGTCATCTGTTTATATTACTAGTTTCAAGTAAATCCCTTCAGTCGATTTAGAGTAAGGCTCCGAACAAAAAAATACTTTGAAATTAAATAAAGGGAGATAATGAAAAAAGGTAGATAGAGTTATGGTTTTAGTCACTGCACTTCTACTACATGCCATCGGTTTATATTTCAAGTTTCAAGTAAATCCCTTCAGTAGATTTAGAGTAATGCTCCGGACAAAAAAATACTTTGAAATTAAATAAAGGGAGATAATTAAAAAAGTATGGTAGATAGAGCTATGGTTCTTAGTCACAGCACTTCTCCTACTTTCCATCTGTCTATATTTAAAGTTTCAAGTAATCCTTTCAGTAGATTTAGAGTTATGCTCCGTATAAAAAAAATACTTTGAAATTATATAAAGGGAGATAATTAAAATACTAAGGTTGATAGAGTTTTGTTTCTTGGTCACTGCACTTCTCCTAGTTGCCATCTGTTTATATTCTAAGTTTAAAGTAAATCCATTGAATAGATTTGGAGTTATGCTCTGGACAAAGTTTCGGAGTGAAGGACGGAAAGACGGACGCACAGACGGACGGAGGCTATTACTATATCCCCTCTGAATTATTTATATCGGCGGGGATAAAAGATACCATATGCAGATATCTTTTGTGATATTAGGATAAGCAAAGTTATTCTTAACACACCCGGGGCAGAAACGGTAGAAGTGAACGTCACCATGATTATTCTACAGATTATAGTTCAACAAAGCAACAACAAAAAAATCAAATAATTACTTCTTTTTTGTGTAGATAAGCGGTGTACATGATATTTATTCTACTAAGCTCAACCGCTTTCTTTTATCAACAATGCAATTATTGCCAGGACTAGTATGTTTATGATGCATGCTATTGCGATATAGACATGCGTGCTATTCGGTTCAAAGGTAGTGAAATGATACGATCATACGCGGACGATCAACGATCAAATAAACACTACTACCTAAATTCTTCCTTGTCAATTAGACCGTTCTCGTTTATGTCCATTGTCTTCATCATAACGTCTATGGCGTGCTCGAGCCTCTCTCTTGGGTCACCAAGAGACCTCACAAAGTTAATAAGGTAGTTCTTCATTTCTTCCTTGCTGATTGTGCCGTCTCCTATCATTTACAACATGCATGGTAACATTATAATCTTTATCGAGGGTGTAATATATTATTTGACGTTTTTAAGATTGGAGGACTACACAATTTTAAATGATCCGTACCATTTTCGTCTACACGATCCATATAATCTTTAATGTCTTCGTCCGTCGGGTTTGTCCCCAACAGTTGTGCGCCTTCCTTTAGCTTCTGCGCTTTGATTTCTTCCAATGTCAGATATCCATTGCCATCGCTGTCGTAGATTGCCCATAGATGTTCAAACTCTGAAAAATGAATAATCATCATCATCACCAATAGCAGGAACATCACCACACTCATCATCGTCAGCAGCATCAATGTAACATTGCATCATCTTTATTTCCATTAGCAGTAAATGGGCAGCAATAATCATCGAAACCATCATGATTGTTTTAATAAGCATTCTCCACATAATAAGGATTATCTTGTATCAAAACTCAAAAGAAAACAAACAAAATGTCATAAGATGTTCATAAAAACTCCAACATCTTGGTCCTCGCATACATCATTTTTATATGACCGTGATTCATGATTATACTCCATAGGTACACAAGCTGAATTATGTGGTTAAAACGACATATTCGTATACATGGACGATTTCTAATGCGTTATACTAATAATTTCGACCATGTTTCTATATAAAGTATCCTTATTTTGGCATAAGTATACACAACACAGTGAGTGAATCATGTATCAATATGTTAAAATATTATATTCCATATGTCATATAGTCCGCTTTCTTATACTTACTTTGCTGCGCCTCTTCATCCCATTCAAACTGAAATGAAAAGCATAAACTTAATTTCCCGAAAGTCTGATTAACTTTATTATATTTTCAGTCCTTGCGGTGAAAATACTAAAGGTTTTAGGTCTTGATGCGACCTTTTGATTTGCTGTTCTTTCTTTTGTCTTATTTACATTGTATTCATACAATATCAAAGTTTGAGAATAATTCAGGAAATCTCAAACATTACAAGTTGCCCCTCTATATTTTTCCTCACAATTTTGTCTGAATCATTTATTTACAAAGTTCATTCTTATGAACACAAATATTGATCGAGAAACTTGTATTTGGTATATATCTTTACATATATGCATCAATGATAGTAAAAATATGTTATTGGTGAAATAAAGAACAATGCCGCTCTCTATTCATACATATTTTGTATTTTGTTCACTGTTATAACGAAATTAAATAAAGCTATAAATTATCCGTACTGTTTGTTGCAAAAATAATTCAATAAATAAAATAAAAATTCAATAACAAGATATTATAAATGTGTAAAAATATACATGAAGAAATGTAATACAGATTATAAATGCACAGGGTACATACGTGTGAGTAATGTTTCATAAACGTTCGAAAGTATTAGAAGTTAATTGGATTTTAAATACTTGCCTATGACTATGTTGTCAAGAAACTAAACTGTGCTTTATACGCTTTATAATAGGCCTCTGTTAATGCCTTAGGGATAACCAACAGCAGAAAACTGCACCAACAGAATACTCGGCGATACATTGATTGTGACAACTATCCTGTATACTCTAGAACCCAATATTGGTAAATATTTGATAACAGAGACACACACTGTCTTGAACTGAAATCCTTATTTATACATGTATATAAAACCAAGTGGGTATTCGAACAGAAAACCATATTCAAGTAGTGTTTATTATTTGAAAAGTAATTGCCATGATTAAGACGAAAGATAAATGTTAGAAACTTACACCTGAAAAAAGAACCACACTTTCCGCTCTTATATTTTTCGTTTCAAGAACGTCTTTCCGTAGCACAAATTTAGTTTAGGCGGAAAGTGTCGTCCCTGATTAGCCTGTGCGGATGTTATTCTGGGACGACACTTAACGCAAATGCATTAAAGCCCATTTTCACAGATCGCGGCTCAAATCATTTTTAAATTAAATAACTCCATAAAATGACTTCTCAATACTACTAGCTACTACGACAAGTCACATGATAGGTAAACTAGATTGATCTTGGTGGTAACTACAAAAATACCGAGCAGATAATGTTCAGTACTTATTTCATAATCAGTAATTTTAAACACTATGAACGGTTCAAAATGCATTTCAATTCATTACTATATCTTATTCAGTATGCACAGGCTTATCAGAGGCGACACTTTCCGCTTAAGTGATATTTTTCGCTTAAAGGAAATCTATTTTAGCATAAATCCAGTTAAAGCGGGTATATACCATTTTTTATATGTGTTTGATTGTAATATATTGATAAAATATTTTACAATAACACAAAATATGCAAGAAAAATTATACATTAAAGCCGAATTTCATAAAATGCAGCAAAGAAAAATTAGCGCCCCGAGCCGATTGTGACGTACATATTTTCCTACAATAACCGAAGCATTCGTCTTTGTATTAGGATCGGAGTTAGTGTTCGTGTGTCGTATGAATAGATATCGTTGCAGGAATTCAAATAAACCGTTAAACTAAGTTTAGATTCACATCGTACATGTATGGTATACATGCTGGCGAATTCGGCTGTACAGCCGTTTTCAATTTCAGAATTAAATATCTGGCTTATTTCGCATTTTTCGACACATGTTCTTCTTAACTTTTATTTTAATTTATATTGAAATATATATATAATACGTTTTTTTACACATTTTATATAAGTTCATAAATATTTGACAAAATCGTATATACCCGCTTTAAGGCGAACAGTGTCGTCCATGATAAGCACGTGCGCACTGCACAGGCTTATCTTTGACGACACTTTACGCACATATATTAAGCTCAGATTTGCCATAACGTGGCTCAATTATATACAGTACATTTGATTTATATTGCATACGATTTATATTAACTCAATGATTCAATACAAATTGTAAAAACAGTTTTCAACTTAGTTAATATTAGTGTTTCCACGGTCACCAAATGCTACTCACAAGCGATGGGCTACGTTAAAGATCGTGGGAGCGTTTGGTATATTTTCTAAAGAATCTACATTCAATGTATAAGATTCATACATGGCATGAAGCTAAATCCTTTCAATTTTGAAGCGATTAACAACATATTATCAAAGAAATTATATAACATTTCTTGTGCTAGATATGATAAGACAGGTAAATGATCGGATTTAAGGATCTTATTCCTAAAAATTTGCAAATATGTCAGTTCAATATTAAAAACCAATACGGTTAATGCCATCAAACAAATTCCATATTGCGAACACTTAACCATCGGAAAAAAAGCTTTCTTATACAGGATGCAGGTTCACGTGAATTTGTGGGGGTTCACATTTAAAGGTTAATAGATGTAAACACACTTGTCAGTGGTCCCTTTTTCAAATAACTTTTTAAAACAGTTTTCCTTAACAATTTCAACTGGTGCATACAAGACAGTACTTTATTCTGCTGATGGCAATGTGAAATACATCATAATTACTTTATTTAATAAGCCTGAGTGATTGGCCTAAAGTTCGATGTGAACAGCCTGCATGTACATGGTTATGCTGCACGCAACGTGAAAGTTTGGTACCGATTTCAGACGTTTTCAATGATTTATTCTTAGATCTTAAGATATCGATACAAACAGCTAGAGAAACTGTCTTTTATGTACTAAAGATTTTTGCAAATGTATTTCAATAACTTGATATAAATTCAAACATAAAGTTATTAATGGTGTGTTTACATTCTGTCCAGCCTGCGTGTAAACCCATATGAACCGCGTTGATCCTGCATCCTGTTATACATTACTTAAACTTTTGCAACACAATATCAACACCCAACACAAATGTGTTACTATTCTAACATTTTTTTCGATCGAACTCCACCATTTCGTTAGGAATGATAGAAATATACTGTAGTACAATGTGTGTTAAACTTTCAGATGTCATATGTTCCAAAAGCATATCTACTTTACCCTTAAACAAATCTGAAGCAATCACCCTTAAAATACATAAAACGTATAGAATGTTTTAAATACGAACATACCTGTGCCATGATTTAAACGGGCGATAAAAATTAAAATGTAAACCTTTCATATCCGAGTATTCAATTACAAATAAGTACAACATGTCACTGTGTTCGTAAGCTGTCATGATTTTATAACGCTTTCACAGTCGTTCGATTGACTGAAAACACAGTATGCTTTCCCTAAGGTGTATCTGTAAATATTGATCTTAGACTTTTTATAAATATTGATCGTCGGCAATTATGTTTAATTTGCAACGGTTTTCGCAAAACATGAAAATGAATTCAACGACTTTACTACAAGATTTATACACTAATAGTTTAGAACAGGAACATAGTTGATGCTGCATATGCGGTTTGAAGCGTACGGGTAACTCTTTCTAAGAAGAAGAAACATGTGTTTGCTCGATGCTCCATAACAATTTGAGGAATTGAAATAGTACTTCATACATAGGCGCCTTATTTCAAGACCAGACTTAAAGGCGTTAAATAACTTAACTTTTGTAATCATTCTATGTAATCATAATGTGACTTTGCTTATACTTACCTTTATGATAATGTGGTTAAGTGCAACGTTTCTAACCAAAAAAAACATGAAACAATTTTGTTTGCGTTGAACTTTAAGTTTAGTGTATGCGATTTAGAAACAGTATGATATAATACGTATTGCAAGAAGTAATTGATAAATAGCCTAATATACAAAAGACGCTGTGCGTAAATTTCCTTCTTCATTTTCGACCATTGTGTATAAGATTAAAACTTAAAACTATAATTAAACAATATTTTCTTAAGACATTGAAATATACGTAATAAATAAAAATAAAAAAGCTAATGCTGACGAGTAGTAAACAAACCAGATTAGTATGATATTATGAATTGGGAAACCGGGCAGTCCGAACATACTAATTAGGCACGACAATTGCCATCTCAATTTCATTTTCAATTAAAGGTAATATCTTTCTTTACGAAAAGTCAGTAAAGATTTAAAGTGTCGACAAAGTTTAACCTGTGTGGACTGCGCATGTTAAACTGGAAAAACACATTGCGCACACGCATTAAGCCCGGAATTCGAAGAGCGCGACGCATGTGTATACTACTGGAAGATTTACACCGATTGCTTAATTCAGATCATTTAGCTTCATTTCAAAACTCCTTTATGTTGTAATGTAGTTGCATGTTATGTTGTATGCAGTATTTGCTGAAAATGTATACTATTTATGGAAATAAGACCTAAGCAATGCGATTTGAATGCTATACATAGTTTAAAATTTTAATTATATGTTCTATGTAAAGTGCGAGCTAATATCATGCATAGTGTACGAAAGACCTTACCAATATTTTGACAAAGTTCGTTGCTTCGTAATAAAATTAATAATACTCGAATAGTAAACAACGAAAATACGTCATAATTTGTCAGAAATCGACATTTGTAAAAGTAATGCCAATCAACATATTTATAATATTTAACAATGAATTACTTAAATTTGATCACTAAATAGGGAATTTAATTAGTTAGAAGTCCCACAAGCAACATCTTGACGTAAGGCTACTTATTTCTATATGTTTGGAGAGAAATACCTTGTATTTTAATTTTCTATTTTTCTAAAAAGTAGACGTTTTCCCGGTAAATGTTTCTTAATGTGTCAATGCCAGTTACCCCTTTTTATGCGGATATTAAATAAAAAAAAATATTTATATTTCTAAAAAAACAACAGCAACGTATTACAAACGATTACTGAATTGCTTAAATTTCCAACAACTTTTTAAACCATTACACTTTAAAGCTTTGCAATCATCGATAAGTTCGCGTTAATAAAATGAAATACATATACAAATGAATGAAATAAAACTAAAAAATTAACATTATAGAAAATGACACACAATAAATCGATTTGATAAAGATAACACGTAACATGTAAATAAAAAGTAAAATACGCGTGTGTATGTCAACGGCTGTTAAATTTCGTTATATCCTTCTAAAAGCGATGCTCTTCACACAATGAATGTAGTAAAACAAACGCGTAGTTGGTGTTGCTTCTCGCACTCCAAACATGTAGCTTGTATGCACTTTCTATTTTTATAAAAGACACAATTTGTTTTGATCTCAAAAGATACCGTTGACTAAACGACCACAATACATGTTTTTATTTGGCTTGTATGACAAAAACACATTTAAACTAATGAAAAACTGTTCATAATCTTTTGCAAACTTACGCGTTAGTGAAAGCATGAAATAGAATGCACGAAAAGAATGCTAAATCTCTCAAGTCATTCCGATTCAGACACATGCTTGTCTCTAAAGTCATTCCGAGTCAGACACATGCTTGAATCTTAGTGTGTTGAAGACTTAAGTACACACACAAGGGCAAGAATAATGCATGAAATATTTAACAAACGTGAACAAAAGAAAACTGTTTAGTAAAGTGAATTTCACTGAAATTATTTCATCGTAGGCTGTATTCACTTACACTTTTCCGTTATAAACAATAATGATTAAATTGATAAAATGCAAACAATCAAAAGAGGCCTTTGGTTTGACGCATCATAGATACTCGAGAGTGTGTCCGTATGTTTCTTTTGAATTGAACAGAAACATTGAAGTTAATTAAAACTATGATTTACCCTAAATGATTGAAAAGAAACTAAGGGAACTATGGCCCTCTATCTATTTTGTCCCAAACGTATTGGTAACGAACACTTTACCTACATTGTCGAGTCGGAACATCGACCATCCAAGAATCACATTTGGATGCCATGCCGTTATACTTAACACAATCTACACGGAACGACAGTGGTAACGACTATATAAACACATGCAGATATATATGTTCTTAAAACATGTAGAATCAATGAACTAAACATCTCGACATGGAGAACAATTCAACGCATACCATTTTGGCAATCCTACAAAGAACGAACTCAATAGGAAATTCAAGCGTGATATAAAACAACTAGCACATAAACATAACACAGGCCAGACACGACAGAAGAGATATATTTGAAACATCATGCAAAAGAATAAGGCAGCAAATTGGTCAATCTATCAGCCTCGCCAATATCACGCTGAATAGGTTCCAATCTTGTTTGTGTTTCACTGATTTAATTCCGCGTCCTTTAAGTAGACAATTTGCATATATATCGTGTCACAGATGGATATAATGAACGCCGTAATTGACATGACGCCTGGACGATGATCGCTCCGCCCACTTAATCACGTGGCTCAGCGGGTAGCAAACCTAGACAAAGCTAACACCAAAATGGCTTCTTTGCCTATAGATTGCATATAGATTTACGCGATATTCCGGATTATTTTTATGGACTTTTTCACACCATATAACACTTGTAAAAGGGGGTTGTGTCATTTAGTTGTTATGCAAATGCAAAAATATACGTTTTATAGAGAACATCAGCTATTCATAACGTTTTTTTCTCGGTACATTAAACACGCTCTCGATCAAACGCCTGCTTGCTTACCGAAATCGAACCTGTAACTACGTGTAATGGTGTTATTAGCAATAAATTAACACTTATACACCGGTATTTACCCATGTTATTTACGAAAATATTAACGAAACATTTTCCCTCGTGTATTTGACATGAAATATCGCTTTATAACTGGGATTTCGGTGAAGTTTCACGCGCTTTCTGACGCCGAGTGGGTACCTAAATCCCACATGTTATGACTTGCTTATTTAATATTTATCAATCACTATAATTGGAAGTGCACAACACAATCAGTTTGGTCATTGTCTGATATAAATAAGCGTTGTGTGAAGGAAAATTCAGTCAGGCTACTTAATAAAGCTACCAGTATCAGACGCACGCGCAGGTACCGACTTCCACCAAGTAACCGCATTTATTGGTTATATCAGTAATAATAACTCTTATACAATGGCATTTATCGAAACGTTTTTATTAAAAAAGTAACATAAAATGGTTTTCAATTGTTTCTGACACACACAAAAACTCGATTAATAACGAGGATTTCGTTAAGTAACGCAAAGTGGGTACCAATATTCTCTATTATTTTACATGCACACGTGATATAATAGACCAGTTTCACATTCCGACCACCGTTACTATTTTTAGATATCACGTGGTGCGTAGAATCTTAGAACGAGGCTGAACGTGTATAGATCTTTGGCGGAGCATATCGATGATTATAAACCAGCTGATTTTTATTAATTACATTCGGGATTTTCATAGGCACTGACACTAGTAACAATTGCGGCAAATACATGGATGTGTTGTTTGGTCAATAAATTGATGAGGGGTTATACAATAAACATTCTCACAACTTAGTCATATTTGAAAGTCATATAGTACCACTAGTGTATACGTGTGTATATATATATACATTTTATTTAATATTGATTCAAATTCAAGATACCCGTTGTCATCAGAGCAAATGTGATCTGAAGAATAAATATTGATAATTGCACAAAACAAAGATATACAGAAGTGGCATAGTAAAAAACGTTATTAAATAACTTAAATTCTCAAAGGTATGTTTGTTGGTCTGTAATATTTTCCACGAACGATCGAACGTGTAAAATGTGTGTTGAATCAATCATAAGAAAAACCAACAGAAAATACAAAACACGTAAACTTTTTAAATGTTATGTCATTTTTCGTTTTACTTTTATGAATGTTCTTTTACAGTGAAAGACAATATTGTAAAATTCTTTTACACAGGTGAAAAAAAAAAAACGAACGTGGAGAAAACTGAACCGTCTATGCATGGACCTTGATTTTCTTTTTAAACGTGATTATGAGTGATAAATATATTTATTTATGTCACTTCATGTCATAAATCTGTTGTGTGTGTGTGTGTGCGTGCGTGCGTGCGTGCGTGCGTGTGTGTGTTTGTATGTGTGTGTGTGTGTGTGTGTGTGTGTGTGTGTGTGTCTTTAATATTCGGAAACACGCTTTGACCCCGGTCAATGAAAATGCTTGTTTTAATTGTGTTCTTCCATACACTATCGAATACTCTTTATAAGACTATGTAATTACGGAGTTTTATTTTAGCGGTACCCGCTAAATAGGTTTCGTGTTTAGCATAAAAGTTAATTAATATTTCAAATGCATTTATAAGTATTAAGCACTTAATTATGTATCCGAACATTCTTTCACAAGGAAAATCGTTCCTACGCTAATTTTGACAAGGCGGACATTCGTTCATACGTTGTTTCATTTCCACGCTTTTTAAGCATCCCGGACAATCGTTCCCAACATTATTTTAACAGATCGGATATATATACTCCTACATAGTTTTAACGCCCAGATTTCTGCAAGGTTTGGCAAATTAGAGATCTCAGTGTAAGTCGATATATTCGAATAGTTTTTGACGTTTTCATTCTCATGATCAAAATAAAATATTACAACAATGTAAAGTATAACATAACATAATCAATTATGAGAATTTTTTTTTTTACTATTTTAATAACGACAATTATCGGATAAAATTCCCCGAGTGTCATATTATTTTGATAAAATGGGATAATAATGACCGGTAAAGCAGTTTTTGAGGAAGGAATCTCCGGGCTGTCCAAATAACGTAGTAACGAATGTCCGGGCTGTCAAAATTATGTAGGAACCATTATCCGCATTGTAAAAATAATGAAGGAACGAATGTTCAGGTTGTCAAAAAAACATTGGAACGAATGTCCGACTGTGTGAAAAATAGGCTAGGACGAATGTCCGGCATTCTCTGTATTATTATGATTAAACTGGCTAATATCTATACAGTATTTAGTTTGAGTATAGACCGTTCCATAATTTAGTCATTACATAATTATCTCCCCTGAATTCTCTCAGCGTCCGCCATTACACTGCTACTTAACAATCGGTAACATATATAAGAGAGCACCGATTATTCAACGGATGAATTTCTTTCTAAATTCTAAGGCCGTCATTACATGGTCTTGGTTGTCGTGGAAAACTAACACATTGACACATTAAAAAAAGCATTTAATTCAATTAAATGCAATATTTTTCATTTGATTATTTGCATCAATCTTTAAATCGTGTATGCCTTTGCATTCCAGTGTTTAATTGCCCCTTTGTTCTGCATAATCCGATTATCTCGTTTTGATCAGATATTGTCCAGACTTAACTAACCACATGGTGTCATAAACCACACTGGGTGGCAGATGACAGTCTGGTCATTAAACACAATTGATGATGCCACCATGTCTCATCTTCCTGGACCAGAGTATTAAGCAGTCATTTGGTAAGATAATTTACCTCCGACATACTTAACAGTTGCGTAAATAAGATATGTTACATATTTTACAAATTAAAAGTTATGTCCAATATAGAATATCAGAAATTGTACACCGTAAAGATACTAGCCCGTTTAATTTATGAAAAATAAAGTATTTAAAAAAAAATATAAAAATAAAACATTTTACGTATTTAGCGGGTATCGGTTAATTAAAACTACGTCATTCCGTATGAAGATTTGATGTAACGGCAATGCACGAACGATATCATAAAACAATAAATTACATTTGACACCAAACAGAGGTAAAAAATATTTAAAAAAATATATATGTATATAAATATATGTGTGTTAAAATGTTATATAAGTGTCACTCATACTCACTAGTAACGAGTTTTCAATATAAATGAGTACACAGTTCAATTTGCATCATATGAAGGTGTGTTTTTTCAGTTGTATGTTAATATTCCTCAATAGCGTCTTTCTTTGTACAAAACCCATCAAATTAAAATTACATGTAAAACTGTCATGTCCTTTGCTTTTAATATGGCTTTGTAGTATGTTTATTTTTAAAGCACTCCTAACACTTTCTAACACTCATTTATTTATCATACTAGCGTCCTCATGCCATTGATAATTATATTTTTTATAATTACATGTATAACTATTGTAATTTATTGAAGCTTTTCTGCAAAAAAAATATTACGGCTTATGCATAGAGCTCTTTATTGTGTCAAATTGTCGGCCTTTCAGTCTTCAGATAATCTTTAATTTGATGCTTATGTCGCGTTTTTAAAGTTGCAAATAAATGTATTAATAAATTCGTTTGGCGCTTAATAATACATTTTTGAAATATTATTTAGGTGTTTTTATCGGAGTTTTTTGTGTGTGGATTAATTGACTAAACATTTGGTGTCGTTATCCATATGTTTTGCGTTACTTCAAAGACCTATAAAATACAATTTTTAGTATTTTAGCTTTATAGCTGTTAAATGATTCAAAGATGAAAATATAGATATATCACATAGATCGCATTCTCTTCATCTTCCGAATAATCACATAAAAGGTCGTCAAGATCAATATCACTCTCTCATGATAAAAAGCTCGTTTTTTAACGTGACAAAATTCCATCTAAAAAAATAAATATAAATCCAAACCACAATTGTTTATCTCTGATATCAGTTAGAACAAGAAAAATAATGGAAGGCGTATCAAAAATATCATACTTAATATAAGATGTCATGATTTTGGAATGTAGATTTTTACCAAATGAGATCAATTACAAACAATTAGCGGTAATTAATTGCGCGAGAATCTTTTATGATATTAATTAAAATATAATCTGCTTGATGTTGCGGCTATTAAAATCAACACAACAATACATGCGTGAATTGTTTGTGAAACGTTAAAAGTAACAAGTCTAATCAAAGACATAGTATAAGCGACTGAACCGGCAAATTAGCGCCGATGATTACCACTTGATTACAGATAAAAAAACAAATACACGAAAGCATTTTAAACATTTTATTTGTAACAATCAATCTCTCAACTTCAAACAATCATTTACACAACAAAAATGTGATAATCGCCTCACATTAATTCATTAAGTAATATCTTTATCCGACAACGGTGAAGCGGGTATTCTCTACGTCTTTGGCTTTTGGAATCGCAGACTCGCACAAGTTAGCAGCAGTGTAATGGCGGACAGTCACGTGACTGACAATATGGCGGCGGTCAATTTATAGATTATGGAACGGTCTATTTGGCGTAACATTAGTCTTAGAAATGACTACGTAATACTTTCACCACGATAAGACATTGGGGTGCCATACATGATGTCCAATGACCAGGCATCTACCACGGGTGGTTTATGACACCATGCTGCTATTTAGTATTTGTCGGCACAGTATCTGATCAAAACGAGATAATGGGTTTATCCGGAACACAGGGGCTATTGAACCACAGATGTATCAATAAACAAGATAGATCTTTATTCAATCAGCGCGATATAAAAGCTCTAACAATGCTCGTGACATGTGTGACAAATTGAAGAAAAAGTATTTTAATCAAGACAATTTATTTAATATTTTGACTTTATAATGTCAAGTACATATTTATACCTTAGTTTGACAATTTTATATTGTGTTTTCTAAGTAGTTACATCTCCAAATGTTCAAGAGTGAAGAGTTTGAAATCAGATACGGCGTTGCGCGGGACTGTTGGAAATTTATACACGTTCAGTCTCGTTCTGGAGTTCTGCGAGTCAGGTGATATCTAAAAATAACAACAACGGTAGTATTGTGAAAAGGGTCTATTCATACTTAATAATGCTTAGTTATTGCTTATATGACATTTCCAGTTTTTGAAATAAATTAATGTTCTATAAGGGGGATCTCGGTAATTCTACACATTAGAAACTTCCATTCGCTCTTGTGAAGACCGCATTTCCGCGTTGGAAATCTTTCTGGATACCGAATGTCAGAGTTACATAATCACCGTTTTGCGATATTTCATTTCCGTTTTTTTAACAAAATTAACGAAACTCGTTTGAAAAAAATGAGAACTAGGCATTCGATCTCCAAGTGTGGATTAAAAGCGTTCATTGGCGAAACCATGGCACATGTCTGCACATGTGTAGATACCGTTATTAAGATAAGATATCACGTGTCATCTTCAAATAACATGTATATAATGACAATAAAGTGCATTACTATCAGAGTAATACAACGGCATGAATTAGGCTTCATGCTGGGTTTTACTTCTCTTAAAGTAATGCAGATAAACCTTGCTAATATTAATCACCTAGCAACTGACAAAACTATTAAAAACATGAACTATTATGTCATGATCAGATCGATAACATAAACTATGTAAATCTGCTAGTATATTCGATAATAAGATATTGTAATTGTCTTTGACAGTGTTGACGTTCTGTCAACCGCTTGCATTCATCCATCTCTTACATTTCTCAAGATCTCTTTTCGGCTTTGAAAACGATATAAATTCAATGCCACCAACTAATCTGACAGGATATCGATTTTCCGAGTTACATAATCCCCATTGACACCGTTTTACCATTTTAATCTACGTTTTTTAAAGAGAAAAACAAAAGAAAATCGTTGAAATAAAAGTGAACCTAGACAAAGCTTGTCAAGGAAATGGCGGACAGTTCGTTGCTTACTCGCGCGCCCGATTAATCGATCGCTGATTGGTAGATCAATTCTTAGATAAGGATTTGATTAACAGGCGGCGTCATGTCAATTGATATTGCCATTGGAAATCCATTTGAAAGCCTTTGTTTTCTTCTATGAACAGTTCCACAAAAGGCATATATTACTGAATATTTGCCATCGCCGAATCATGACGCAATCTTACATGTATTTAACCGTCTTTGCATGCAGACGCTCAAATAAAAAGATGCGTCTTGGAAAGAATAACCTCTAAATAGATGTTTATGTTTATATAACTATTTATAGACGAGTTAACGCGTGACGTCACACGCACCTGCAAAGTTTAGACTCCGCCCACTGGTTGGCAAAAGAGGTGCAATTTATATAAGAAGGTTGACGAAATCTTCGTTTTTAATGATAATCATGCACAATATCAAATATAATTTTACTAATTATGTCTGTATAAAACATTAGCATGCAAGGAAATGCATCGTTGGTACGATTTTATTGTTGTTATTATTATTTGTTTTTACTGACAACGAACTCGGGAGTGGAACACAATCTAAGAGCTCGGTATGTGGTTAAACAAAAATCTCTCTACTTGGCACTTCATCGCAACCTTTTATAGTTAAAAACTTCTCAGAAATTGAAATTCTTTCAGAATGAATTAAATTTAATGAACGAAAACAAATAAGGATAAAAACAAACAACGAATAGGTCAATTGTATGTACGAGACATAGGGTAACTGATTTGAACCTTTATGTGTCTGGAAAAACTTACCTTCTTACACATTCAATAAATTCTTTTATTTAATGTAATTGTTTTATTTAATTGTTCACACTAATTTTGGCACTCTTTCTTGCAGCATTTATATCCCGGTGTATAATTGCACCTTTGTTATCACAAACCGATTATCTCGTTATGATCGGATACTGTCCAGACAATTACAAAGAAAACATGGTGTCATAAACCCAGGGACCTACACTTGGACCCCTGCATAAACCACCTGTTGCAGACGAGTGTCTGGTCAGTAAACATAAGTCACGATACCTCTATGTCATCTCTTGGCATATTGAGCAATCATTTAATATAAAGAAGTGAAACTCCAGCTGCTGGAGCAGTATTGAATTTTCATTAAAAACAATTCTTAAAAAATAATAAAAACACAATACCGCCACCAGCCTCTGAAGGCTGAAAATATAACAACATCGAAGATATGTACGGGGATACACGCTATTGCATCCACGCAGCACACATCAAACTGTTGTAAGCCACATTTTAAAGCTAAAAATACTGATAAGTTAATTTTTTATGAAATATTTTAACATTTTAACAAAAATGAAGACATTTGTCGCAAATGTATTAACTGGAACGAGTGTATATATTTATTAGCCAGTTAAACTTAATAATACATTGTTTAATAACTATACATTTAAATATTGTGCAATTTTACTGCTATGCAATTAAGGTATTTAACGGGTACCGGCAAAAGTTAACTCCGCTATTATGTGTAAAGATTGTACATTACTGCAGGGTCCGAAACACGATCATGAACATAAGCAGTCACAAAAAGGGCCGTTAGATAAATTAAATATATGCATTTATCATATATGCTATATTTTTATCACTCCTTATTACTAATAGAGATTTCAATATACATGCAAAGACAGTTACATTTGCGTAATTAATATGCAGGGTTTTTCCGTTTGTATGGTAAATTGAATTTATATTCATTCGATGTAAACGAAACGTAAATTCATTCAATGTAAAAGAAAATTACCCCAATATTTAAAAAAAGTACTGCATTCCGCTTTTTAGGGCTTTTTTTTTTATTGATTAAATGCACCTCTGACTCTATTGATCGCTGATGAAATAACACACTATCCACACCACTTAAAATTATAATACAATTAAAATATGTTTTATTAGTGTTTAAATATAATTTATTCAAGTCTTATTATCAGAAAGAATACGGCTAATTTATTGTTTTGTTTTGTGGAATTGTCAGTATTAAGTCTTCCGATCACGTTTACCCTATGCTAATAACTACTTCGTATTTTTATGAAGAGGAAATTTTATTTGTGAATATACATTTATTTGGTACTAAATATGCTATATTTGCACTTTTTTTTAAAGAGTTTTAATGTTTATTTCGTTTTTATTATCAATTTATTGACTAAACAAAAGCCCTTTATACATGTTTTACGTTACTGTAACCAGTGTTTTTGCCAACCAGTCAGTGCGCATGCGCGGAAAATCCCGAATGTAAACAATAACAATTAACTCGTCTATAGCAATATCTGCTGAATATTCTTATTAATTAAAAAGGTCTCAGTCTTAAAGCCTGTTTTAGATTGTACAACATTACCTACGATCCTAACGTTTAGGGACACACCGCATGAACGAGAAACACCAATAACCAAACAAGCAACAAACTCTGATAATGGGCCCGGATCAGTCGTAAATGTGTCAGATTTGAAAGAGAAATAAGTCTCGAAAATGCAGAAAAACAAGTTATGGATTTATTTTATTCTCAATTATGACAATTGTTTTTTGTTTGAGTTTGTGCTGATTGCATAAAAAGTTTTAAATATCTTCCTTTACATTGCACTTATTTGATTGATTAGTTTATTAAACCGGATTGGAAACATGTTTTTATTAAAATATAAAACTTCATATTACACTTTTAATGATAAAATGGCTTAAATACTCGTTTTTGTTTTACCATGTATACCAAAAAATTCATAAAAGCAAATAAGGCACGAATGTCTTCTATTCATTCTCATGTTCGCTTTTAAAATCTGACAATCCTTATTGAACAATTGATTAATAATACTTTGACGCAAATTCCCTCGCCCAAAACAAGACGTTTTGAATGCCCGTTATGTCTTTTCTAGATGCGTTTTACGTCTTACGTTCTTTGGCACAATTTTACTTTTGTAGAGATCCTGAAAAAAACAATATACCAAAGAAATACATTTTTAGCCATTAGACAATACAGCAACCATTAAATGTTCAGTAATAAGTCACAATTTTTTAATATCCTAATATGGATATTTGCCTGTAATATATTCACAAATTCGTATGTATATATTTTGAAGGCAGCATTCAGTATAATATATATATTATATCCGTGCCACGATAAAAAATATTGTGTTATTGTTACGTTAACTACTGGTATATATTATTGCATTAGATATGGCATGGTGTAAAACATGTAAATATATACATGCTAAAGTAACATCAATACTCACAATTCACGAACAGTTCGCAAAATATTTCGTAAAATAAATTAAACCAAAATTTAAGCGATACAAATATTTTATGTGTTAGCTTTATTTTACGACAAATTGTACGAAATATTCGTTGATTTAGAGTGTATATGGGAAATTAAGCATAACTATCATTTGTACGTTAAATATGCATATATTTGTTCATTAAAATATAATATATTTAAAACAATACCTATTTAGCGTATAAGCTCTTAAGAATCAACAACTTGTCACATTGTTGTGATCACCGACTTATATATTGCTTGTCTGCTAGGCCGTTAACTTAAAGCCATCAGGCTGTTATACTGCTAGGCCGTCAACTTAAAGCCATCAGGCTGTAATACTGCTATGGCGTTAACTTAAAGCCATCAGTAGTGCGTTCAGTTACAGCGAACGTTCGCTATAGTTCGCGAACGGTCGCGAACGTTCGCAATTGAACGCTCGGTTCGCAGCGATCGTTCGCGAACCGAAGCGAACCCTCTCGTGAGGTAGTTCGCTAGCGAAACCAAGATGGCTGACATATAAGTTGTCGTTGTTGTTCAGTGTAAGTTCGATATTTTTTTTTGTAGTACATAGAATGAATTGAATAATAAACAAAGTGTATAGGAGGTTTTGGGGATTCCGATAATGACGTCAAGTTTGCGCATGCTCAAATTTTGACCGTCAACACTGCGGCCATTCTGCTATTGTTTGCGTTTGATGAACCGCATCGTAATAAGGTTTCGATCATATTCGCGACCATTTTTAAGATCAACAAAATACTCAGAAATTGAAATTCTTTCAGATTAAATAGAATCCAATGAACGAACACAAATAAGGACGAAACCAAACAAAAAATTGATTGATTTTATGTAATCAACATAAAGAAACTGATTTGAACCTATATGTCTGTAAAAACTTACCTTTTTACAGATTAACTAAATCCTCTTGATACATGTAAAAGTTTTATTTAAATGTTCACACCAATGTTGACACTCTTTATTTCAGCATTTTTAACCACCCAGTGTTTAATTGCCCCTTTGTTCATCACAAACCGATTATCTCGATATGATCGGATACTGTCCAGACAATTACTAAGAAAACAGGGTGTCATAAACCCAGGGACCTATACTTGTATGTCTCTGTATGGGGTCATAAACCGCAGGTGTCTGGTCATTAAACACGATTTATGATACCTCCATGCCATCTCTTGGCATGTTAAGCCAAATACTTAACAGTTGCTTTAATAAAATATTTGAACAAAATTTAAAAAATAGACGTACATTTGTTCGAAATGGATCAACAGGAACTATTAAGTATATATATATTAGCCAGTTTAAACCTGAGACCTACGTCTCTTTTTAAACATAACAATAAAGTGTTGAATAATAACGGTGTACGGAAGAAACCCCCTCCGGAAGAAACCCC
Source organism: Dreissena polymorpha (assembly GCF_020536995.1). Taxonomy (NCBI): domain Eukaryota; kingdom Metazoa; phylum Mollusca; class Bivalvia; order Myida; family Dreissenidae; genus Dreissena; species Dreissena polymorpha. Next base: position 99,903,964 of record NC_068358.1, on the reverse strand, counting down.
CATTCGCTTAAAACGGCAGGGCGGAAGAAACCCCCTTTCAAAGTTTGCATACGCGGAAGAAACCCCCTCGCTAGTTTTGCATAGGCGGAAGAAACCCCCTTGCTAGTTTTGCATAGGCGGAAGAAACCCCCTTCCATAGCGGAACAAACCCCCTTCCAGACGATTAAGTTACATTCAAACGCACGGTAATTGTTTACAGAAAAACACTTTCATTTTCAGAAAGTACCCGGGAAGCATGATTCAATTTTTTTTTTAAAGAATGCTTCCGTTATTGTAGGAAAATATGTAAGAAATATCTTCGTCACTATCGGCTCTGGGCGCTAATTTTGTGTTTTTGTTATTTTTATCATCTAGTAAAAGTTAACGCATATAAAATGGTATAATCTCACTGAAACGAGTGCAAGACAAATTCACACGAGCATCTCATCATTAACAACTTGTGAACATACGGCCGGTACACCTCTTTACTCAGCACATAACAGTTTGGAAATAGTTTTTCGCATCTTCATTTAATTATATAAAAGGTCCTTTAATGTACCGGCTATTGTAGATAAGAATGAGAGGTTGTGTCATGATCGGCGCCTTTGTGGCTTGTGTGAAGTTATTTACAGTTTTTTATTAATTACATTAGCATTCGGCTATAATTGTGTGATTTTATGGAATGATTTGATCTTTGTAAATAAATGTAAATATATGCCTGTTTATCGTTAATAAATGCGTGTCTTTTTTCAACAACAAATTGTTTATTGCTTTTTAATATATTCTTGTTTGAGATCTTTGTAAATAAATGTAAATATATGCCTGTTTAATCATTAAATGCGTGTCCTTTTTTGCAACAACAATCTGTTTAATGTTTTCTAGTATATGCTTGCTTGATCTTTGTACATGAATGTTAATATATTTTATTCTATTTATTCTATTTTTGTCTATTTTATCCTTCAATAATAATTATTTCCCCCATTCATACATTATTCGTTTTATTACCATCTTGATTAATTCTTCACAGCTTGTGAACAAACGGCCGGTACACTCCTTTAATCAGATTTTCGCACCTTCATTCAAATATCACGATAACGATTTTTGAGTTTCACAGATTTAATATTTAGTGTGTATCATTAACAACTTCATTAACAACTTGTGAACAAACGGCCGGCACATTTCTTTACTGTAAATCCGAAACACACTCCCGCAAGTTGGTGTTAACGCTTTTTTAATACGAAACACACTTCCGAATGTAAATGTTACCGCAACGTTGAAATATTTTTGCAGTGTAAATTCTATTTTGTGTTGACTCTTTTTCTCAATAAAAAGGCCACGAAAATTATGCAGCATAGAAAGCGTGGGTGTATTGAGCGTTGTAACAAGCACACAACTAGTCAGGGGATTGATGCATGTTCGGAGGGAATATTTCATCAAGTCTATAAAAAGTCACTTATGCCGAAATTTATTTGATACAAGAGAAAAAATGGCAATGTTTGTGTTAAAGATATTATTGAGAGCTTTTATCGTTAATATTTACCAGAAAGTGCTTTAAAAATGTTATAAACGGGATTATCGGGAAATGAATATAAACTTGAATATAAACTTGAAAAGTAGCAAGCATGCAGTAATAGAGTCGGGTTGAAACGGATGTATTGGGGAATCGTTCGAGTCGGGATTTTACTACCTCTGCGGGAAAGATTTAACACTTAGGAAGGGGGTTTATTCCGCCTCTCTGAAAACACGAAGGGGGTTTATTCCGCCTGTCTGAAAACTCGAAGGGTGTTTGTTCCGCCTATGCAAAACTAGCGAGGGGGTTTCTTCCGCGTATGCAAAATGTGAAAGGGGGTTTCTTCCGCTATGTCGTTTTTAGGGAAGGGGGTTTCTTCCGAAGGGGGTTTATTCCGGTAATCATAATAACAATACATTACAAAATATTGTGGAAATTTACTGATACACAATTAACGTATTTAACGGGTACCTGCAAATATAACGTTTAAATATCGTGCGTTACTACAGTGTTCGAAACAGCATCGTGAAAACAAGCAATCGCGCTTGATCATAATATGGATATACAATACTTGGGTAAATTAAATGTATAGATTTATGGTATAATAAAATGCCAGAATGTAATCGCTCATTATCACTACAAAAGAGTTTTCAATATACATGTACATTCAAAGACAGTTCAATTCGCAAATACGCATGTTTTTTTTTCCATTTGAATGCTAAAATTTATAAATATTTTCATTAAACGAATGAAAATTCATTCAATGTACAAGAAAATTACAACTACATTTGAAGATTGTAATGTATTGCGCTATTTTATGGCTTTATTTTATAACTGATTCAATGCACCTCTTACACTAAATTTCTATCGCTAATGAAAAATAACACTATCGCATCCACACCACTTATAATTATAATAAAACTATTATAGGTTTTATTATTTTTTAAATATCTTTTATTTAAGTCTTAATCTAAAAAAGAATACGGGTATTTATAGTTTTGTATTATGAAATAGTAAGTATTTAGTCTTCCGACGACCTTTCCTCTGGTACAATGTTGTTATTCGCGATTTCCTCCATCAAAATCGCAATCAATTTTCTGTGAGCCGCCAGCTTGAAACGTTCGCGCCGAACTTATCGTTCAATAAGACCGAATCGGAAACGAACGATCATTGGCAAACGTTCGCTGTAACTGAACGCACTACAAGCTGTTATACTGCTAGGCCGTTAACTTAAAGCCATCAGGCTGTTATACTGCTAGGCCGTTAACTTAAAGCAATCAGGCTGTAATACTGCTAGACCGTTAACTTAAAGCCATCAGGCTGTTATACTGCTCGGCCGTTAACTTAAGCCATCAGACTGTTAGACTGCTAGGCCGTTAACTTAAAGCCATCAGGCTGTTATACTGCTAGGCCGTTAACTTAAAGCCACCAGTCTGTAAGTCTCTTAGGCCGTTAACTTAAAGCCGTCAGGCTGTTAAACTGCTAGTCCGTTAACTTAAAGCCACCAGGCTGTTAGACTGCTAGGCCGTAAACTTAAAGCCATCAGGCTGTTAGACTGCTAAGCCGCAGACTAACACTACACGCATATACCGGTAGGCTGCTTATGTTGAGCTGCAGACTTCCTGTCTTTACCGTTAGATTACTGGGCGTACAATTACAATATACATATAAGTTTAAATATAAGGGTATATTTTAAAGGGAGATTATACGATTTGCATATGTGTTAAATTGTAATATATTGATAAAAATATGTTACAATAACACAAAATAGGCACGACAAATTATACATTGAAGACGAATTTCATAAAATGCAGCAAAGACAAATAAGCGCCCCGAGCCGATTGTGACGAATATGTTTCGTACATATTTTCCTACAATAACCGAAGCATTCGTCTTTTTATTAGGATTGGAGTTAGTGTTCGTGTTTCGTATGAATAGATATCGTTGCAGGAAATTAAAATTATCCGTAAAACTAAATTTAGATTAACATCGTACATGCATGATATACATGCTGGCGAATTCGACTATACAAACATTTTCGATTTCAGAACTAAATATCTGGCTTATTTCGCATTTTTCGACACATGTTCTTCTTAACTTTAATTTTTATCTATATTGAAATGTATGTATAATAAGTTTTTACACATTTTATATAAATTCATAAATATTTGACAAAATCGTATAATCTCCATTTAAGTATTTATTATGCGATAATTCTATACAAACGAAGGTCTAAAAGTGAATGCAAATGATATATTAAACGAATGTCACTATATATTACAACCATAATAATGCAATTATATTTATATTTACCATAATCAGTAATATATAAGTACTTGTTAACAATATTTATAAACCTGACATTTATAAACTCATGTGTACTCCCTTATCCTCGGACTGTTATAAGTTACAATGTATAAAACATATAAATATGTTGAACACCAACTGTATAAATCGAACAAGAAATCAAATCTATCGCTCGTTTTATTTACTTTATATTTCATTACTCTTTTTTTTGCGTTCTTTTTATATTCCAATATTTGGTGTCCCCCAAACATTTTATTCCTAGACGTATGTCGCAGCTTTCGTTTAGCATGCTTCCTATAATTTGAATAAACCAGATGTGGCTTAATTCACCAGAATAAACCACATGACGAACGATATGGTCCGCTAAAGAATGGACTGACGTCTCAACCAGCATACCCGTACGTTTCTGATAATGTGAATCCTATGTTTAAACTAAATAAATACAAGCATATATTCACTTCAAACACTCGACACATTATTTTTACGTGCATCTATGTACTTAAATGCGTGAACTTGCGTTTGATAGCATATAATGTTTTACTTTCACTTCATAGTGCGCACGCCATCATACACATTTAAGATGATGAAAACATTTGTTTATCTATCAAACTTTCAAACTCTTAACTGTAAACTGATTAACTGATGGGCACAATAGCAGGGTCATAGCTTTGGTAATAAAATGCGCACTTGAAACAAAATGACGACATGGAGAACGATTTGTATACTAAATATTGGGGAGACCAGCATACATAAAAAAGTATATTCACATGTTTAAAAAAAAAGATGGTAACTTTTAACAAAACATTATTTTTTTTTTAATGAAAAATTGCAGCGCACCTCGAACCACGAACACAGGCATTGTAGTGCTCAGCGCTGCTCATTACAACTTCAATATTGCTTTGTCGATTGCAAATGCCACTTACATATTATTTCTGTTTACTCAGTACAACACACTGGAGTTTATATTTTATTAATAAATATATCATTCTGCAAATCATTTAACAATCCTAGATAAGATATTTGTCCAATCACATATAACATTTGAAACTATAACATATTAATAATAACTGTTAATTATTTCTCAAAGACATGTCGCGACATCAAAAATATTAAATATTTAATAACTTGATAATTTATTAACACAAAAATCAAACTTTATTGGAAATGGATATGACCTATTTTGTACTGCAGGCACCATTTCGTTTCTTCGTCTGAAGTTTAAAATGAAGGATGCCCTGTATGTGGGTAACTTGGATCCGGATCATCCTTCACACATGCGTTGAACTCAAGCGTTTAACCATTTATGCCGAGTGGACTCTCCCATCCTTCTAAATTTGATCATTTTTTTTTCCAAAATTAGGGATGTCTAGTATATTTATTTCTATATTTAGAATATTTGTTACAGAAATTCCTTTAAGCAAACAGCGCAGACCCTGATGAGACGCCGCATCATGCGGCGTCTCATCTGGGTCTACGCTGTTTGCCAAGGACTTTTTTCTAGACGCTAGGCATAAATGGGTTAATTAAACTGTCTTACCTACCCAGCTGTAGATAAAACACAATATGCTTTGTAATGGGAACATAGATATAGACAGATATTGTTGAGATTTTTATCATGTTTCAATAATAAGAATCTTGAATCCATTAGCCATTCACTGCATGGTTTTGATTTTCATTAAAAGCACAAGAAACGTTATGGCAATTGATATTCCTGGGTATAATTTTATTACTGGCTGTGAAATGATATATATTGTATCACGGTAATAGAAAGTCGTACTCCTTTGTTTAGTATTCTTCGTCTCAAATTGTCTGATTACATTTTGTTATAACCCATACGTTGTAATATATAGACACATAACACTATTGTGCATTATATTTTGTGTATTTAGACGATGTACATTTCTATTAGTTTTAATACACTGTCTGTTCCTTCTGTTCTGTTTGTATTTGCAATATGTCAGTATTTCTACCTAGACATTTGTTTTAGGTCGTTGTTTAACAATATTATATAAACCTAGATAGCTTATAGCCTCAGTGTGATCAAACCTGTGTCGCTGCAACAAAATTATGAAACAGCCGTAATGTTTATTCTTTGACTGCTGATATCACACTATATCCATAACTTTGTATTACAAAATAATAACTTTAAATTCAGCAATGCAATACATCAAGCGAACTGAAAGTGCTCTCGGCATTTCTTCTTATGAACTTGGTGTGTGCATTTCAATTTAATACCTAAATCTTACGTTCAATATATTTAATTACTAGTATTTGATTTTGTTACCCACCGCCTGTCCATTTTTCTAATCCGTAAATCAATGTATTAAAACTACGGAAGAATGTTTTTATGACATTTTTTAAAACCAAAAACCGATATGTACGTAGGACTATTTCTAGTAATATCAACCGTTATTGCGTAAAAACACTAATATATTTCTGAAACGATCATTGTTATATTGGAAACGCGATCTAGTATTGGTTCGTTTTCATAATCAATAAACATTCTTCTCAGAATCACAACACCAGTGTTATGTCATATAAAGTGCTTCTGACTGACTAGATCTTAAAGTTCATTTGTGTCAATTAGAGACAAATATCCCGTCGCGACAGTACTTGTTCATTGTTGTTAACCATTTCCAAGATAAGAACCGATAAAATTAAAGGAATTGGCATCTTCAACTGCTAAACCACAAGCAAAACATCCCAATGCCAATGCCGCAATTAATTTTGTGTCAATTTAGGGGATACACATTCTAGAGACAGTAAACATAAGAGTTTGAAAAGCATATGCACTAAGCACTGAGCTTTAAAATATACTTGATTATTGTGTTTCACAAATGAAACATTATAGATGTTATCACAGATTAGATCATCGAAATAGTTTCATTCAGGCCTACTGTAACTATTTACATGATGACTGATACAAATTAATAGTTAAATTGAGTCGCGTTCTGAGAAAACTGGACATAATGCATGTGCGGAAAGTGTCGTCCCAGATTAGCCTGTGCAGTCCACACAGGCTAATGAGGGACGAAACATTCCATCGAAATTGGATTTTTTCTAATTATAGACTTCATTTAAACGAAAAATGTCATACAAGCGGAAAGTGTCGTCCCTGATTAGCAAGTGCGAACTGCACAGGCTAATCTGAACGCTTAACGAGAAGTTATAGTATGTTGCTTCGTTTTTTTTCGCATTGAAGTATGACAATTTTCAGAAATTGTGAAAAGGCTTCCTACTGACTCTGTTCTGTGTCACAAAGGGTATGTTAAAAAAGTGTTATTTGGCATGATGTTGGGGATAATAGGGTATTACAGAATCAGCACGTGTCACGGCTATATTCTTCATTGACAGGTCACCTTTAAAAAAAACGTTAACGAACAATATACATGGTCGTTTAAATGGAATTTTGTTTCTGAAGAGATTATGAACATACATAATGTTTTAACTATTTATTTACTTACATTTTCATATACGTTAAGCAGCTTCACTTATGTATTTCTATGTTCAAAACGACAAAAGTAGAAACGTGTTCATGACCACATTATGAATTAATAAATTAAATAAACAACTTTGGATAGCATGTTTATAAAAATTAAACTAAAATCAATGCGGAATAGATTTGTACATAATTGCACGGTTTGCTACTTTCCACTCTTGTCAGGCTTGTGAAGAACCGCATTGATCAACTTAGCCCCACAAACAGGTTGCACCCACGTGATTTCGTCAGACGACGTCTTGCATTGTTATGCGTCAGCACTAATTGCTCCGCGGTAAAAAGCAACGTACTTAAACGTCCGCTTTCGTGTCGACTTAGAGACACGTGATAAAGACGCGAGTCACAGTATCAAAAAGCTGATAAATATTTTAAAGTTTAACCCTACTGAATTATTAAAATGATATCATTATTTAAAGGACTATTGTCATGTGAAGTTCAGAAAATACGTATTTATTGTACAATGTGACCATTCGAGGATCTTTTTGTTCAACACTACCAGTATTTCTTTATTTTTACCGAAACATGATTTTCCCCATTTAATTTTCATGAACATCTATAATAGATGATAATAAATTGCAAATTTTGATTGATAACTTGAGTGGCGATACTTTAGAAGTAATTTTTTCGTGGTTATTTTCATAAATGCGTCCAAGATTAAACTTCCCGTGAGGCAGATGTGCGAATGGTGCATTAACACTTCAGCATCAATCATTTTGTAACAGTATCTGAATATTGCTATATATGCTCCCAATAGAGTCGACAAAGAACGCACTATTTTCGTTGTGAAGGAATAGCTGAATTTCAAAGCCGCTACTTTAACCCATTTATGCCGAGCGGACTCTCCCATCCTTCTTAATTGGATCAATTTATTTCCAAAATTAGGGATGTCTAGTATATTTATTTCTATATTTAGAATATTTGTTACAGAAATTCCTTTAAGCAAACAGCGCAGACTCTGATGAGACGCCGTATCATGCGGCGTCTTATCTGGGTCTACGCTGTTCGCCAAGGTCTTTTTTTCTAGACGCTAGGCATAAATGGGTCAATTAATGTCGCGATAAACTCCTATTTGATTTCTCTCGCCTTATATTTAAGTTTATTGTTATTATAATATTAAACTTAATATTTGTTAGAAACATGCTTAGAAAACAAAGTCGTACACATTAATCTACTAATACATATTGAAGAAAGAAGAATCTAAACACACACATATAAATGGTTTTAAATCCTTATTAATACTGCTGGATTTTTTTAGCTTAATATTGTTTAAACATAAACACATAAAATGACTGTTCGTCCAGTCTGATAAATAATGGGTTACCTTAAAGAATAAATGTTTTTATAATAATGTTCTTATGTTCCCTGCTGACATATTCCGTGAAAACTCTTAACGTTGAAATCGATTAACAATCCATCTGATAAACAATAATAACGTTTTATTACAATGTTCTTATTATTTGATTGATAAAATTAACATTTATGAAGAACATTTTCTAGAAGGAGGGATTTAAATTTATTTAATTTTACTATCTTTCTAAAAAGTTTACGTTTTTCCGGTAATTGTTTCTCAATGTTTTAATGCCAGTTACCCTTTTCTGTGGGGATATTTACTAAAAAAAAGTAATTTATATTTCTGAAAAACAAAAAAAACACACAAAAAAACAACGTATTACAAACGATTACTGACTTGCTTTAAATCCAAAAACTTTTTAACCATTACACTTTCAAACTGTGTAGTCATCGATAAGTTCGCGTTTATTAAATTTGATAAATACATATACAAATGCATGCAATAAAACTAAAAATTTAACATTATAGAAAATGACACACACTAAATCATTTTGATAAAGATAACACGTAACATGTAAATAAAAAGTCAATTACGATTGTGTATATAACGTCTTTTAAATTTCGTTATATCCTTCTAAAAGCGATGCTTTCCACATAATGAATGGAGTTAAACAGATTCGTAGTTGGTGTTGGTTCTCGCACTCCAAACATGTAGCTTGTATACACTTTTTTTATATATAAAAGACACAATTTGTTCTGATTTTAAAAGATACCGTTGACTAAACGACCACAATACATGCTTTCATTTGGCTTGTATGACAAAAACACATTTAAATTAATGAAACTTCGAAAAACTGTTCATAATCTTTTGCAAACTTACGCGTTAGTGAAAGCATGAAATAGAATGCACGTAAAGAATGCAATATCTCTCAAGTCATTCCGATTCAGACACATGCTTGTCTCTAAAGTCATTCCGAGTCAGACACATGCTTGAATCTTAGTGTGTTGAAGACTTAAGTACACACACAAGGGCAATAATAATGCATGAAATATTTAACAAACGTGAACAAAAGAAAACTCTTTATTCAAGTTAATTTCAATGAAATTATTTCATCATAGGCTCTATTCACTTACACTTTTCCGTTATAAACAATAATGATTAAATTGATAAAATGCAAACGATCAAAATGAGGCCTTTGGTTTGACGCATCATAGATACTCGAGAGTGTGTCCGTATGTTTCTTTTGAATTGAGCAGAAACATTGACGTTAAATCAAACTATGATTTACCATTAATGATTGAAAAGAAACTAAGGGGACTATGGCCCTCTATCTATTTTGTCCCAAACATATTGGTAACGAACACTTTACCTACGTTGTCGAGTCGGAACATCGACCATCCAAGAATCTCATTTGGATGCCATGCCGTTATAGTTTACACAATCTACACGGAATGACAGTGGTAACGACTATATAAACACATGCAGATATATATGTTCTTAAAACATGTAGAATCAATAAATTAAACATCTCGACATGGAGAACAATTCAACGCATACCATTTTGACAATCCTACAAAGAACGAACACAATAGGAAATTCAAGTGCGATATTAAACAACTAGCACATAAACATAACACAGGCCAGTCACGACAGAAGAGATATATTTGAAACATCATGCAAAAGAATGATGCAACAAATTGGTCAATCTATCAGCCTCGCCAATATCACGCTGAATAGGTTCCAATCTTGTTTGTGTTTCACTGATTTAATTCCGCGTCCTTTAAGTAGACAATTTGCATATATATCGTGTCACAGATGGATATGAGGAACGCCGTAATTGATATTGCCATTGGAAATCCATTTGAAAGCCTTTGTTTTCTTCTGTGAAATGTTCCACAAAAGGCATATATTACTGAATATTTGCCATCGCCAAATCATGACGCGTTCTTGCATGTATTTAACCGTCTTTGCATGCAGACGCTCAAATAAAAAGATGCGTCTTGAAAAGAATAACCTCTTAACAAACGAACATTTTTTTTCAATACAGTAAGACGCACACTATTATCGCCGTTAACTGATTATTTACATTGATTTTTCACATTGTTGACGTATGCATATATGAACCAAGTACCTGATGATCTAATTAACAGCATATGCACATACAATTAGGCACTGTTTATGTGTATAAATATATAGCGTTTTGGTAATGAAAACAATAGCTGTTCTGGTTTACATAACTATTAAAACTTAAAAGCAATATCTGCTGAACAATCTTATTAATTAAAAAAGTCTCAGCCTTTAAGCCTGTTTTAGATTGTGCAACATTACCTAAGATCCTAACGTTAAGGGATACACCGAATTACCGAGACACAACAATAACCAAAAAAGCAACAAACTCTGATAATTAGCCCAGATCAGTCGTAAATGTGTCTCATTTGGAAAAGAAATAAGTCTCGAAAATGCAGAAAAACAACTGAGTAAAAGTTATGGATTGATATCTTTGTCAATTATGAAAATGTTTTTTTGTTGTAGTTTGTGCTGATTGCATAGATAGTATTAATATTTTCCTTTCCATTGCACATATATTTGAAGTGATATATATTATGACCCTTCGTAGTCGTTGGTTTGATTTATTAGTTTATTAAACCGTTTTGGAAACATGTTTTTATTAAAATATGAAACTTCATATTACACTTTGGATGATAGTATGGCTTAAATACTCGTTTTTGTTTCACCATGTATACCAACACATTCATGAAAGCAAATAAGGCACGAATGTCTTCTATTCATTCTCATGTTCGCTTTTAAAATCTGACAATCCTTATTGAACAATTGATTAATAATACTTTGACGCAAATTCCCTCGCCCAAAACAAGACGTTTTGAATGCTCGTTATGTCTTTTCTAGGTGCGTTTTACGTCTTCTTGCTTTGACACAATTTTACTTCGGTAGAGATCCTGATAAAACAACATTTTTTAGCCATTAGACAATACAGCAACTACAATTTTTTAATATCCTAATATGGATATTTGCCCTGTAATATATTCACAAATTCGTGTGTTTATATTTTGAAGGCAGCATTCAGTAAAATGTTTTTATTTACTATATTTCGATTATATATATATATATATATATATATATATATATATATATATATATATATATATATATATATATATATATATATATATATATATATATATACATATTGTCCGTGCCACGATAAAAGTTATTGTATTATTGTTACATTACCTGCTAGTATATATTATTGCATGTAAATATATACATGTTAAAGTAACATCAATACTCAAAATGAATGAACAGTTCGCAAAATATTTCGTAAAATAAATTAACCCATAAAAATCATTGATCCTTAGAGCGATTGCCAAAATTTCAATGCCAGATGTGGTATGGTAATAAAGATTTTTAGCGATCAAATAATTTATGTGTTAGCTTTATTTAACGAAATATTGTATAAAATATTCGTTGATTAAGAGTGTATATGAACAATTAAGCATAACTATCATTTGTACGTTAAATATGCATCTATTTGTTAATTAAAATAAAATATATTTCAAACAATACCTATTAAGCGCATAAGCTCTTACGAATCAACAACTTGTCACATTGTTGTGGTCACCGAATTATATATTGCTTGTCTGCTAGGCCGTTAACTTAAAGCCGTAAGGCTGTTAGACTGCTAGGTCGTTAACTTAAAGCCATCAGGCTGTTAGATTGCTAGGCCGTTTACTTAAAGCCACCAGTCTGCTATACTGCTAGGCCGTTAACTTAAAACCATCAGACTGTTATACTGCTAGGCCGTTAACTTAAAGCCATCAGACTTTTATACTGCTAGTCCGTTAACTTAAAGCCATCAGGCTTTTAGACTGCTAGGCCGTTAACTTAAAGCCATCAGGCTGTTATACTGCTAGTCCGTTAACTTAAAGCCATCAGACTGTTATACTGCTAGTCCGTTAACTTAAAGCCATCAGGCTGTTATAGTGCTAGTCCGTTAACTTAAAGCCATCAGGCTGTTATACTGCTAGGCGGTCAACTTAAAGGTTAAAGGTGCGGTTTACAGTCTGCTTCGATATACATCTTCAACCTACTTCACAATCAAACCCCCGATCACTGAGATTTAAGTCTGAAATTAAAATGATCCGTAAAACTAAATTTAGATTCACATCGCACACATGATATACATGACGGCGAATTCGACTGTACAGACATTTTCGATTCCAGAATTAAATATCTGGCTTATTTCGCATTTTTATGCTCCCCCAAAATTTATTTTTTTTTGGGGGGGGGGGGGGAGCATATAGTCGCCGCTTCGTCTGTCGGTGTGTGCGTCTGTCTGTCTGTCTGTCTGTCCGTGCACAAGTTTTGTCCGGGCTATTTCTCAGCAACTAATGACCGGAATTCAATGAAACTTTATGGGAAGCTTCACTACCATGAGGAGATGTGCATATTATCAGCGGGTTCTGGTCGAATGATTTTTCACAGAGTTATGGCACATTGAAATTTTCTATAAAAAAATTATTGTCCCCCCAACTACTGTGCCTCAAGACGTTTCCTTTTATCTGAATGTATAGTGCAATATTGTGACAAAAAAACCTTTGGGGAGCATCACCCGTCTCCGACGGTTTCTTGTTTGACACATGTTCTTCTTTACTTTTATTTTAATTTATATAATTCATAAATATTTGACAAAATCGTGCGTACCAACTTGAATACGTCTATGTTAAAGTGATATTATATGCATCTTACAGTTTATAGGTGTCTGTTGCAACCGTTGCTTATTTTTGGTGTTTTCACTTCATATACACTTATATTTGTTAATGCAACACCAACATACTAAAACAATTTCCCGGAAAGAGAAAAATAATGCATTTGAATATCAACCGTACTTTCGTTTGACAACTGATCACGCATGTACGATGTGAACCTAAATTTAGTTTTAGTGCAGATTCGTTTATACGACACAAAGACACCATTTTGTTTTACGGATCATTTCAGCTTACAGGACTGGGTGGGTCACGTAAAATATATAATAAAAATATATTGTTATAAACAACTGGTTGCAAGATGAGTTGTAGATAATTGGTCAGTAACCACATTTTAACTTACTCTTTGGACCTGTTAATTCTTTTCAGCTTAATTCGACAGTGAAAATGCCCATAATATCACTTTAATTGTTGCCTCTTAAACGGCGTAATGGCGACCTAGCAACTGTTTCGTGAAACATATTCCTGCACACTGTGACACAAATTAAGTGCGTGCAACCAATTATGCACAACACAAAATCGCACAGGTTTGTTAATAGACGGTCCCCGCGCCAAAAAATATTTGAGCTAAATTCAAAAGAAATATCCAATATCTTATCGATGTATTACATAAACACAGTTAAGGCTAGTTCATCTGAACTTTGAAAAAAAGGTTGCCGATATTTACATGACCTCAATGGGTTTTCCAGTTAATGGATCCGTGTCAAAGTGCCTTGGTTTTGTTTGCCTCTCTCATTTGACAGCTCGTGTTCCCCATTACATATTAGTTGTGTGTTTAATATGTTTTCTGAGCTCTTTAGACCCTTGAGGCCCATTTCATTTTATAGTTATATATTTTGAAATGTAGATTAAGCACAATATGCCTTTTTATGGGTACATAGAGACAGACAGATATTTTTAAATCATATTTCAATAAATAGTATTTAGAATCCATCAGCCCCTTACTGCATGGTTTTGATTTTCATTCAAAGCACAAGAAACGTTATGGCAATTGACATTCCTGGGTATTATTCATTACTGGCTGTGAAATGATATATATTGTATCACGGTAATAGAAAGTCGTACTCCTTTGTTTAGTATTCTTCGTCTCAAATTGTCAGATTGCATTTTGTGTTAACCCATACGTTGTAATATATAGACACATGACACTATTGTGCATTATATTTTGTGTATTTAGACGATGTACATTTCTATAAGTTTTAATAAACTGTCTGTTCCTTCTATTCTGTTTTTATTATGTCAGTATTTCTACATAGACATTTGTCTTAGGTCGTTGTTAAACAATATTATATAAACCTAGATAGCTTATAGCCACAGTGTGATCAAACCTGTGTCGCTGCAACAAAATTATGAAACAGCCGTAATGTTTATTCATTTACTGCTGATATCACACTATATCCATAACAAAGTAATAGAAAAAAATAACATCAAATACAGCAAAGCAATACATTAAGCGAACTGAAAGTGCTCTCGGCATTTTGTCTTATGAACTTGGTGTGTGCATTTCATTTTAATACTTAAATCTTAGGTTCAATATATTTCCTTATTTGATTTTGTTACCCACCGCCTGTCCATTTTTCTAATTCGTAAATCAATGCATTAAAACAACGGAACAATGTTTGTATGACCTTTTTTTAACACAAAACCTAAATGTACCTAAAACTATTTCTAGCAATATCAACCGTTTATATTGCGCAAAAAAAAACACTAATATATTTCTGAAACGATCATTGTTATATTGGAAACGCGATCTAGTATTAGTGCGTTTTCATAATCAATAAACATTCTTCTCAGAATTACAACACCAGTTTTCTTCTCAGAATCACAACACCAGTTTTTTTCTCAGAATCACAACACCAGTTTTCTTCTCAGAATCACAACACCAGTTTTCTTCTCAGAATCACAACACCAGTGTTATGTCATATAAAGTGCTTCTGACTGACTAGATCTTAAAGTTCATCTGTGTCAATTAGAGACAAATATCCCGTCTCGACAGTACTTGTTCATTGTTGTTTACCATTTCCTAGATAAGAACCGGTACAATTACAGGAATTGGCATCTTCAACTGCTAAACCACAAGCAAAACATCACAATCCCAATGCCGGAAATAATTTTGTGTCAATTTAGGGGAAAAGCATTCTAGCGACAGTGCACAAAAGAGTTTTAAAAGCATATGCACTAAGCAATGAACTTAAAAATATACTTGGTTATTATGTTTCGCAATTGTAACATTTAGATGTTATCACAGAATAGGTCATCGAAATAGTTACATTAAGGCCTACTGTAGCTATCAACATTATGACTGATACAAATTAACCCATTTATGCCTAGTGGACTCTCCCCTCCTTCTAAATTGGATAGATTTTTTTCCAAAATTAGGGATGTCTAGTATATTTATTCCTATATTTAGAATATTTCTTACAGAAATTATTTTAAGCAAACAGAGCAGACCCTGATGAGACACCGCATCATGCTGCTACATGGTGTAAAATATAAATAATTATAGAATTAAGTTCGACAAGTTGTGTTTTAATGCAAAAAGGAAGCCTCATATTACACCAGTTCCGTTGCGAAAGGACACAGAAATGACTCATAAGAGATGTTTCGCCAAAACGTTGACTTCATGGCGCAGCCATAAATCATGCTCTCTTGCAGGCCTTTCACTTTGTAAGCTTAATTTTAACCCATTTATGCCTAGTAGACTCTTCCATCCTTCGATATTGAATCAATTCATTTCCAAAATTAGGGATGTCTAGTATATTTATTTCTATATTTAGAATATTTCTTACGAAATTCCTTTCAGCAACAGCGGAGACCCTGATGAGTCGCCGCATAATGCGGCGTCTCACCTGGGTCTGCGCTGTTTGCCAAGGCCTTTTTTCTGGATGCTAGGAATAAATGGGTTAAAACACGAAAACAGTATATCTTGTTTTATTATCATTAACTACTTTGGTCACTTTAAGGATGATTTTTTAAATAATTTCCAAACGTATACAGGTCTATTTACGTATAGTATTTGTAATTATTTTCCTAACATTTAAGGGTAAATGTGCTGATGGTATTTTAAATCATTTCCTTCTATGCAAGGAATGCACTGATATATGTTCTTCATTGACAGGTCACCTTTTTAAAAAAACGTTGACGCTAGACATGGTCGTTTAAATGGAATTTTGTTTCTGAAGAGATTATAAACATACATAATGTTGCAACTATTCATTTACTTACATTTTCATATACGTTAAGCAGCTTCACTAATGTATTTCTATGTTCAAAACGACACAAGTAGAAACGTGTTTAAGATCACATTATGAATTTATAAATTAAATGAACAACTTTGGATATCATGCTAATAAATATTCAATGCGAGATAGATTTGTACATAATTGCATTGGTTGCTACTTTCCGCTCTTGTCAGGCTTTGTGAAGAATCGCATTGATCAACTTAGCCCCACAAACAGGTTGCACCCACGTGATTTCGTCAGACCACATCTTGCAGTGTAATGCGTCAGCACTAATTGCTCCGCTGGAAAAAGCAACGTACTTTAACGTCCGCTTCATGTCGACTCAGAGACACGTGATAAAGACGCGAGTCACAGTATCAAGTAGCTGATAAATATTTTAAAGTTTAACCCTACTGAATTATTAAAATGATATCATTATTTAAATGACGATTGATATGTTAAGTTCAGAAAATACATTTATATTGTACAATGAGACCATTTGGGGATCTTTATATTCAACACTACCAGTATTTCTTTATTTGTCCCGAAAAATAATTTTCCCCATTTAATTTTCATGAACATCTTTTATAGATGATAATACATTAATACATTGGAAATTTTGATTGATAACTTGAATGGCGATACTTTAGAAGTAATTCTTTTGTGGTTATTTTCATAAATACGTCCAAGATTAAACTTCCCGTGAGGCAGATGTGCGAATGGTGCATTAACACTTCAGCATCAATCATTTTGTAACAGTATCTGAATATTGCTATATATGCTCCCAATAGAGTCGCAAAAGAACGCACTATTTTCGTTGTGAAGGAATAGCTGAATTTCAAAGCCGCTACTTTAACCCATTTATGCCTAGTGGACTCTCCCATTCTTTTAAATTGGCTCAATTTAATTCCAAAATTAGGGATGTCTAGTATATTTATTTTTTTATTTAGAATATTTCTTACAGAAATTCCTTTAAGCAAACAGCGAAGACCCAATCATGCGGCGTCTCATCGGGTCCACGCTGTTTGCCAAGTTATTTTTTCTTAACTCTAGGCATAAATGGGTTAATGTCGCGATAAACTCCTATTTTGATTTATCTCGCCTCCTTATATTTAAGTTTATTGTTATTTTAATATTAAACTTAACATTTGTTAGCAACATGCTTAGAAAACAGAGTCGCACACAATTAATCTACTAACACATATTGAAGAAAGAAGATTTTAAACACACACATAAAAATGATGTAAATCATTATTAATACTGCTGGAATTTTAGTTAGGTAACGTAACTTTCCAAATATTCATGGCAACAAAATATTATATCTGCACCCGATTGTATAAACGCTGGTTAAAGTTACCGCTCGGTAACATTCAAACCTTGGTAAGTTTGCGGTTATTCAGGTATAGTAACCTTCAAGGTAACTCGATTGTATAAATACGATATACCGCAAAGTAACCTAACCGCGCATAGTGGAATTTAACCACCGGTAACTTTAACCAAAACATTCCCACAATGCATTTTCTAATGAAGTAATTTTCGCGCGAAGTGTCACGCTTATAAACAGCGACATGTATTTTTTTTATCAAATTCATTTACAAATGAATTCACAATAAAATAAAGTGTAAATTTTAACTATGAGTTCATCAAAATGACCAGGGACAAATTGATAATGATGTCGGGATTTGCATCATTTAGCGGAATCCCTGATGCTTCCAAACTGCAAGAGAGTGCTTACAAAGACGTCTGTTCTTCTAGTTGTTCTAGATGTAACATAAAAATTATACATGGTCGTCGTAACATGCTAGACTATTCTTCTAATTTGGCTTATGTTTACAATAAACTTACTTACTTTCTTGTACAATAAGGGAATTTACCATAGACAAATAAAACATTGTTCAAGTTTAAATATATCTTTGCAAATGCAACCGAGTTCACTAACGGCTATTATTTGTGTCGTGTTCTGAGAAAACTGGGCATAATGCATGTGCGTAAAGTGTCGTCCCAGATTAGCTTGTTAAGTTCGCACAGGCTAATCAGGGACGACACTTTCCGCCAAAAAATGATTTTTGCTAAGAAGGGACTTCATTTTAACAAAAAATATCATAAAAGCGGTAAGTGTCGTCCCTGATTAGCCTGTGCGAACTGCACAGGCTAATATGGGACGACACTTTAAGCACATGCATTATGCACATTTTTCTCAGAACACGACACATTTGATAAACTGCTCCGGTTCATTTTAACAGCAGTAATGTACATAGAGTACATGACGTAGCGTGTGATGAAGAAGAAAGTTTATTGAGTTCTCATTTGAATATAATGATATGATGGCATAAGGGTCTTTATTTAACTATGCTAAAATAATTATCAAAGACCCTAGATGCAAACTTAAATGGATTATTTATGGATTTTTGAGGATTATTAAAGGTAAGATCTACTAGTTCGAACGTGGTTTGTTTTTTGTTTGTACTTTTGTTGTTCCCTGTTCTCGGAGAAATGATTTTAACATGGGCGCCATTGATGCATCGGATCACACACGGCATACCCATAACAGAATATAAGAAACGCGTTCTGTGCGTCCTTAAATTCGTCGTGCGAAGTCGGAAATCGTATTGCCCTGTAAATTAAGTCAAATAAAGTGTCAGTCGTTGCAATTTGTTGTTTACTCGTCGAAATTGTGAAGGTCGTCGATGGTGTGTTTTTATAATGTCGCGCGCCGCGGCCATTTTGTGTAAGTTACCTCTCGGTTACTTGTACTTACCCACCTAGGGAAGCAGGGTATGTTTTAACTGGTTTTAGCCGATCGGTATAACTAACCAAATTTTATACAAACGCTTACCGACCAGTAACCAACATGTTACCGACCTTTAACCGCCGGTATGTGGTTAACCGCCGGTTTAACTGTTTATACAATCGGGTGCTGAATGTAAGTTTACGATTGTAAGTTATGCTACTACAAAATTGTTCTTACAAACATCAACTCAGATGTGGTTTCGATTGTTCAATGATGTCATTAAAATACTAGCGCATAGTACCGGAATTTTCTTTTCGTTTGATGTTGGTCAAATTAAATTATTTTATTAGATAGTTGTAGTGCATCATCTGCATTTCTCGTTCAATAATCATCTGAATTTGGTACATTCGCTTTGTAATGTCACATTATCAATCACATATTTACAGATGAACACGCTAAAGAGCTGAAACTATTTGCTCGGTAAATTCACACGAAACGTCAAATCGATTCAAACTACTTATTGAACCAAAGTATAATAAAGTTCTAATGTCTTGTGATACATGAACATATCAATATTCTCATACGGGTAATGAACTCTCCGAATATGATCAACCACGTCTGTATTTTTAGTGTGAGTAGGACATCTTCAATATCGATTGTAATTAAAATAAACCTACCGGATAACTATCTCAAAAGTTTGAAAGCAGAAACCTATAAAACAAGAGCAGTTATCTATTTATTATCGTTGTGTTATATTAAACATCTGACGGATCAATTTTAATTAAGCTTTTGAACGAATATTAAGTTTATAATAAAAAGGGCAGTCGGGAAATCATATTTTGTGTTCACTTTTATTAGGTTTTGATTGCTTTTGACGTAAATGTTGCGGTAACGTTCTCGTGAGTCTCTGAAGAAATGCATACTTAATCATACTAACATGTTTCCATGGCATGCACGAATTGCAAGACAAAATATCGAAACGAAATGAAAGCGATTTTGTGTATGGAAAATAACGCACCGATCGAATGTCACAAACGCTTATTTTCAATGATTATGTGTTTCTTAGGTTACACCGTGTAATTTAACAACTATCATAAAATCAAATCAAAACGATTTGCCGAAACATGTATCACTTACTTGAAGAGATGCGTTTGTATTTATATATCGTACGATTCCCTTACATCGAGCATAACCTAATTTCGATCACTTTGTTTACATTAATAACGCGGCTCTCGTGATGACGCCACACGCATGCGCTCGGACAATTTTGTTTTACTAACATTACATCGATTGAAAATAATTACAGGCACGACAAAAATAAGAAAAAAAACAACAATTTAATTGTATTTAAAAATCTTACTTCAATTAAAATAATCAAAATGTATGCCTATTTCGTGCATTTTTTCACTACTCTTCATTAAACTTGCACATTAATTGCAGACCACTGCCCTTGTTTAAACACAACACTTTCATGTTTTAGATTTATTTTAATGAAAATTCTTTTTTTTTCACGATTCCCTGAAAATGTTGCATGGAACGATCTGTGCACGCACATCGCGAAAATAGGTTACATAACAATATACACACGTTCAGTGGGTAAACCCTGTCCCGATTGGATGATAATTTTATCAAATCTTTTAATGTAGTAACATATATATGCCAAAATTTTATTTGAACAAACTGCGAACGTTATTTCCTTTACAACTCTTGAGCACTTATTCGTGTCAATGTTGCTCAAAAGAAGATCGACCGATAAAACAGAAACTTATTTAACGGTAAATAGAAGTTATGAAAAAAAAAATTAAATAAATCTTTCAGTTTCTCTTAATTTGTTCAGTGAATCGAGTTTTCGAAGTTTTGTTGACCTCCTGCCTATTGCAATGGAGTACTCTCGCTTTTCGGATGTGACCCCTCGACTCAAGGTAAACAACGCGCGTAGTGTATGTCATTTCCGGGTGTGTATGGAACTATCGGCTTTGCTTGGTTTAACACGCTGTAAATAAACAATTTTGACATGGGTTGAACGGGAATGAAATAAATCTTAAAAGGTACATTATGGCAAGTGGTTCGACGCATAATCCCAAGAAACTAGGTTTCTCATGAGAACCTAGGTTCTCAGAATGAGAACCTAGGTTCTCGCTTGAAGATTACACATGGCTTCAATAACCCAAGTTTTCAAATGAGAACCTAGGTTTTCATGAGAACCTAGGTTCTCATTTGAAAACCTAGGTTTTCATGAGAACCTAGGTTCTCAGAATGAGAACCTAGGTTCTCATGAAAAACATAGTTTCATGGGATTATGCGTCGAACTGCTTGCCATATCCGTGGTTTTCATTTGGGAACCATAGGTTCTCTGAGAACCTAGGTTCTCTGAGAACCTAGGTTTTCAGAGAACCTAGGTTTTCAGAGAACCTAGGTTCTCATGAGAACCTAGGTTCTCATTATGAGAACCAAGGTTCTCATAGAACCTAGGTTCTCATGAGAACCTAGGTTCTTTGAAAACCTAGGTTCTCTGAGAACCTAGGTTCTCTGAAAACCTAGGTTCTCTGAAAACCTAGGTTCTCTGAGAACCTAGGTTTTCAGAGAACCTAGGTTTTCAGAATTACCCGTCGGTCGGCGTAAACTTGCTCGTTTGGAATACGGGACACATATTATTCAGGGCGCAGGATCAATGGGGTTCACATATGATTACACACGGGCTGGACATAATGAAAACACGCCGTTAAGAACTTTATTTTGGCAGATATCTCAAGTTATTGAAATATGTTTGCAAAGTCTTTAGCGCATAAGTTTTTATTGCAGTGTTGCCGATTTCTTACGATTGAATAATACATAATTACACATAATCAATAGAGATAAAACTTGTATTTTATACCATAATGATTGCTTCCTACATGTAGGTCACAGACATACTTAAAATAGAAAACTGTACCGTACAGTCGTTTGAGGCCCGAACTAGGGAACTGAATATTTGAAACTCATTTAATGCTGTAACAATGTATTATGTAACGATTGATCTGAATTTTTATCTCAAAATAATATTTACAGTTAAAGATGTATTTCATAAACAGTTCAATTTTAATTAACGTGTTCAGACCAATGTCGACCGATTACTTTACTAATTTCATTCCTCAAGAACACCCATGCACGGAAACATGAACAAGAGGCGGTCACCGACGGCTTATGCCTGTTGTCACAAATATTCAACAGATAAGTACACAAGTAGTTTAGCAATTCGACATTTTTGAGATTGGTTTTAGTTCTGGCTGCGACTTTGTCGTCCTCGCCCATTCCGCTATCCACGTTTCGTAGAATATTACTGAGCATTGTCTGAACATTGTTCAGAAAATGCTCTTGGGGAGAAACATTCACGGTTTCACGCCTATTTCTATTCATTTTACACATATGCCGCCAGCGTGTACCAAGCAATGGGAGACAACTGGAGGTTAATTATGGCAAGCGGTTCGACGCATAATCCCAAGAAACTAGGTTTCTCATGAGAACCTAGGTTCTCATGAGAACCTAGGTTTATGAAATTCCAACAAACCAGGTTTCTCACGAGAACATAGGTTCTCATGAGAACCAAGGTTTATGAAATCCCAAGAAACCAGGTTTCTCATGAGAACATAGGTTCTCATTTGAAAACCTTGGTTTACGCTTGAAAACCTATGTTCTCATGAGAAACTAGGTTTTTCATGAGAACCTAGGTTCTCATAGACACATAGAACTTAGGTTCTCATGAGAACCTAGGTTCTCATGAGAACCTAGGTTCTCATTCTGAGAACTTTAGTTCTCGTTTGGTATCCTAGGTTTTCACAAGAACCTAGGTTCTCATTTGAAAACCTAGGTTCTCATGAGAACCTAGGTTCTCATTAGAAACCTAGTTTCTTGGGATTATGCGTCGAACTGCTTGCCACAGTACATCGTTTATAGTGGCATTGGTTGAATTAATTCAGAAATTATTTTAGTTGTTTCCTTAACCGCTCGACTCAAGGTAATTGGAGGATAATCAATTGTGTCGTGTTCTGAGAAAACTGGGAATAATGCATGTGCGTAAAGTGTCGTCCCAGATTAGCCTGTGCAGTTCGCATAGGCTAATCAGGGACGACACTTTCCGCTTTTATGGTATTTTTTTGTTTAAAGGAAGTCCCTTCTTACCAAAAAATCTTGTAAATGCGGAAATTGTCGCCCTGATTGCGGACTGCACAGGCTAATCTAGGACGACACTTTACGCACAAGCATTATGCCCAGTTTACTCAGAACGCGACTCAATTGATTTTACTTTACTAATTCTTCTTGTGAACTAACATTATTTTTGTTGTATTGGTTTAACTAGTATGAAAAGTATTATAGTAGAAAGTTGCATTGAATATTAAACATGAAACTAAACAAATCTTGGTTATTTATGGCACTTTATGAAATAAAAAATTGTTCGTGAAAATAATCGCTTTTATTTTAACCCATTCATGCCTAGCGTCTAGAAAAAAGGACTTGGCAAACAGCGTAGACACAGATGAGACGCCGCATGATGCGGCGTCTCATCAGGGTCTGCGCTGTTTGCGTTAAGGAATTTATGTAAGAAATATTCTAAATATAATAATAAATATACTAGACATCCCTAATTTTGGAAATAAATTGAGCCAATTTTGAAGGATGGGAGAGTCCACTAGGCATAAATGAGTTAAAGGGATCTTTTCACGCTTTGGTAAATTGACAAAATTGAAAAAAGTTGTTTCAGATTCGCAAATTTTCGTTTTAGTTATGATATTTGTGAGGAAACAGTAATACTGAACATTTACCATGGTCTAATATAGCCATTATATGCATCGTTTGACGATTTTAAAACCTAAAAATTATAAAGCGTTGCAACGCGAAACGATTGAATAATTTGGAGAGTTCTGTTTTTGTCGTTAAATTTTGTGAAACTACGAAGATTGCTTATATAAGGTATAAAATACGTCAAGTATGTGTACTCGGCGGAATAGCTCAGTCGGCTAAAGCGTTTTTACTTCAGCACTCTGGTAGGACTCCAGGGGTCACTGGTTCGAAACCTGTTCCGGGCAATGTTCTTTTCCTTTTTTTAATTTTATTCTTGATTTTTTACTGAAGCTTTTACGATCCAATGTTTACATTTATCAATATAAAGCATATAATGAAAAAGTAAAAAAATGCCAAAATCTGTGAAAAGGCCCCTTTAAGGTAATGGTGCTGTAAGTGCACAAACTAATACAAGTAAAATACATGCATTCACATCTAACTGATTGATTGACATACATGTTTTCGACTAAGAATTAACACTGAAAGCCTATATGAAACAGTATTCCCCTGTTTTACTTTGTTTGTTAATCCTACCACTTTTCGTTGAATCATTTGCTTTTTTAATATAGTCAAAATTTATATTGAAGATTGTTTTTGTTTGTGTATTGGAAACATTTTGATTTGCAAACAGGCTATTATAGTTATACTCAGATAACTTATCATGATCATTCCAATTTTGTAAGACTTAAATATCTGTGTAATTTTGGGCTGTGTAAATAACTGCATTTCTGGTTAAAGAACAGTTTTTTGTGTTGAAATTATTAGCAAAGTCGTTACGCGGTAAACTGCTACATGAATTAGGTATCGTAAATTGTTAGTCGCATCAAAATGGAATCGTGAACACATCAAAATTATATTTTTTTGTAAAATAATGAAAGTGTAAAATGTTTGCGTAGCATTAAATACTTTTATATTGTACTAGATGGCATTGCAACATATAACCAACAGTCGCCAATTCGTACTTTGTGTTCGATATTAAATCGTTTTTTCGTGCAGGTCCATTTTCTCCCGAGAATTAATTCGGTCAATTGCCTGCCAGCGTGTTTGATGGAATTCCGACAGTCATTTCCTTGCCAGTAAGTACATTACCAGGAAGCCGCTAGAGTTACCATCAACATTACTAACAAAATCACGGGCATTGGGAGATACATCACGAAGATAAGTAGCTCGGATGTGAAATCAAAATAAAGTCACCATAACATGGTTGTTTCACCGGGTCGCGTATTTGCCCAGTCCCTGTAATATTTTATTATTGCCCAGTCCCTGTGATCAGTTATTAATTAAAAGAATTAGCTTTGCATTATTGGCAATAAATGTTGTAGTAAATGTAATAGGCACAAATGCAGTACTTATTTACACTAATTTACACAAAAAATCACCACTATGCAAGATATTCTGACAACAAAAATATATACATTGATCCGTAAAATAACTTCTCCTCCCATAAGCGAAAAAAACTTATTACATACTAGTCGCCTTACTTCAATGAGACGCCAATAAATTCCATGCTAATTTCTTGCGAATATATCTATTCATACGACACAAGAACACTAAAATGGTACCATGTTAAAACCATAATAAAAACGAGCATTTTGTATCCACAAACATCTATTTTACCAGACCACATCTGGTTTGGAAATTTCGTCAATTGCCATAAGGAACAATGATTTTTAATTGTTTAGCTCTGTTTAACGAAATATTGTACGAAATTTTTGTTCATTTTGAGTAATAATGTTACTTTAATGGAAAGGTGTTAAATGTTGCTGAAAATGCTTAATTGTAATATCCTTATGTTTCCGTTTCACAAACTATAGTTTTTGTACGGTGTCTTACATATTTCTAACATAATTGTCTTATGAAAACGTTTTGGAGATGTTACGAATATTGCAAAGTTGTACTACAATTCTAGCCAAGGCAAACATATATATACATATTTATACGTATGTACTGATCGTCAACAGATACTTGAGACTGATCTTTATGCATTAATATTTGTAGGTACTTTGTAACGATAAATATGTGTAGCTGTACTGTCCGTTTTAATTTCAATAAAGATCGAACGACTAATTATTTTGACGTTTATTTGAGAAAATGTTTTATTGCAAAGGGTTAAATAGAAGCCACAGTTCATTTCGTATTTCTAAAATAATGATTTAGATTTACCGAAGCAAACATCGTACGGGTTGATCTCATTCAAGTGCTGTCACTATAAATACACGTGGCGGCATTTACCGAAGTCGCAAACATTTGGCTAAATGCAGCATTTACATGGGCTTTTCGTTCACTTAGAGAAATGGTATGTTTTCAATTGTTTGAAAAAAATAAAATAACCCGTGTTATTTGCGTAGTTTCTATCAAGAAGCTCTATTGATTTTGAAGAAGGATTCTAAAAAGTAATGAATCTCGTACTTGAAAGTCTGTTATGATGACTTGGTTCCAGTGGATCGGAAATATCAAGAATAATACAGTCATGGAAAAACAATTGCTTAGTGTAATACGAATGTTGACACATTTCCTTGATCATATTTC
Organism: Dreissena polymorpha; assembly: GCF_020536995.1. Lineage (NCBI taxonomy): Eukaryota > Metazoa > Mollusca > Bivalvia > Myida > Dreissenidae > Dreissena > Dreissena polymorpha. The sequence continues at coordinate 99,877,295 of NC_068358.1, read as the reverse complement.
ATACGTGAATGCGCAAATTTTGATCGTGCCGAAAGTATACTTCAAATTACTAATGGGTTGTTTCATTTAGAAGTTCTTGAATTGAAACAGTATGATTTGCATAGCTCTATGTTGTCAATGCTCCATCATTAACTGTAGGTTGTACTTTCTAAACACATACACAAGTGTTGTCTTATCAATAACAAATCATACATCGAACGTGGTTATTACTATTAAAGTTGTGCGAAATGGATATCTTAGATAAGATAAGAAGTACTTTATCAATGTGTTTACATAACTGAATCGAATGCTGAAGAAATTTTGGCTTCTGTTGTTGTAGTCTAAATAGTAAATAAGTCACGTGAACTTTTGCAAACGCTTTTGCATCGGCTCAACCTCGTTACGCAACGTTCTTTAGCTTTCTATAAACGCATGCGCATTGGATATCGTGAGGAAGGATCGGATTCAACTGATTTCAATACGACTTCATTGAAAACAAGACATCTTAGTGCTGTCTTGATAACTTAGAATGATGTTTTATAAAGTTGTCAGAATGGAGTTATACATATACGCCAAACATTCCAATCAAGACAATTTAATTATTTATGTATTTTACAATACGTCATTTTAACAACACATGTATTCAAGGAGAGGATGAGCGCGATGAAAGAGTTGTGATCCTAATAAAATAGGCCTTTTGAATATTCCCATGTTTTATTGCGGAATGCCAAACATTGAAAGTCAGTTTGAGTATTGTATATTATATCTTACAAAAACATTAAATCTGAATCGTTTTTAAAGGGGCCTTTTCACAGATTTTGGCATTTTTTAACTTATTCATTAAATGCTTTATATTGATAATTGTAAACATTGGATCGTAAAGCTCCAGTAAAAAATCAAGAATAAAATTAAAAAAAGGAAAGGGATATTGCCCGGAGCAGGTTTCGAACCAGTGACCCCTGGAGTCATGCCAGAGTCCTGAAGTAAAAACGCCTTAGCCTACTGAGCTATTCCGCCGAGTACACATACTCGACGTATTTTGTACCTTATATAAGCAATCTTCGTAGTTTCACAAAATTTAACGACAAAAACAGAACTCTCCAAATTATTCAATCGTTTCGCGTTGCAACGCTTTATAATTTTTAGGTTTTAAAATCGTCAAAAGATGCATATAATGGCTATATTAGACCATGGTAAATGTTCAGTATTACTGTTTCCTCACAAATATCATAACTAAAACGAAAATTTGCGAATCTGAAACAACTTTTTTCAATTTTGTCAATTTACCAAAGCGTGAAAAGATCCCTTTAAGATTTGAGTTTCAGTTACCGGTAACAAAACGGACGTAAGTCTAATAAGTCGGGGCTTCGAAAATTCAGCCTGTAAATGTATCTTTCATTAACGAAAATTAGGTTCAAAAAACGTCATTTACACAGTTGTGTTCAAAGATGCGATTTGCATTTTTCAGAAAAAAAAGTTATTTAAAAGTTAATTAAAAATTCGTAAACATGATTTTAGTGCGTACACTGGCATTTATATAATCTAATATGACATGATTGTATTATTCAATTTCAACCGCCGTGATATCAGTCTCAAACAAAGCATCAGTCATTCTGAAATTTAAACCGACCAAGGCAGTACATAATTTCCGGTCACGAAACAAACTTTTGTACTTGATATGGATTTTCCGGCCTTAAACATTTAAATGATACTACAGAAACATTCGATGAAACCTAAAAAAATATACCATTGAGTATCAAATAGTTTGTATTCTTGGAAATTGCATTTCGGATAGAATACTTTAGTATACGATTCTTACGAATGATTCTTACGTTCAAACAACAGTTCAGTACACAATAGAAAAACTATCGTTTCAAGTAGGAAATTTATTTAAAATTCATAACTTTTGTTGCGAAATTTGATCACAATAATATTGGTGATAGCGCATCACAAATCAATACATGTATATGCAACACATAACATCACAATCGGTTGCTAGTTATGGATTTTAAGGCTTAGATGTGTGAATTGGATGTCATAGATGAATATTTACAAAACATCAAATACGTGTTTAGGAGACGCCCTGTTCTATGTGTGTTTATACATGTTCGCGATTCTTCGGCGGCAAGTTAAAAACAGTCCCTGGTGCGTAGATCAATCTGACTATTTGTGCAGCAATCAACAGCGGCTTTGTAAACAAACGTTTATGAATATTATATGTTAAGGCCTGTCTTAAATTGAAGATAATTGCGATAGTTCAATCTTAAAGGCCTTTTTCAAATGGTTTCAAGAAACATTATATTTTAACACAAGTTCGGCAAACAGATCAAAAATTCAAAACGATACAATTTTATCATGTTATTAGTTATATGTATTTTTAATTGTTCTTATTTAAATATTTGAACAATTTAATGGATGCAGTATCGACGCTTACAAGAGACATTATAACTGCATTTCGGCGTTCATCAAATGTATGGTTGCAATACAGTTTGCGCGTTCTATTATAGGCAGAATGATGAAATCCAACGCACCAATGTGAGTACAATTATTTACAGAATTTTAAGTAAAACATCAAAACAAGATTTTTTATTCTCAGATGCAAAATCTGACTTGAATTAACCGTGTTCGCTGAAAGATATTTTGAACAATTACACAATTATTGGTGCAAACAGGAACTCGCGCTTGTTTTTATGATTAGATATTACATGCACTTTACTGCAAATAGTACTGATTGGACAGTGGAAGAAATGATAGGAAGGACATTCAAACATATAATTATTTAAGAATGGCATCATTATTTAAAACAAAACAACCGATGAAATATTTATAGATTGCCCGGTTCCGGTCGTGAGACGTGGCACTAGAAAAAATGTACACAAAAGAAAATTCCTTTAAATAACACTTTTAATCAACATGAACAGACGTCAAACAGGTTATACCAATGCTATAAGCATAGATTCACGGTTTGCACCGCTAAATAGCGATTATTTACAGGAACAAAGAGTCAAATCAAGAAATGATAAACGTAAACGTCAGGAGTCAGCGGGTACGGCGTCGACCTTCCGACACTCATCTTCTGCGGACAGCTGTTCGATACGGCAAGTGTACTCCTTGGAAAACTTCAAGAAGTTGGAAAACAACATCGACACAATATTAGATGGTATGAAAAGTAGGGGTTTATTACAATGCAGCGTTGACAATATTGAGTTTACACTACAGCTGTGCTGCACAGAATATAACCCTCTAAGGCGTACTACTGCTTGAATATAAAACATTGGAAATTGATGCTCGTCAGAGGGAAACATAATTCTTATTGCAGGAGTAAGTGAAAGAGAAAATGAGATTGATAAGGTTACATTTCAGCCCTGCGTGCCAATCGTGTCGGCAGACACATTAACGTAAACAACACACGACTACGACTGATTCGTGTAATGATAAGCCACCCAAATGAAGTTGACGACCTCATGAACAGCGCTCGTCGACTTGCTGGAACCAATTTCAGCCTCCTGAGAGATTATCCCAAGGAAACAAGCGACGGCTGGAAGCAGCTATGGCCCAAACGAAATGAGGCTAGGTCAAAGCATGTACCTCGAAAAGTCCAGATGCTCTTCCCAGCAGCACTGCGCGTGAACGGAAGACTCGTCGAAGAATTGTTCCCAAAGTGATACACTATCCTCAAGGGTTCAAGACTTACAAATGGCCATGAACGCATCCATAACTTGGTAGCGTCCAGTGTAGAATACTACACCAGTCAATGAAACACACCATCCCAAAGAAACCTAGGTCCGCTCCAAATATTCCCACGTTTGACACCAACAAACCACCCAAAAACCTCGCAGATGAAACTACCAGACACAAACCGGTGGACATACCATTCAAACATTATCCCACAGCTCTTTCAAAATCAAGATCTGCACAAACCTCGCCACGCGGAAAGAGGCCATCCAAATCTAAAATCTCGCAGTCACACCATTTGCATTTACCTACCATTACTGGAAACACGTCGGATGATGAAGCGAACCGTCGTGACACGTCACACCCAGAACCAATAAACAAAATAATGTGCAAGGATACCACGGGGGCTGTTTATCCACATATGGCACAAGACAGTGTAGACAGTGTAATTAACACTCTCTCATCAAATGCGTCTGACACTATATTTGTTAGCACAAAGCAATTTGTTGCAAATAACAAATGTTTTATTTATACTTGTGAACCATTTCTGAACATGTATTTTGTAACTCAAGTAAATGCTCGCAAGATAATCAACAAGATTTTTAAAAATTTAACCCTATAAATTTTATTATGGATATTTCGTCCAGTCCCCAACAGTTTGAACATTATTTTAATGACACACAGTGCATTCCCACACCAGAAAGTTATATAAACGTAGAGCCTCTCCAAAATAATTGTTCTAGTCCCAGTTCAGTATCCAGTAAGGTACACATTTTACGATCATTTTCTTGCGTCTCAAACGCCACATACATATGCGATTCGTGTTTAAACTATCCATCGTCTTCCAAAACACGCCACTGCCCACATACACCATCGTTGCAGCTCACACATGACGATCAGATGAGCCCAAATCTCTTAAAATCCACCAATCCAAATGTACGCGACGACACAATCCCAAATCCAAAGAATTCCCAGCACAATGCATCTACTGCCTTCATACTGCCTGGAACAGGTTGCGATGACGCACAATATTGCGTCACCAATTATCGCTCCCCGGATTATCCTCGTAACACCAATTCGTGTAATGCTTCCGTTCCTGAAAAAATAAGGAAAACTACGATATTAAAATTGAACCCGTCGACTTTTGAAATTGGAACGCACACTGTTTGCTCAGCACATACACTTAAATACTTACAAAGCTTTGAAATTTTAGAACTTGACTCAGTGTACTATGATGGCCATTCATTGTTTTCCTTTACCATCAAACCTAAAAAAGAAGTCGAGACAACAAGAACTCAAAGTGCAAAATAACCACACCGTCTGCTACGGAAATAAGATAAACCGAATTTGCCCTGACTTTCGAACACCACGATTTATCGCAAATATATCAAATACGAATTATTGGAATTACCTAAAATCACTTGAAATTCGTAATGATGATATAGCATAGTACAATTGTATACATATTTCAAAGACTTAAACACAACACAACCCGAGCAAACAAGTGACACACAGCTACATAGCGCTCTACTTAATATAACTGACAACAACGCAGAAATATCCTTAACTCGACTAAAGAAATTTACAAAATCATTAAAGAATGTAATAGCGGCATAGCATCTAGCCAGCAATATTTGCAACGAATATATACAAAGCCACGATAACCCTGATGTTGCCAATTTATACTAGACTTTTAAACATCATATTTGACAATGAGATCATACCAGACACCTGGTTGAAAGGGTACATCTTTCCAATATACAAAGGCAAAGGTCCACGCGATAGCCCCGAAAATTATAGACATATAACAATTTTATCATGTCCAGACAAACTGTTCACATCCTTCTTGAACAAACAATTAACTAGGAATACCAATCAAAATTCCATAATCAACAAAACTCAAGCTGGCTTCCGTAAAAACTTTTCAACAACAGATTACCTATTCTGTTTAAATGCTCTTATAAACAACTTGAAAAATTTGGCGAGTAAGCTATTCGTGAGATATCTTGACTTCACTTAATGGGACTTAACATTTACTGACCAGCACTTCTTGAGGCGTTTTCGTCAAAGGCACGATACAATGAGGAGGGCCGATGCTATGGGAATACGGGATACATTCACAAACCAACACTAATTTACTACTGACCTTCGACAGAGCATCACAATAAACAAATATATACATTAACAAATATATATAATCCTGCCTTTTAAGTCAAATCCCAATCTGTAATACCGCATGTGGCTTTTTGCTGAGCACGTAACAGCATATTCGAATTTCATTCATAATCGCAATGCTTACATGTCAAACTTTGATCCACACCACAGGCACGCGGCATTAGTTGCTACCGCCCAATCAGCTGCTACCCCTCCCAAAACCTTCAAAATTGTCCATTTGTTTTACAAAATATCAAAACAACAAAAGTTAGCCGATTTTTTTACTTATATATATATACCTTTTTTGTTTTAAAATTTTGTTATGAATGTCAGCGGATTGCAATGTCATAAATTGCCGATATATCTGATTTACGTATACATGCACTGCCAGTGTATTTTCTTTCATGTCGTGAAATACCGATACCGCTTTTTTCCTTCAGAAATTACTATGTATTTTCCGTATTTTTTAAATATAATAATGTACACATTATATGTTGACAATAACTTTCGGCTTCTACGAATTCTCCATCGAAGCATTTTATACTGTGATGTATTTAAACACCGTGGACTTTGCTGTTTTATATTATAAGTACATATTATCGGAAATAACATCGATTTTGCTGGCAAAGGAGAATACGAATGTTAATATCACATTCTTTTATGATCATTAAATCAAACAATGCAACTCTAGAAACTTTATCTTGAGAGAAATGTTTGTTCTTATCCACTACAGAACACCAACTATAGGCATAAAATGATCAACACTGGGGTTACCGCCTGTGTACTGTCAATGCAAAGGAAACCGCTTTGACAGACGTATAGGCGTATACATATCTAGGAAATTCCTTTTTGTACTCATTCATCTGAAAAAACAACAATGATTTTTTATTTGTTTATTACGGTGTTAATTTAGATTATATTACCAATATTGTTTCGTGATTTAGCTATTTTCAGATGACCATTATGTCGTTTGTAGTGTTAATGGTCATTTCACCGGCTAAGTGAAAACGGAAATAACAGTGGAAAACGGCAAAGTGGGAATTGTCAAAGCGTATAGGCAGCTAATTGTCACCCATCGGTCTGAAAAAATAAACGACTTTTTAAGATTTCCACTTAACGGTGTTAATTGAGAATATATTAAAATTGCTGGTGCGTGATTTAACTATTCCACGATGGACGCGATGGTGTTAATGGTCATTTTACTCGCACCGCATAAAGCAATAACGCTGATGGGTCGATATTTATAAAGATAGAGGGAATGTGGACTTATATCAATGGTGTTCATTTCAACACCTAAACGTTGCGATTTTAGTCATTTCAGCTGTATATGAGAGTACTTGTTTGAACTGTACCATAATATACTCGACACATAATAATTGTGTGTGGTTTCCTATGCACTCATGTTTACTTGAAAATTTGTCATGGTAATAGATTTTCCTTCAAATGGACAGCAAATATCAAATACGCCAGTTTAATATGTAAACAGAAACTTATGTACATATTATATCATTATATACTTATTTTGAGATGCATATACTGCTTTGAAAACCTGTGAAAAAGTGGTATGTTGATTCTTATCAGAGGTCAATTTTTTCAATAAATTGTGCTAATATGCTGTTCGGGTGTCCTTTAAAAAACTCTTAATATAGGTAACATTTTATTTCATGTAATATTTTCAAACAATTTATTGAGCACAACATTAACTCAATAATAAAATTTAAATAATTATCTTAGCTCATATAGATTTCTTTTATTTAAGTTAAGAAATTTCGTGTTCTGTGTTGGACGACATATTTGAATTGTATTTATTACACAATCTTCAATAGGGCATATTAGTTTAAACTCCTAAAATCGGTACACCGGAAACTGGGGAGTATGTAAAATCGTGTAGAACTTCCCGTCGTAGATAAGTTAGCCAATCAGAATCCTGTATTATCATTTTGTAAACAAATAAGTGTAAGCTTTTATATATGAATAAATCGTTGTAAAAATTTTAAATAGAAAGGAATGCAATATCGAGGTGAATGGTTAAACGACATATATGTTCTAGCAATAACTGTCACTTATAAAAGCGCATATCGCTTGTTTGTGCAATGCAATGTAATTTGAACGAAACTGAATCTGGCTAATGTCTTGCCTTTTTTCAGGCTTGTTATCAATAATTGAACATACGGACGTAATACATTAATGTTATTTCAGACTGTCAGTTTTGATCTCTGAAATTTGAAGCACATCAGAACCTAGAAATTTGCACTAAATCAGAACTACGCCGCCGAAAGTACGCTTCATATAGACACTTTGTATTTATTTGTTTAATTTCTTGCTTAACTTGTTTGTCTTTCAATAAAATAAAACCACATGCATTATATTACATATAATCCACATATAAATATGTAGAGGCCAGTATGTTAGAATCGTGTATTTGAAGACAGTGATTAAATGCAACGTTGAGCGGTTCCACGGGACACTAATATCTGTAACGGGACCAAGAATGTGGAATATGAAACCAAATACATATATGAACAAACGGTAGCATGGTTTTATGTATGATGTTGCCACGATTTCGTGACTGGAATAAGATAACTTAATGGTGGGAACAACTAAATAAGTCGAGGGAATGAGTAAGGTAACTCGTGCGAAAACTTTGTAACACATTGGAACGACTAACTTAGTCTTTGGAAATACTAAGTAACAAAAACAAAGTAACTAACTCGTGGTACATACGTAATCATACAATAACACACGCAGTTTGAACTTTTTAAGCGCGAATGTTTTCCATTATTTCTATAATTATTTACAACTAACACAATTATGTTAGCCTCCCTCGTATCAAGCGATTAGAAACATGTGTTTAAAGATATTAATTCTGACCTGCTATTCATGTCGTTAGCTTGACTCCTTTTTCTCGTTCCAACTACTTGTTTTATCTTTAACATAAGGTAGTAATCGTGTTTATCCGATTAAAGAAATCGTTCCCACGAGTTAGTAATTTTGTTAACATGACTTACGAGTTTCAAATATTAGGTCGCGGCAACATCGGAAATAAAAGATGCACATGTCACATGTGTTTTGCCATAGCACGAACGTACCTGTGTTCTTTTTTCTAGTGTTGACGTTGAAGTTACATATTCGGACATATTGTATTTTATTATTTTATGTGTTTATAAGGATATTTGTGTAACAACAATATTGCAGATTATGCAAGTAGCTTGTATTACTAGATTTATTTAAAGTGAAAAGAATCGTAATTCGCCCTAGTAATGGTAGTAACTCTGCTATTGTGTCCACAAAATAACAAATACACCTGTGTTGCTAGTGTGACAACGTACGGATGGCGCTAATATTTATTTAATTATGCCTACATCTGGTATTGACGAAAAGAATGTTATACTGATACATACGACTATCAATTTTTCCCCTTAATCGATTGACATACAATAAGTTTTTATAAAAAAGATAAAACAGCACGTACCGTACATTTTATACATAGTGTAAGTATATATAGAGAATACATGGTTGGTGCCGGGATGGAGAAAGTTTATCCAGTGAGGCTTAGAAAATGAAAATAGGGCGAGCTTTAGCGAGCCCTATTTTCATTTTCGTGCCGAACTGGATAAACTTTCTCCATCCCGGCACCTATCATGTATTCTATTTATCCTGTTTCCACTTGATTTCATCTTAATTATAGTAACACGCAGTTATTAAACATCTCAAACTTGGTACAGTGCCTTTAAAACACAACCGTAGAACCGCCACTGAAAAGCGCTGCATGTACACAACAAAATAGTTCTTTGGTAAGGAAATTTATCAAACTTTACTAACGATTTAACAACAACAAAAAAGCATTTTGCAGTATATAAGTCACAATGATAACTATGTCAACTATTTGAACAGTACAATGTATGGAAATAAACAACACATTTTAAAACGAAACACTGTCAAGGTCAGTGCATATGTGTACACACATCGTCACATGTGATTTTGCTACGGTTGATAGGGAAGAGCATTTTGATGTGGAATTTAAACATTTCACACTTTTTAGCGCATATACACGTTGACATTTTGAATCGAAACGTTTGAACCCGCAAAAAGTGACTGCAACTGGTTGTTTTGTGCGTTGTCGATGGATATATTTGTGTTATTTTGTGATGAAAATGCCACGTCGTGACATGTGCCTTGTGGGTGGGTGGAGTAGCTAGCAGTAACATCACGAAATGAACATGAGGGAGACACACTCGAAATAGGTGCTGGGTTTGGTGACACCTCTGTGTTTGTAGATGTATGGGATCTTACAGGTATAGTTGCAATTATCCAACTCCCAGCTTTTGACCCTCCGGTTCCTGGGACGTATGTACTCATAAAAGCTCAGAGCATTCAAGAAGAACTACTGACAGGAAAGGGTTTTCATTTTTGTTTTTTCCTGTTAGAATGGAAGAAATTTCCTTGTGTTTACTTTCCGACATAGTTGAATAGTTAAGTACAGACTGAATGTTTTTTATGTCCGCTGATCTGCATTATGTCAGTGGGCGCCACTCCACAATCTCTAAGTTTTGACACAAGTGTGTTTCGGGTTGCATGATTTGTCAGTATTTTATTGTTGTCGAGGCCAGCTTCTAAGCACATTTTTTTCATTATTTGTCCAATTTTTTCACCCCTACTGGGTTTCGTGTAAACCACTGGTCTTCTTTCGATGTAATGGCACATGTTATAGGGGCAATGTAAAAGGGATGTTCTGGCTCTGAAAATCCTGGTGGTCGGTGTTTTTTGAAGAGTTTGTACATCTCCACGGGGCACCTATCTTTGTTGTCAGCAGCCCAGACCTTTGGCGTCAGCGCTCGAGTATCCGAAAGACTGTCGCCAGTGCGCGTTTTTGTTTGTCTCTCGTTTAGTTGCAGGTATTTCTGCCCTTCTGAGTCGCAGTTTAATGTGATGTCTCCCCATCTGTAAAAATTAATTGTTTTTACATGCTAATTATATTTTAATGTTCCTGTCATTTTTTTTAAATTCATATATTTATTTGTGTTTATTTGTTTTTATTTAATATTTTAACAAACCAAGATAATTTTATTATAATTGCATGTTTCACTTTTTCATTGATTTCAAGAATGTGCTTTAGTGTGCGAAATTCGAACTAGCCCGAAGGATTTTCGCTAGTGAAAATCCATTCGGGCTAGTGGGAATTAAAAAATTGATATAGCCGGGCTAGTAAGAAATTTTACTTTTTATATATGTGTATAAGAATTTGGGCTATTACTTTAAAATCTAAATTTCGCACAGTGTGACACTGCTGGTATGTATTCATGTCAATGTGTGAACCTGGATGCTTTTTTATTTAAGTGATTACACAATTAGTCAGCAATTTCAATAAGAAAAAAAATACAATTGAATAACATGTAAAAACATATAATGTATATTCATATGCATTGTTGATTAACATGTGCATTGTTATCATATTGTAAAGTAATTTCTGTAGTTCAATAAAGAACGCCATTCTTTTTCATGATATGGAGCTCCTAGTTCAAGTCTTGGCAGAAAAATTGCATATGATAACTTGCACATTATAATTGTCTGTTGTGCCTCTCAGTCCGAGGAAAGTGCAGTTATTGAACCACAGTGTATTTAACAGTGATTTTGGTGTTTTTCCTCCTAATAAATCCTTTTCGAACAAAATTCTTAGTTCGCTATCAGATACTGGACTTGCAGCATTGGGTTTATTCCCTTTTCCCATTTTCTTTAAGCTTCTTTGTTTCGCCCGGAGGGCATCTCTTGTTTGCTGAAAGTGGTTTGAGTCCTTTACCGTCATCATTTTGACTGGAAATGTGTTTCTTTTTAAGTGTCTTTCAATGCTTGAAATCATATTCCGTATTGTTGTCGGTTCATATTCCGTTTGATCGTTCTTTTTGACTGACAGAATGTAATTTGCAATAAATTCATCAAGTAAGTCTGGGGCAATTTCATGAATATTTTTGTATTCTTGCTTTGTTGCTAGTAATCTTCTAAATTTGAGTACATCATTTAGGGTCTTTTTTAAAGTGTTTTTGTTTTCGGACATTTTAGTTTGTTTTTTTAACATCATCAAGTGTTAAAGTCTCAAAGAAATCATTGCTTTTGGAAGTCAAAAGGGACGGGGCATCATGTGTTATGTTGTAAAGCTCATGTTCAGGCGGCTGCTGAGAAATTTTGTGATTAATTTGTGCTTCCATTGGTTGATTTACATTGTCAAATGGATTAAGTTCAGTTTCAAATAGCTCTTTTATTTCATTTGCACTTAACTCAATGATTTCAGGCATTTGACAATCAACAATTGCTGTGCTTCCAGAACTAGGGTCAGGATTTTCAATTTCCGATTCCAATGCATCTAATTCTATCCAAATGACAATGAAATTAATTTCCGACATTTTTTGTATTATTTTTATTTTAATCGTATTGTCTTATTTCATTTTTTAATAATTTTATTGATCTACGATAGCAGCCGATATTGCTAAAATACTACACCCCTGTGCAGTGTATTGGGAAGGTTACACTCAACTATGTGTCAAAGCGTGCGTAGGAATACACTACTTCCTGTTGACCGGAGATAGGAAAATTTATTCGACCCTGCTTTATTCGGTCAATGTTTGCAACAGAAGCAGGATAAATGTTATTAACCAAAAGTTGTGTTGGATTTATCATTTGTGTAAAGGCGTTTATTTTTAAGTTGTTCCACAAAAACCTGCATCTAACTCAATTCAACGCGCAAAACAAGAACGGAAGCTTGTTTGCTGTTCATGAAGATGTATTTCAATCTGTCACATTATTAAACATTATATTGCCTTATAGTTGACGCTAATGGCATTTTGTAGAAGGTTTTGTCGCCACTCTGCCAAAGTAATGGTGCAATGTCCATTTAAAGGCGCGACAAACCCACACTAATATTAACGAATACATCAACGTAATCACGAATCTTTAAAGAACATTCATCTTAAAATGTACAAACATTCTATTTTAACAATCGAATATTGAATGGAAATAATCGTTAAGGCTGTTTGGTGGTTTTTAAGGAACAATATTTGATATAATGAGAAAATTACTGTAGACATTCGATCTGGGGACTTAATTAAATTGACAAACAACGATTTTATAAGATTTTGTTTATACATGCCGATTGTTTCTGGAACCTTTTCATAAAGACATGTAAGTTCGTTTGTTTTCTTTCTGCTATAAAATAAGCGAACGTTTTGTTTGAAGAATCGGATTTTGTAACGGAAGAGTAAGATAGACACATAGAAAACTAACTAACAAGTTCATTTTTGTATAATGTGCACATGTATCTGAGTTACGTTGGATTCCAGCTGAACTGTATTAGCCATGGTTCGAATCGTTCCTATGAAACAAAGCTACAGCTGAAGAAGGATCGTTTTTATGGATTGTTAAAACTCTGACCGTTAACATTGAAATTTGTTTAATCTTCTGAAACAATAAATGAACCACAAGACCCGCGTCATGCAAAAATATATGTTATTCCATGGTCGTTAGAGTCTTGATATCAACCGTATTAATTAAAAATATGTAAACACCTTACTATAAAACCAATGAAGCCACATTAATACTTTGGAACAAGTTTACGCCTAGCACTTTTAAGATTTAACGTTCATGTATTATGAAAGTTGCAGTTCAAACGAATTCATCAAATGTCCCGATAATAAATCACCGTTGTTAACCCGGAATGCCTTTGCTGTTTTATTACAAATGCACGGAAAAACCGTTTGCTTATTAAAGATAAAAGAAGGAAGGAAAATCGTTTGTTTTTAGAATGTTCTTATTATTTGCAGAGACAATAAATCAATCACATAGCTATAACTGTTAGAGATCTTGAGCTTATCAAGGCTGGTAGGAAACAATTGTGCAGTGGAATGTTTACAATTACCATGGAATCTGTGAAAATGAGATAAATCAAATCATAAATCATTTCATTGAAATAACTGGACAGGACTTTGAAAACAATCTTTAATTTCGATCGGACTCAATGGAAATCGGTCAACTTTTGAAAAAAATATCAAGTGTGTAAATGGTCTACTTTGCGAATAACTCAATATGTTCTTTATTTACCATTGAACAAGTAAATATATACAAACGGATTTGCACGTTTCGTAGTACATCTCATCTTTACTATACCATCTCTCTACCCCTTGACCAAATTAAAAACAGTCCAAATATAACATTTAAACACTTGCTAATAAAAGGCATGCACAATAGAAATAAAAAATCTAAACACAAATAAAAACATAGAAAGGTACATCACGCATTACCTTAGAATAATGCAAAATAGTCACCGAAAAAGTATGTCTTAAGTTGTTTTTTTGAAAGTGTCTATAGAAGTAAATTGTCTTAAACCCAAAGATAGGTTGTTCCATAGTTGTGGACCTACAGTACTGAAGCTACTATCACTAAAAGATAACGTTTAGAAATCGGAGTGGATAGAAGTTCGGTCAAATAGGCAGGGGCATTACAAATTGAACAGTTAAACAAGTATGTATGAATTTTGAATTCGATTCTAGCCTTGATTTGCAGCCACACTTGGATTGAATCGTAAATTGAACCATTATATAAACCAAAAAGTCTCTTTAAATTTCTTTCAATTCACCACTATTTCACTGGACAAGATTATATGAGATGTCAGGAGCAATCATTAACCATGACAGCCGATTAAGAATGTATTTCGCCTGACAGAAGTTTATCCGGGGCGTTCATGTGCAGACTGAGAATTGAAATGGTCACCTATTTGTATCAATCGTCGATATATCGTATCAAGACTGATCCGCTATACGTTGTAAATAACGACCTGGGATTCAGCTCCGGCCTCTCATAATATTGAAGAGCAGATTCGTTTGTTATTTGCATACATATCTTATATTGTTTCTTCGTATTTTATGACATAACCTATTGAAATAACCTATTGAACGGTTCAGCTGTCTTATTCCAACTGTTGACTTTATTTGATGTATTTGCTTCCGTTTTATGCGTGGTTTAGGCGTTGTGTTGTTTCCGGTCTTTATGATGGTGTGTAAATTCTATATTTTGTATTATCCCTGCAATATGACGTGTGCTTATTTGTATTATATGTTCATACATTATTACGACTCGCTGCTTATTTGACGTGCTTTTTTACTTCTGATGTGTAGCATTATGGTAGTTTGTACTTAAGTATGAACAATATTTCAACAAATTTACATTGCATATACATAGAACAGTCCGTAACCAATATACGATGACCTAATTAAGCATTTTGCAAAATTTGCTCACAATAACCTTATTATAACTAATTAAGGTTAGTTGAGAAACGTCACAATGGTCCCCGCACTAAATATATATTTTAGGAAAAAAGAAATATCCAATAAGCCATCTTATTGGTATTTAAACTTGATACAGTTTTGGCTAGTTCATCTAAACTTGGAAAAAAGATTGCCGATACTTACATCACCCCAATGGATTTTCATGTTAAGGGATACGTGCTTGCTGAAACGCCAAATTTATCTGACGTGTTTTATAAGGAATTTTCGCCTGAAACAAACCATGGCAATATGGCCACCCCACCCCCACCCCAAAACGTGACATGACAACAACTAGTAACTGTCCTAAAGAGTCATCAAATGCAGATATTGTGACATATTTGAAGCGGATAGTTGATCGTATTTGTTTGATGGATAAAAAATTCGAGGCAATTGATAAACTTGAGAAGAAAGTTGAATGTTGATTTGAAGAAAATATGGGCATACCTGCATGATATTGACAAAAAAAAACAAGTGAACGGTTAAGGTTGATTGAAGAAAAAAACTGAAAGCGTAGATTTTGCATTAGCTTAGGCAAGCAGTAAAATATCTTCCCTTGAAAAACAGAGAGATGAACTTAAAAATGACCTGACCTACTTACAGTCGCAGTATATGCGTAATAATCTTGTATTTACCAACATTCCTGAGGCCCCGACTGAAAATCCAGACACCACTGAAAATAAGCTACGAGAATTCATGGTCGACACAATGAAAATTGCACAGGATCTAGTTAGCCACATGTCTTTTGAGCGAGTGCACCGTATGGGTTATAAAGTTGACGGGAAAAATCGTAACATTGTCGCGAAATTTACTTTGTATAAGGTAAGGGAACTAGTTCGTAAACAGTGGAAAACTCTGAGTGGCACACCATACTTTGTGAACGAGCAATTTCCTCAGGAAATTGTCGACAAACGGAGGCAGCTCTTGCCGAAAATAAAAGAGGCCCAGCGCGATGGCAAGACGTCCTGGATATCGAACGACACACTCTATATCAACGGCAAACTTGTGCGAGACTAGGAATTCACCGGGGATGACCTGAAGATACTAGCATGGAACGTTAATGGTTTAACTCGAAATAAACTAGACAATACTTGCTTTGTAAATATTTAATCAAACCACGACATTAATTTGTGATAGTAATATTGAACCGTGCATAATTTATATAGAAAATTCCAGCATCGTAGATCAATACGAGCCAGTGGTGGAGTCGCTCTGTATTATAGAGACGCACTTTCCAATGGTATTTTGGTATTTCAAGTATTAAGTTTTTTCAAATTAGACAATGATATCTATATATGCGGTGTTTATCTGTGGGGCGAGGATTCCCCAGCATACAGTTAATATAGAATTGTTTGAATGCCAGGGATATGACATTACATACTATGAAAGTAAAGGTTATGTCTATCTGATAGGCGACTTTAACAGTAGAATAGGTGATAAAAAAGATTGTGTTGTATTTGATAGTGTACACCACTGTTTTAATGACTTTGATTATATTCCCGATTCAATATGGAAAGGGCCTCAATGGATAAAAAATGTAACACTTTTGGAACAAAACTGCTTGATCTTTGTAGGTCAAATAATTTGCGAGTAGCTAACGGTATATTAGGTAACGATTTTAATATTGGATCGTTTACTTATGTCGCCCAGCACATAGCGTCTGTCATTGATTACCTACTCATAAAAGACACGAACTTCTCGAGTATACGTGATTTTACAATACATTCCGTAAATGAATGGAGCGATCATACCCCGATTAGTTTCTCTCTTCATTGTAATAATATTAGACATGTAGTGAATGAAAGCTCCCATGTTAGATATAATTGGAATAGTGATTATATAAACACATTTAGAACCAGTCTGATCGCCATATTGCCCGATTTTAATAGGATTACAGGGAATATTGATAGCACTTCTGTCGTCTATAAATTATGCACTTAATAGTTTTACCTTTATAATCCGGGGAGTAGCGGATCCGTTATTTTCCAAAACAGTATATCAAATGAGTATTTTACTGAAAGTATAGACATCTTGTGTGCTCACCTGTGTGATTTATTTAATGCCATATTAGAGTCTGGTTTCTTTCCCGATAAATGGATAGAAGGAGTTACCGTTCCTGTACATAAGAAAGGCGATACAACAAATGCACATTATTACATGGGAATAACACTAGTTAGTTGTTTTCTAAACTTTTCACAACTTTTTAAAATAAAAGAATTGAAACGTTATCTGAAAATAATAATGCAATATCTGATGTCCAATTCGGTTTTAGAAAAGGAAAATCAACTGTTGATGCGATATTTATTCTTCACTCAGTCATACAACACTATATAAATAACAACAAGCCTCTGTATGTTGGTTTTATTGATTTAAAATCTGGTTTCGATAGTATAAACAGAAATTGCCTTTGGCTTAAATTATACAAATGTGGTATTCAAGGTAAATTATTACGTATTGTTAAGGATATGTATAAAAAGGTTAAGTCTTGCGTTCACAGTTGTAATACGTACTCAGACTTTTTCAGCTACGCTGTTGGACTACGTCAAGGGGAGGTAATTTCGCCTCTGCTTTTTTCTTTATTCGTGGAAGACATAGAACTACATTTACAAAGTAATTTAGATTCAGGTTTATATTTTGGGGATATGTTGTTAATATAATTGTTAATTGCTGATGATATGGCAATTTTGGGTTAAACACCAGAAGGCTTACAAAATAGCTTAGATAGTTTATATGATTATTGTAACTGTTGGGGTCTTGAGGTAAACACTCAAAAAACCAAGGTCATGGTTTTTAGAAAAAGAGGCAGATTACTTCCAAAAGAGAAGTGGCTTTACCATGGGGACTTGTTAGAAACTGTAGATAACTTCAACTATCTCGGTACAATTTTTAATTACACTGGCAATTTCGCTATGAATCAAGAGCATTTAATTGGTAAATCATTAAAAGCATTAACATTACGTATGTATAATTGTAGAAAATATTATATTAAACCCAAATTACAATGCCAGCTCTTTGATTCCTTTATAGGTTCAATATTGAATTATTCTGCCGAGGTATGAGGCGCAACTAAATCTAAAGAAATAGAGCGTATACACCTTAAATTTTGTAAAAGTGTTTTAAAGGTCAGAATGAGTACTTGTAACGCTTGTGTATATAGTGACCTAGGAAGGTACCCGTTATATATTACTCGATATATTAGGATAATTAAGTATTGGTGTAAATTGTTAAATACTGATAATATTATTATGAAAACGATTTATCGACACAGTATATCTGTTCAAAAGTTTATAATAATAGCGTATCAAATGTTAAAAAATTGTATGAAACATATGGCTTTGCTGATTGCTTTATAAATGATGAAACTCTTGATTGTAAAGCATTTCCACATATATTTAAACAAAGATTGATTGATACTTATAAACAAGACTGGCATAGCTCTGTTGACAATAGTAGCGTATTAGATTTGTTACAAAATTGTAAAGAATCTCTGTCATATGAACTATATCTAGATGTATTGCCAAGTAGCTTAAGGTTCTTTGTCACTAGAATAAGATTATCTGCACATTCTTTACGAGTTCAAACTAGTAGATTCGGTAGAAATAGAATACCACGAAATGAGCGATACTGTCAATGTTGTAATTCCGTTGATATTGAAGACGAGTACCATTTCACTCTTAGTTGTCATTGTTTTAGCAATATACGTAATAAATATACTAAGAAACATTATCATGTACGACCATCAATGTTCAAATTTATTGAGCTATTGAAAATTGAAAACAAATCTGTATTGATTAAACTTGCAAATTATATTAAAGAAAGCTTGGAAATAAGAAACGAAATTACAAATGGTAACGAAAACTGATCATCCTCTTTACATGCTGTGTTATGTTATATTGAAATGTCAATTAATTCGTGTTTATATGTTATTCTGATATACTTGATGTTATAAATTGTCATATAATAATATGGGTATATGATGATGTTCTATGAACAAATCAAATAAAATATCTGTTCTGTTCTGTTCCGTGTTTAAGTGCTTTAGATTTGTTTGCCTCTCTCCATTGACAGCTATTGTTTACATAGAGAATAATAGGTTAGTGTTGATTATAGATCAGGTTTATCATGCGAGGCTTAGAAAACAAAAAGCACGAGCCTTGGCGAGTGCTTTTTCGTTTTCGTGCCGAGCATGATAAACCTGATCTATAATCAACACTAACCTATTATTCTATTTATCCCACTTTTTATTCAGTAAACTATTTTTATTTAAACAAAATAAGTTTTCATGAGTGTTTGTCGTACTTTGATAATGACTGTAGTGTAACCAAGGTCAGTGTATTACTCCGCGTTCCAAAAATAACCGCTGATCAAATAATCATTTTTTTTTAAATCAGAATATCGTTCTGTAACAAAGTGTCGAGCGTTATTTATTACACTTTTAATCATATTGAATTGCAAATCTATAAGTTTTATGATATCAATATGGCATTAAGTTGTTATATACAAGGAACTACATTTGTTTACAACGTAGCCTAACACCACACACAATTCACTTTCGATATCAAACTATCGAGTCGATCACGAGGTGCACAATATTTCCTTCTTTGTTATAATATGTGGTTATTTCGTGACAAAATAACAAAGATTACTTGGATTTAAGCTAATTATATACATTAACATTTTGAATGTTGAAAGTGGCACCAAAGAATTGTGAGGCAAAGTTGTTCGAACTAGAGAAAGACATTTGCAAGTGAAGTGACTGGGTGGGGCGAACATCAAGATCAACTTGTTCGACGGTAGACATCGGTTGTCTAGGCTGCATTTCGGCCATAGTTTCAGTGCGTGAAGGTGAACAAGAGGAATCTGTTGGATTGTTACATTTACTGGACTGAGCAAGAATGAACACTTTTGCCGCTGTTCAACAGATATGTTGGAATAATTGGTTATGGACTGGACATTTTTGTGCCCTGTTATGGCCATGGTTTCAGTGGGTGGAATGTTTGCATTTCGAAGTTTTTGGACCAGGAATTTGCGAACTGAGTGGTTCGTTATTCTCTTGTGCTTGAGAAAGCCGGCGTCTTTTGCCATGGCCTTCAGCATCTGACCTAACTTGTTGACACCCAATTGTTGACGCAAGAATCACCGGGATGCAGTGTCATTTGTGCGTATTGCCAGGTAGAAAAGATGCTTTAAAGAAAAATCAGATGGACTCATATCCGAGTACATCTTGTAAATGAACACAGGATTTCTTGGTCCAGACGATTGTTTTCTACGGTCAAAGGGGAGCAACTCGAACTGACTTCTTCAAAGGGGAGCAAGAACAACAGAACCTATTTGCAGTGTTAAATTTACCTAATACTAGGTTTTAATGACAATAAATGACAAAAAAACTCGTTTTTTTTGCTACTTTCCTTTGTTTTAAGGTCATTAAGATTGACAAACATTTGAGATTGTTTTTATTATTGATGCACTTGGCAAATACAGGTGACGAGGTGCGTGGGAAAAAGTAGTCCCGGTTCGGCAGTTGATGACGTCATTTCGTGCCATTGATTATAGCCTTGCCGTTGATTATAGATGAAATTTAATCAACGGGGCTTTAATCAACCGATTTCGCTGAAAAAGTGGGATAAAATTACATACACTTTTTTTTGTTCTGAGCACGTTTTCATTGATACCCAACCCGTTTTATGCATTTACATTCTGCAATGTAGATTTAGCACGATATTGTTTAGAATGTTACACTTAAAACATGTGTTCATGTTCAATTTGTTAGAATCAAGAATCCGCCAGTCTTTTACTGCATGGCTTTGATTTTTTTGTAAAGACTATATATTTCATTGAAGGGGGTATTTCAAATAATATGCATTGTTTCAGTATTTCTTAACATACATTTGTCCTGGGTCATCTAGCGGCAATATCAAATCTACATATGAATATTGTAACAACAGTGTTTCCAACCGTACGTCGCTGCAACAAAATTCTCTAAACTACGTTATGCTTATTCTTTTACGGGTAATAGCATAATATGTCAAAAACTTTGTAATTTACCAATACATTAACGCAAATCAATGGGAATACATTTAATGAATTGAACGTGCCCTCGGCATTTGGTTCTAATGAAATGTGTAAGTGAATCTCATTACATCCCTAAAACTAACGTGAAATTGTTTTTCAATTTTTTTTTTAACACAGCACCCGTCAACCTGTAGAATCCATAAATAACTTCATTTAAAACTGCATAAACGTTTTTTATGACGTGTTGTACTTAGAACTTTTTCTAATGCGATTGTAATTGCGAAAAGAACATATCATATGTATTTCAGAAACCTTAATTGTAATATAAAAATGTAATATTGGGAAGGCTATCTATTTTTGTTTAATAAGGTTATGTTGTTTTCAGAATTACCACATTAATGTGCTATCATTTGAAGCGCTTCGTAATGAGAATATCTAAATCTTAAAGTCCTTTCCCGTCAATTAGAGAAAATACCCCGTCATGAAAGTACCGCATATGTTGAGCTTCTTCTGCGTTTTTTGTTTTTCTTTCCAAGTTATTTTTTTGAAGATAGACATATGCCTTTCAGAAAATCCGAACACATTTTAAAATTTGAACTTTTAAGGATCTCTTTATAAACTTTTACCAGTATTTCTTATTTATGCATTTAACATGATTTTGTTTCCATTTTATTGTTCAATACGTATACATCTATAACAATAAATTGACAAATTTTAGTACTTGAATGGCGATCTTTCAGAAATACTTTCGACATTATTTTCGTAAAAACTTAGAGGTTTTATGTCCCGTGAGACAGAGGTGCAAATTGTGCAATGGACTATATGATCAATAATTGTGTTACTATTGCGACGTATTGGCAAATGTTCTCAATAGAGTCGCCAGATATCGCACATTTATCGCTCCGGTTTTGCTGAATTTTAAAGCCGATTCTCTAATGTCAATTAAAACTCCTATTTCAATTTATCAGTAATTATATTTAAATTTATTTTATATATTTAAATATAACATTGAAAATTTGTGAAAACATTGCGAGAATTTAAAGTCACTTATATTAATAATCCACTTATATTTTGCATAAAGAAGAATTTATGCACACAAATATAAATGATGTAAATCATATTTAATATTGCTGGATTTTTTCAGCGTTTATATATTTTAGACATTAAAACATTATACAGCTGATGAACCAGCATGATAAATTGCATGCGACTTCGAAGAATATTGTTTTTATTAATACGTACTTAAGTTCCTTGTTGAGATATACATATTTATTATTGCTGGATTTTTTCAGCGTTAATATATTTTAGACATTAAAACATTATACAGCTGCTGAACCAGCATGATAAATTGCATGCGACTTCGAAGAATATTGTTTTTATAATAACGTACTTAAGTTCCTTGTTGAGATATTCGATGAAACCTTTCAACGTTGAACTCGATAAACTTTACTTTTGATAAACGATAATAACTTTTGTTAATGTCAGCGACAACATGGACTTTTTATGACAACCGTATTCCCGAAAGAAGTAGAGGATACATTTTTGATACATAATGTTATGTATTCTTATTCAAGGTTTTGACAGGACCATACCGAAAATGACTGAACTTCATTACGTCAGACTGAATATATTACTTACATTACACGCGTTGATAACATTCTAGGGTAAGTGATGTCGATTTAGGCAGCGTTCACGAAGGCATTTTTCACATGAAAACATACCGTTTTTTTATACGAACAATACATTAAGTTTAAAAGCTCGAATTATGTTGATAAAATAAATTACTTTCCAAATAAATCATGCAAACACAAAATTATAAGAGAAATGTGAAATTGTTCTTACAACAATCATCTCATCTGTGGTTTTATTGGGGTCAATCATTTTATTAAATAACTATCGCATAGTACCGCGAGCTTCTTTCTTGTTGATGTCCGAAGAATAACATTCTTTGATTGGATATCTATTTTTTAATATCAGCAATTCTTGCTCAGTTTTCTGATACACTCGCTATAACATGGTATTAATCAGTATATTTGCGAGGTATATTCACACAAAACGTTAAATCTATTCAAATGTACAGACGATACTTTAGTTATAATGTCTTATGATATATGAAACTCTCTGTATTCTTATACGGGTGATGTCTCTAATGCTTTTATCAACCACGTCTGTATTTTCAGAGGGAGTGTGTCACCTTCCATATCGATAATTTTGAGAATAAATCTACCAGATAAATATCGCTAACATTTGAATGCAGAAAAATAAGAACAAAACTGTGTTCATTACCGCTGTGTTACACTAAACATGTGACGAATCAATGTGTATTTAAATTGAATCGAACTATTGAGCCGGAAGTAAATTATAATAAAAAAATTCAGCCATGTTTTTGTGTTTTTATTAAATTTTATTGGGGTTTTATTGCCTGTGACGCCTATCTTGCGATTACATAATCATAAGTTTCTGCAGAGATGCACGCTTAATCATATTTAATGGCTTTCCAGGGCATGCACATATTGCAAGCCAAAAAGCGATTTTTGTATGGAATTCTGCGCATAATATTGAATGCCGTCCAAGCTGGTATTCAATACGTAATGTAACAACTGTCTTACAATCAAATCAAAACGGTTTTCTTGAGCATGTATTTTTTTCTTTACGAAATATTTTTTGTAATAGTCCAAGCATTGTATTGTACACAACTAGTGATGAGTGAAATGACATTATTAAATTTTATAGTTTTTTAACGCATCCAATCGTTGTAGTATTGGTGCATTGTGTATGACGATGGAGATATTAGTTCAGTAAATGATGTTTTAGATAATTTAAATCCGTGTAGAACATCCATGCAAATCTTACTGATTCATAGACAACTGTGCGTTTGGCTTGAAATTAAAACTAAACACCTACATGAAACACTATTTGCCAGTGATTGTCTTTTATTTTCACTTAAGGTTACGCTATATATGTTGGTATTTCAGAAGTGTTTTGGTAACAGTTGTTTAACGAGACATTATCAATATACTCAGATAATTTATAATGATCCGAAATATTTCGTACGACTTCAACATATCTGTGTCATTCTGTGTAAATACATACATTCATGTTTAAAGAAGACTTTGAAACAGTTAGTAAAGTCGTTAGTCGGTACAAAGCTTATCCTCAAAAAGGAATAGTGAAATCGTAAAAATGTTGTTTTGTGTGAAATAATTATTGTGTTAAGTATTTGTGAGACATATTTATATATTGTACTACGCGACATTGTCACATACAACCTACAATCTCAAAGTCGCACTTAATGTTGGAAAAGAAAGCGTTTACTCGTACAGGTCCATTTTCTCCCGAGCATTAATGCAATCAATGGCCTGCCAGCGTGTTTTACGACAGCCGTTTCCTTCCCTGTAAATAATTACCAATATGTTGTGCAATGCCCATACAAACGGTATCGTGGGCATTAGGAGATAAATCGCGTTGAGATGATAGTACTATATATTTATAAGAAACACTTAGCGTGGGGATATTCTTCATGTATGTCGTCCCTTTATGCTTACTTTCTGAAAACTGCAGTTTTTGTACGTTGGTGAATGTTTATTTTTTGTATTTTTATTTTAAGTATGTATTTGATATTTTGACCGAAATGGTTATTGAGAGAATATACTGCAACTGTAGTCAAGGCACACCTATGATTGGAAAAGCTGACATATATAATGATACGTGTTTAGAAATCATTAATGCAATCCAGAGGATTGTCTTTATGCATGCAGACATATTTTATTAATCGCAACGATTAATATTGGTCTATATACTGTCCGTTTTTATTGTGTTAAAAGCTGAATGGTTTATTCATTCGACGTTTATTAACATGTCGTACTGTTAATGATTTACCGCAGCAAACATCGTACGAGAATCACTCTTTCAAGTGCTGTCACTTAAAATGCACGTGGTTTCATTGACCAAACTCGCTAATAATATGGACAAATGCAGCAATTACGCGGACTTTGTGTGCCCTAAGAACAATCTTTTTGACTCAACTGGTCTTAAATTATATGTTTCCTCGCCCCGAATCGGTGTATAGTTTGTATATTTTGTAATTTGTATCAAGTCGCGCTAATGATTGTGGGTAATTTTTTTAAAGTAATAAATCCCGTGTTTGCTAGTCTGCTTATAAAGAATTGGTTTCAGTGAATCAAAATAGCAAGGCAAATGCAGTCAAAACAACTGCACATTGTTAACGAGAAAGTTGAACACTTTTCTTTAACAGAATATCAGATAACATACGTAAATGCGAGACTCTGGCTGCCGCTAAGCGTTTACTTGATTAATATTACAAGTATGTTATTTCATTTAGATATTTTCTAAAATTGAAAAAGTTGAATGGTCCACGTGGCTCCATTTTGTCAATAACCTTATCATAACAACTGTTAAAGAACAACTTGAAATTTCCATAAATAATCGTTGTTATCAAAACTTAATCATACATAAAGCATGTCTATTACCATTCAACTTGTTCGTCAAGAATATCTCAGAATATATTTGAAGAATTTTATGAATATTTTTGCATAAGTGAATGTAGAAACGGTTTATAAATGATGTTGCATCAATTTAACGACGTTACGGCGCAATAACAGTATTCAATGTTAATTGAATTTCGGGAATCGGGATGATAGATTTGAAGGCATGATTTTAATGCTGCTTTATTAACAAGACATCTCTCGGCTGTTTTGATAATAACTAATGATGTTTTATTAAGTTATGATAACTGAGTCATAAAAACCGCCGAAAACATTCTGGTTCAGCCCATTTATTAATTATTTTTACTATCCATAATTTTATTGAATCAATAGCATATGTAATCATGAGAGTATTAGCGCGATGGAAGAGATGCCATCCTGCAAAAAAGGGCTTTTAGATTTTCAAAAAATCAGTTGAATGTATTTATCACAACGCAGATGAATTTTA
This sequence comes from Dreissena polymorpha, assembly GCF_020536995.1. Lineage (NCBI taxonomy): Eukaryota > Metazoa > Mollusca > Bivalvia > Myida > Dreissenidae > Dreissena > Dreissena polymorpha. The sequence goes on along the minus strand of NC_068358.1, from coordinate 99,851,214 downwards.
AAGACCGTCACAGCTGTCGTCAACGACGCGATTTGCGTTTAATTGTGAAAAATCGACCAAAAATCGCCTTCCGTCATCACTGACATTTGGACGTCGAGAATTACACACTGAGATTTTGGGGTTATATTTGAGAACATTTTTGCTGTTTTGGACATACTTAGTGGATTTTCATCGAATAAAAGGTTTTTATCATAGATGGACGCTTCCTGCTGGCAACCACAACGACATATGTGAGCATTGTTTGATCTTTCATGCTGTTGCATTGTGTTATTGAATATACCTGTGAAATCATCGTTGGATACCTTTTCTCGTATTATATATATAAGGACCAAACCATTTTTTTTCACGTACCTGTGCGTTACCTTAGGCAGTGATGAAATTGAATATGCCAAATGGAATACCATTCTTTATAGAATATTTAGTCAAAACATCCCAACAATAAGAGTATAATATAATTGCAGATGCACAATCTTTCTTGAACTCACCGCGTTTCTGAAAGATGTTTAAAAAAAAACAATGATCGGTACTATGAGGAATTAGCGCTGTTTCGATCAGTTGCCACATACACTCTATTACCAGTAGAAATTATTGGATAGCGGTAAGACATTAAACGTACATTTGTTCAACCCTTCACCACTTAGATACGTATGTTTACGCATTTATAGTCCCTCAGAAAGTTAAATTTAATTAAAGACCTTTCTTACTAAATTCAAATTTTAAAGGCTTCAATTCCAACCCTTAGATACGGATGAGCAGCAAACATCATAAAACCTGAACAGACTACGAGTTATTTTTTTACTCGCAGGATGTTCTGGTTTTATGCTGTTTGCACATAGCCATTTTCACTTCGCTTCTGATGGGAAAAGGGTTAAGAAATCCAATCATTACGTAAAACATCTGCTACATTATTTGCAATTTGATAATGGTGATTTTTTTTACATACTTAATCATAAACTTACAAAAATGATATTCAGCAGCAGCAAGAACAATGAACATTAATGACATATTTATATCAATTGAATACTAGGCAGAAAACAATATTTTTATGACTTTATTTACTGTCAGAGTGCATTTCAATCATGTTATTTGAGCTATTGCAACAAAATATCTTTGACAGTGGTTGGTACGTTTATGTCAGGCCAACAAATCGCGAAAATTAACAGCCTTATGTACTTATGTACTACTGAACGTCTACATGAATTTTTTTCAATACCACATTAAGAAATACAACCACTGTAATTATATATCGCACAATTATGGGGGTAACATTTTTTTAGAGTAGACGAGACTGGTCTTGGAAACCACTTGTCAATGCTTTTCCAGTAAAACTGTAAAATGTTAGGTACTAGAAATTCCTTTCACCCAGTTAATGTTACCCCGCTGTACAGGAAATCAGCTTTGATGGCGGCTCTTGTTGTAAAACATATTAATTAACTAACAGTTCTTTTATATCAATAAATTGTAAAAACATAATTACAATATTTACCACCAGGTTTCCGTATTTCAACACAGAAAAACTGTCCAAAACTCGCATATAACTCTATAAACATTTTATTTTAGCTTAAAAATATGACATTTATATATTCATTAGTGGATTTATTCTAACCATGGATTAACTTTAATGACAACCAAGAATAGTTTGGTGACACTTGGAGAGACAGGTGACCCTCAGGAACAGCCTGGACCGGGGCACAATGGGCTAGCACCCCTGAGTGCAGTCTTCGAGAGAGGACAACCCACATACAACAGCTACAGACTCGAACACTGAAGAATACCCTTAGAGTCTTCCGAGAGGGAGGGTGAAAGAAAGACTCAATAGGACGGATTTCACGGTAACGACACAGCTAGTCCAAACGACATTGACTGGAACACCGACAGTTGTTAGATGCAGGTGTGGCAAGGTCTGCAAAAACCTCAGAGGCCTACGAATCCACCAAGCCAGAACTGTGTGTGGTCGGAGAACTGAACAGCAACAGCGCGCAAGTTTGATCCCTGGTGAGACGCAGGAGGATCCTAGTCAGGTCACAACCCATAGTACTGGGGACCTCTCCGCTGCTGAACAGCTCACTGCCCAGACAAGGAGTGCTACTTCGATCGACACTACCTGGCGAGATGAAAGATGAAGAGGACCCGCTTCTGGAATTACTAAGAGAAGAAGAACTAACTGAGCAAATACACGACCTGCCGCAGCCCAAAGCCAATCAGGCCCCAGTGGAACAACGACAACCAATTGACTGGCCGAAGACCACAGACAAAAGAGCCTGGAACGACTTAGACAAGGAGCTAGATGCCATACTGACATCCACCATGCAAGGACCAGTAGATAGGAAGCTAAAGTTCATGACAACTCTAGTCTACACGGTGGCTAAGGAGCGATTTGGCACCAAGAAAACACGTCACCCAAAGCCCCAGCAGACACCCAACAGGAGACAGAGTCGCATGAAACAGATTAGAGGAGAGCTGCAGAGCCTCAACAAGGCATACAAGAAGGCAAGTCAAGAAGAGAGATTGGGCCTCCAGGAGCTACGAGACATTCTCAGGAGAGAGCTACAAACTTTAAGGAAGGCTGAGAATGCGAGAACGGCGAGAAGAAGAAGGGCACAAAATAGAGCGACGTTTGTATCTAACCCATACAAATTTTCCAAACAACTTCTGGACAAAGAAAGGTCAGGCCAATTAGAGCCAGCATGGCAGACATCGAGGAACACCTCAGACAGGTTCACTCAGATCCAGACAGGTAATACCACTCGGGGATTGCCCAAAACTAGAACCTGTGGCACCCCCAACATCCCCACTGGAATGTAAAGAGCCCTCGCTCTTAGAGGTGAAACAAGTTGTGAGGAAAGCGAGAATGGGATCAGCCCCAGGACCAAACAAGATACCATACAAGGTCTACAAGATGTGCCCTCTCCTGCTGCGTAGACTATGGAACCTACTTAAGGTGATCTGGAGGAAGGGGATAATACCTGATGAGTGGCTACATGCCGAAGGTATATTTACTCCAAAGGAGAAGAACTCCAAACACATCAGCCAGTTCAGAACAATATCTTTGCTAAACGTGGAAGGTAAGATATTCTTCGCCATCTTAGCCAGAAGACTGACAACCTACCTTACCACAAATGGGTACATTGATACGACAATTCAGAAGGGTGGAGTGCCAGGCTTCTCAGGGTGTGTGGAGCATACCAGTGCAATCAGCCAGCTCATTAGAGAAGCAAAGGTGAACAAATCAGACCTGACTGTAGTATGGCTAGACCTTGCAAACGCCTACGGATCTATTACACATAAGCTCATCGAATCAGCCCTCCAGTACTACCATATCCCTTAACACATCCAAGGGATGATCAATGCGTACTTCAGTGGAATGAAACTGCGCTTCATGGTTGGCGAGAAGATTGCAGCTTAGCAGAGACTGGAGAAGGAAATAGTGACCGGGTGTACCACCTCAGTTGTCCTGTTTGTGATGAGCATGAACCTCATAATCAACCCTGCAAACAAAGAAACCCGCGGGCCTAAGACATCTACAGGGTTACACCTGCCAACAAACAGAGGCTTCATGGACGATCTGACAGTGACAACACAGCCACACATACAAGCAAAATGGGTACTGAAGTATTTGAGGAGGCAAAATGCCATCAATTATGGACAGTCCCATAAAGTGCCTGGGCAAGTGGTTTGATTCGAGCCTTAGTGACAAAGCAAACGTAGAGCGCATCAGATCACAGCTCTAGGAAGGGCTGAAACAAATCGACAAATCCGCTTTACCAGGGAAGTTCAAGGCATGGCTCTTCCAGAATGCACTTCTCCCCAGATTGATGTGGCCCCTTATGCTATATGAAATACCTACATCCTCGGTCGAAGGCTTGGAGAGAAAGATCAGCAGACACCTGCGCCGATGGCTGGGAATACCACCAAGCTTTACCAGCATCGGATTGTATGGGCGATCGAACCAGCTACAACTCCCGCTATCATCACTAGTGGAGGAGTTCAAAGTTGCAAAGACACGACTGGTAGTGACGCTCAAGCAATCGCAGGACAGTTCAATCCGAAATGCTGGGATTGAAACTAGGACAGGGAGAAAGTGGTCAGCAAGCCAAGCAGTCGAACAGGCCGAGAAAAGACTCCAGCAAAAAGACATTGTCGGCAACACAGCTGTAGGCAGACAGGGGCTAGGCAGCTCCAAGATAACATTATGGAGCTCTGCTGGAAACATGGAAAGGAGGAGAATGGTGCAAGATGAAGTCAGAGCAGCAGAAGAAGAAGACAAAAGAGCGAAAGCTGTGGCTATGGATGCCCAAGGTGCGTGGACGAAGTGGACAACGACAGAAAGAAAACTGACCTGGGCTGATATTTGGAGCTACGAACCACTGATGATAGCGTTCCTGCTTAGATCAGTCTATGACCTGTTACCGTCACCCTCAAACCTGCACAGATGGGGTCTACAGGACCACCTTAAGTGCCAACTGTGTGACAAGACAGGAACCATGGAACATATTCCGTCATCGTGTACCACAGCCCTCACCCAAGGACGCTACAGGTGGAGAGACGACAGTGTTCTTCAGGAACTCGCTGACAAGTTTGAGCGCGAGAGGACCAAGAAGAGGCCCAGACAGAAACCCCAAATGATTCAGTTCGTGAAGGAAGGACAAAAGGCGCCTAAAAAACTGCAGCCTACCAGTTCTGTATTAGATGAATCTGATCAGTGGGAAATGTCTGTTGACCTGAAGCAAAAGCTAGTGTTCCCGAACATTATCCAGACAACATTAAGGCCTGACATTGTGTTGTGGTCCACTAAAAATAAGTGTCTGATCATGGTTGAACTGACAGTCCCTTGGGAATCTCGTTGTGAAGAGGCCTTCGAACGGAAAAAAGCCAAGTATACATACCTGCAAGAACAGTGCAGAGAGAAAGGATGACGAGTGTGGCTCTACCCTGTTGAAATCGGCACTAGATTCCCAGCACAGTCGCTGTGGAGAATGTTCAGTACCTTGGGCATCGAAGGAGCAGACAGGAAGAGAGCAGTGGGCAAACTGAGCCTAGCAGCAGAAAGGGCATCCAGTTGGTTGTGGATGAAGAGAGAGGAGAGGAGCTGGAAGCCTACCACCAACACGTAGTGTCTGATCAACACTGCGGACCCGCCGCCTGGAGAGTGTTCTGTGATTAAAGGGCCGAAACACTTGTTGATAGGCGGTTCTCAGCTGATGATGTTGGTGGTTTTAGCAGTACAGAACTGTATCTCACTTATTAATCTATGAATAATCTCAAATGTGACTGGTACTTCTTCACTATATTAAAGGATTTTCACCTACAGCACATATAACATGCCATATCTCGATAGTCAACTGTTTAAACAATATAATGACTTGCAATTATTTCTTTAAATAATATAACAGCTTTGCGTAAATGTGTTTTATTAGTCAATGACTCTTTCAATTGGCTTTTGAGATATGATACAGCTTTCACACAAAAATGTTACCAAGATTTGATAAAAAGGAAACGGTCATTATCAAGCTAAAGGACATGTAAGCGTTGTAACCCTTGTCATGTTACCTAAGTTGTGGATCCTGAGGATTGAAGTAATATAATTAAGTTATATTAACTTGCATCCAAACCTTACCACTTGTCACGCCTACCAACTCATAACAGCATGTATATCAGGGCTGTTCTTATGGGTCGTTTGGTAATTGGTGTCGTTTCGTAACTGGGATACAAATGTTGCTTTTAACTAAGGTACACATGTTAAATAAGAAATAGATGTGACAGTAAAGATTGATAATTTGAAATCATTTGCCTGATTTAAATACAACTTGAGTACTACATGTAAAAAGTAGACATACGTTGTTCCGCATTGAATACTAGATTGACATTTTGTTTAAGATTTAGATACTTTAATGTATGTGTTAAAATAAAGTAATTCAAGGTTGAAAAATGCACGTTTGTTTTGAGGCTCAAACCAACGTTGAAAATCCGAAATACGAAACGCTCTCACGAGTGAGCTCACCGAGCAACCTTTTCTTACGTACTCATTATACAAATGAGCATCGTTTTGGGAAAACTGGGATTTACTGCCTGTGCGTATAGTGTAGTCTTAGACTTCCGCCCTTTTTGCCTACAGCTAGGAAAAAGAGAACTAGGAGACGAGTTTCCATTACGTTCTAGTGTTCCCACACTTCACGGAACACAGGCGTAAATATATCCCGAGTTACTATTCCAGACGTCCGAATTTCCCCAAATACGCTGAAATAATGCAGTGCAATAATATTGACATGGCTAAACGCACAAGCTTGTTTGCGCGCAAAATTATGGATACATTCACATACCCACTCCAGACGCCCGAATATACCCAAATACACTGAATTAATGCAGTGCAAGAATATTTAAATGGCTCACAAACTTTTTTTACGCGCAAAAGTATGGATAACATGTGTATCCGTAGTGTCGGCCTTCTTAATTAAAACACCTAAATAGTTTAAGTGAAAAGATTGATTTTTTTTAAAATACTTATATCTAAGTATAATGTTTATTTTTGGACATAACAACAAAAACTGCATTAAAATCGATAATGCCTTGCCAAATATTGGTGAGACTTAGCTTCTTGTATTTATCAGTAGCATGTACACCGTTCGTCATAATATCGGCCCTTCTGATTGGTTGCTAAGGTTTGTTACTATGCGCATGTTCTTTTTCTATAAATAGTTTTTGTGTGGAAAAACGATAAACAACATTTGATAAACCTACTGATAAACCAAAAAGAAACAAACATAACTATGTTTAATCATAATATCGGCCTGGAATAAACATAACCTTCTTTGAAATGAACACGGAAATCATGAGAAAGATCGCCTTATTAGTCATTTATAAACAGCAAATAAATTAAAACGCCTAAAAATGGAAAAACATTTACTGCCCAGCAATTCTTGAGGGGTTTTCGTAAAAGGCATGATACATTGAAATAGCATCAAAATAAATGAATATATACATTCCTGAATTTTAAGGCAAATCCCAATTTGAAATGGCGCATATGGCTTTTAGCTGAGCACGTGCAGTATATTCCAATTTCATTCATAATCGCAATGCTTACGCGCCCATCTCCGATCTACACCGCAGGCACTCGGCATTAGTTGCTACCGCCCCATTAGCTGCTACCCCCTCAGACAACCCTCAAAATTGTCCATTTGTTTGATAAAATATCAAAACAACAGAAGTAAGTCGAAATTTTTCTTTACTTATATATATAACCGACTACCTTTTTCTGTTTTCAAATTTCGGTTCGAATGTCAGCCGATAGAAATATCCTGTAACAAATTGCTGATATATCTGATTAGGTCATTTAAGTATGCGATTGGGTGTCAAAACACAATGTTTTTTTTCATGCCGTGAAATACCGACACCTTATTTTTCCCAAGAAAGTTCTATTTATTTTCCGTATTTTGTTATATATTAATGTACACATTTATATGTTGACATAACCTTCGGCTTCTATGAAAGCTTTTTCAACACCTTGAACTTTGCGGTTGTATAATATTATTATAAGTGCATATTATTGGAAATTAAATCGAATGAGCTGGCGAAGGAAAATACGAATGTTCATAACACTTTCTTTTATTATCACTGAATCAAACAATACAACTCTAATACCTTTATCTTGAGAGAAATATATGTTTTTTTATCCTCTACAGGACACCAAATAAAGGCATACCATAATCAACACGGGGATCACCACCTAGGAACTGTCAATGCAACGGAAACCACTTTGATAGGCGTTTAGGAAATGCCTTTTTTGTACTGAAAAATTACAATATATTACCAATATTGTTTCGTGATTTAACTGAATTTGGATGACACTTTGTCGTGGTCATTTTACCGGCTAAGTAAAAAAGGAAATACCAGTGAAACATTTTTACCGGTTAAGTAAAAAAGGAAATACCGGTGAAACATCGGCAAAGTGGGAATTGTCTAAGCGTATAGGCAGCTAATTTTCACCCATCAATCTGAAAAAAATAAACGATTTTGTTTAGATTTCCACTTAACGGTGTTATTTGAGAACATATTAAAATTACTGGTTCGTGATTAAGCTTTTCCCCGATGATCACGATGGCGTCAATGGTCATTTTACAGGCAACGTATAAGGCAGTACCAGTTTCTAAAATGGCAGATCTCGTTCGCTGATAGGTCGATATTTATAAGGATATGGAGAATGTGGACCTATATTAAAGGTGTTCATGTAAACAGTTGAACGTTGTGATTTTAGTCATTCGAGTTGTACATGAGAGTACTTGTTTGAACTAGATCATAATATATTAGACACATAATCAACACAACATAATTGGATGTGGCTTCCTATGCACGCAGGTATAATTTAAATATGTTCATGGTCATAGATTTTTTTTCAAATGTTCAAATGGACAGCAAATATGAAATTTCGCCAATTTAATATGCAAATATACTTCCGTACATATTATATCATTACATTCTTTTATTCTATATCCAATACATTCATCCAATGGGCATTCTTCCTATGTACCACGTGAACGTCCAATATATTCCGGTATTGGATCCAAAACGGCTGTATTTTTTCCATATTGGACAGTTGAGTACAAGTGCACTAAGCAATTGTTTTATAACGATCACAGCCGTAACCGAGAAAAAGTATCCGAATGCACAATAATCGATTCACACAGGCGCCTGTCTTGAAAATAGCATAGATGAAATTAAAGCGTCTGTTTACTGGGAAGCGTTTTATTGATGTTGTTATACATGAGGATATGCATATTGCACCATTAAAACAAAGAACACAGAGCTTAAGAAAGGGATATCGAATTAAAAGCTTATAGACGTTTAAACTGTACAATACGTGATATATTTAGACTCGAAAACAGTTTAAAGTCATATTGAGACCTAAAATTGTATGCACCTCCAAATGTACCTCCGTATTGTACAGAAACGTCTAATAACCTAAACATTATGAGATGCAAATACTGCTTTGAAAACCTGTGGAAAAGTGGTATGTTGATTTTTTATTAGAGAGGTCATTTTTCAATTAACTTGGTATTATTGTTAATTTGCTGTTCGGGTTTCCTAAAAGAACTTTTAACGTAAGTGAAATTTTATTAAATTGAATTTTACCAAACAATTAATTTTACACAACATCAACACATGATTTAAATATTTATCTTAGCTCATCTATAATACTTTCATGTAAGGTAACACATGTCGTTTTCTGTGATGGACGACATATTTGAATTGACATTAAAATATTAGTTGCACAATCGGCAAAAAGGCATATTAGTTTAAACTCCGAAAATCGCTACATCGGAAATTGGGGAGTATGTACAATTGTGTAGAACTTCCCGTCCTAGATAAGTTAGCCAATCAGAATTCAGAATTTACATTCGTTAAAACCAATAAGTGTTAGCTTGTCTATGTGAACCAATCATTGCACAACTTGTAAAGAGAAATGAATGCTATATCGAGGTGAATGATTAAACGACATTCATGTTTTAGCAATAGCTGTCATTTATTAAAGCGCATATAGCTTGCTTGTGCAATGGAACTTAATTTGAACAAAACAGAATCTTGCTAATGTCTTGCCTTTTTGTAGGCCTCGAATTTTATAAATAACATACGGAGGTAATGCAGTAATGTTAATTCAGACTGTCAGTTTTGAATTCCATGAAGCACATAGCACAACGTAGCAATTTACTCTAAACTATAACTACGCCGTTCAAAGTATGCTACATATAGACACTACTTATGTATTTGTTTAATGTCTTGCTTAACTTGTTTGTATCATTTAAATAAAACGGCATGCGTTATATTACATATAATTCACATATAAATATGTAGAGTCCAGTATGTAAAAATCATGTATTTTAAGACAGTGTTTGAATGCAACGTAGAGCGGTTTTACTGAACACTCATATCTGTAACGGGACTAAGAATGTGGAATATGGAACACCAAATACATCTATGAACAACCGGTGACTTCGTTATATTTATGATGTAACCTCGATTTCGTAACTCGAATTGGATAACTTAATGGTAAGGACGCCTTTATAAGTCGTGGGAATGAGTATGGTAACTCGTGAGAAAACTTAGTAACACATAGGAACGACTTAGATTTTCTTTAGAAATACTTAGTAACAAAAACGAAATATTTAACTCATGGTTAATACGTAATCATACAATAATACACACATTTTGAACTTTTAAAGCGCGAATGGTTTAATTTTATTATTTACAACTAACACAATTAGGTTAACCTCCATCGTATCAAGCGATCAAAAACATGTGTTTAACAACATAAATTCTGATTGGCTATTCATGTCGTGAGCATGACTTTTTTGTCCTCCCAACTACTTGTTATGTCTTTAACACGAGGTAGTAATCGCGTTTACACGATTAACGAAATCGTTACCATGATTTGCAAGTTTGAAATATTAGGTTGCGGCAAAGTCGGAAATCAAAGATGCACATGCCACATTTATTTTGCCACAGCACGAACGTACCTGTGTTCTTTTTTAAAGATAAAACAACACGTACAGTACATGTTATAGATAGTGTAGGTATATATGAGTAAGTATATATGAGTCGCGTTCTGATACCAGATTAGCCTGTGCAGTCCGCAGATGAAGAAGTGTAGAAGAGACTTCATTCAAACGAAAAATACCGCAAAAGCGGAAAGTGTCGTCCATGATTAGCCTGTGCGGACTGCACAGGCTAATATGGAACGACACTTTACGCAGATGCATTATGCCCAGTTTTCTCAGAATACGACTCATGTTATTTAACAAAAGATGTGTTGGATTGTTCATGTGTATAAAGGCGTTTTTGTTGTTCCACAAACCATTTCTTCTAACTCAATTCAACGCGCAAAAAAAGAACGGAAGCTTGTTTTGCAGTTCATGAAGATGTATTGCAATATGTCACATTATTAAACATTATATTGCCTTATTGTTGACGCTATTGGCATTTTGTAGAAGGTTTTGTCGCCACTCTGCCTTGTAATGGTGCAATGTCCATTTAAAGGCGCAGCAAACCCAAAGTAATATATCAACGTTATTTCGAGTCGTTAAAGCAACTCCATCCCAAAACCGAAACACCCGCGTCATGCAAAAATTGATGTTATTCCATGTACGTTAGAGTCTAGATATCAAACGTATGACTAATATGTAAACACTTTACTATAAAACCAATGAGGCGACACATTAATACTTTGGAACAAGTTCACGCATAGCACTTTTAAGATTAAACGTTCATGTTTTATGAAAGTTCCAGTTCAAATCAATTCATCAATTCATCAAATGTCCCGATAATAATCCGCCGTTGTTAACCCGGAATGCCTTTGCCGTTTTATTACAATTGCACGGAAACCGTTAGCTTAGAAAAGATAAGAAGTGAAGGAAAATCTTTTGTTTTTAGAATGTTCTTATTACTTGTAGAGACAATAAATCAATCACATAGGTATAACTGTTAGGGATCTTGAGGTAATCAAGGCTTGTAGAAAACAATTGTGCAATGGAATGTTATACAATTACCATGGAATCTGTGAAATTGAGATCAATTCAAATCATAAATCATTTCATTGAGGTAACTAGACAGGACTTGGAATTTTTTTTTTAATTTCGATCGGACTCAATGGAAATCGTCAATGACAAACAGGTCAAATTTTGGCAAGATTATCAAGTGTGTAAATGGTCTACTTTGCGAATAACGCAATTTGTTCTTTGTTAATCATTGAACAGTTAATTATAATTCAACGTTTCGAAGTACATCTCATCTTTACTATACCAATCTCTCTACAGCTGGACCAAACTAAAAACAGTCGAAATATAACGTTGAAACACTCTCTAATAAAAGGCACACACTAGCCATTAGATTCGGTCATGGTTCATTGTAAAGAAGTGAAACTCTAGATGCTGGAGCAGTATTGCATTCTCATTATATACAATGTGTTGGTTTTTTATTTATGGCAAGCGACCAATTGCCAAACAGTACAAAACAGCACAATACAAAACAACATAAACACATATACGAATAAATCTGGGTTCACCGCCTTGGAACGGTCTATGCAAAGCATTTGGGGTTTAAATCGGTTTTAGAGCGCTCAACCTCACCCTTTTCCAAGCTATATTTATGATAGATATAAGTGTAAATAAAAGTTTAACCTCATAGCATTGTAACTCAAAATATACAATAATAAAAGGGAATTTAAACGCATTCAAATTAATTACAATTTAATTACTCAATGGTAGGAAAGAGACCACAGCAACAGAGTTACAACTTTTTGAGGAACGATTAAATGAAACTACGAATAGGTGTCAACTACATCCCTTCTTTTTAGAAAAAGATTTAAGAATATAGCATCATAAAGTTAATAGTTCAGATCATCATCGCGCAAATACAGGCAAATATGTAATCGAAGTCCATACTGCTACACAATTAAATTTCTCGAGGGACCACATACCTATAGGTTCGATGTCGAGTTGCTAATATCTAGAGCAATGCTGTACTGACTCGGCTATACAATTACACATATGCTTGTTGATTCAACTCTCGCAAAGTGTAAAGCTTGTGATATACATGTCTGTCTTACAAAGAATGCATTGAACGTGTAATTTTATAAAAACTCACAGAAGATGAGATCAGACAGTTAATAAATCAATTATAAACAAAGTCCTGCGAAATTGATATCTTACCGACAAAAGTGTTCAAGTTCTTTTTGAATGAGCTTCTTCCAACCATCTCCAAATTAGTAAACCTTTCCTTGGCACAAGGTGTATTCCCTGCGAAGTGAAAACAGGCGGTAGTTAGACCGCTTTTTAGAAAGCCGGCCTTTAACTGACCTTTTCAAATTACAGACCAGTGAGTAATTTGCCATTTCTGTCAAAATTAATTTAAAAATCAGCACTCTATAGATTAAACAAACATGTTAGTGAAAATGATCTTCTCCCTAAGAACCAGTCTGCCTACAGACAATATCACTCTTGTGAGTCGGCATTGCTAAGACTTGTTAATGATCTCCTAGCTGTAATGGAAAACCAAGAGGTAACAGCACTCATTGCACTAGACCTTAGTGCTGCTTTCGACACCGTAGATCATGACATACTCTTAGATGTCTTGAAAAGTCAATATGGCGTTTGTGATGTGGCGCTGGACTGGATGGACTCAAACTTGCGGCAGCGAAGTTGTTGTGTACGTGTGAACGGATGTATGTCAAAACCACGTGAGTTGAAATGCAGTGTCCCACAAGGAAGTTGTTTGGGTCCTTGGCTCTACCTCACCTATGCAGGAACAATTTTTGACATAGCACCCCCTTCCATCTCTGTCTATGGCTTCGCAGACGACCGTACTGCCAGCAAACGTTTCAAACCGATTCTATCGGAAGAAACTGAAGCCATCAACGAACTCCAAGAATGTGCACAAGAAATAAACAAATGGATGAACAGTAACAAGCTCAAAATGAACGCTTCAAAAACTGAATACATAGTGTTTGGAAGTCGCCCTCAATTAAATAAATGTAACACTCAGGCCATTGATGTATGTGGTGACAAGATCAAGCGACAAAGCAGCATAAAATATTTGGGCGCATTATTGGACGAAACCCTGAACTTTAAGGAACACGTTAAAAGAAAGTGTAGATCTGCAATGTTGAATTATTTCAAAATAAAAAGCATTCGTAAATACTTAACACAAGACGCCACAGAAACACTAGTTCTTTCTTTAGTCATTTCCCATTTGGACTATTGCAACGTTATTTTGTACGGCATCTCCCAGAGTGAATTGGCAAAATTACAGCGTATTCAAAATATGTGCGCTTAATTGGTTTTGAGCCGTAGAAAAAGTGACAGTTCAAAACAATCACTCCATGACCTGCACTGGCTGCCAATCAAGGCTAGAATCGAATTCAAAATTCTTACATACATGCTTAACTGTTCAACTGGTAATGCCCCTGCCTATTTGACAGAACTTCTATCCACGCCGATTTCTAAACGCAATCTTAGATCATCAGCATCATCACTAGGCTGTTTCAATGTACCTTTCAACAAGAAAAGATCATTCAGTGATAGAAGCTTCAGCACTGTAGGTCCAAAAATATGGAACAACCTACCTTTGAGTTTAAGACAATGTACTTCAATAGACACTTTAAAAAAACGACTTAAGACATACTTGTTTGAGAGTTTTTTTTATATTTTTAAGGTAATACGTGATGTACCTGTGTATGTTTTTAATTTGTGTTTAGATTTTTTAAATTTTCTATTGTACAACGCCATTGAATATGTTTTTATACGTACAAATAGGCGTTCAATCAAATGCTCAAGTTTCAATAGTCTCCTGTTTCAAAGCTGGCTTCCCATAGTCAACATCAACTGTGTATTGTATTCGTCCACTGTAAAAAGATGTGTCATCTCATGCTATTACTAGTCTGGACCAAAATAGAGGTATTATGATCATATATTTAAAAAAAGGACAGCAGTATACCTTACCAAATGCGTGTTACCACTAAACATAATTATATATGTAGTTAGTATATATTTAGTGCTGCAACTACTGATAAGTATGTAACACTTCCGTTGTATATTTCTTACACTTATGAAATTGTATTTCTACCTATGTATGCTATAAAGGCAGTCCAAGAAGGAATAGTGCTTCTAGCTAGGTGTAATATATACGCAATTAACACGTGATATTATCTGATCCGATAATTGCCGCTTCTTCAAACCGACTTAACATGCATTTGCAAGAACGTATTGTGTTACAGTTGTTACGATACGTCAGTCAAATATAGGACAATTAAAGGCGATGAAAGCACATTGTTGTCAAAGACGCAGAAAATATCTCGGGTTATAATTGACTATTCAAGTATCATGAGATGTTATGTTCGGAAAACAATGATGTATCATTGCGTTTGATTGTATCTGCACGTTAAGGCAAATTTAACAATACACTTTCCTGGTGGGAGGCCAATGAAGGCCATGATTAATGGTTCTGATATCGCAGAAAATTGTTGTTGCCACATCATTAATGATGCTTTTTGTTGTTTATTTCGCAATTGGCACGTTATACTTCTGGCTCTTATACAAAGTGACTCGCTTAACTGCAAAACATGTTGCCAGCGCCACTCGGGCTAAACCTGCGCTATCGCTCATGACCAGATGCGCAGGCTGGTATAAAACTTCGCTGGTTACTTAAGGCATAAGACTCATTATCGCATGACCTGGCCTATAAAGTGATCCATTTGTTTTATTTCTTATTGTATGATCCATAATTTTTTTTACAGTAGTTTTCGCAAGCATACTTGCCTTGTTTGTAACAGTTGCCTAAATTTTACGTAAAGGGTCCATTAAAACGATAACAACAATAATGTAGAACTCGTTTTTAGATCATCTTACCGACCACAGCACAAAGCTAATTATCCCCACGCTTTTCGGAGAAAAAGTGAGGATTATGTGGTCTGTCCGTACGTCCGTCCTGGCCACTATCTCATCCTACTCTATTAGCACTAGAACCTTGAAACTTACACACATGGTAGCTATGAGCATATGTGCGACGATGACGGCAATGGAATTTTGATCTGATCCCTGGGTCAAAAGTTATGGGGGTTGAGGTGGGGCCGGGTTAGAGATTTTCCTGCGACCGCGATTCGAAAAATGATCATAACTACTGTGTCCCTTCAGATTTTGCTTTCATTTTTGGTATACATATGTATCTAGACAACAAATTTCCATGCGCATACAATTTTAAACCCCTGTGACCTTGACCATGAACTTGAGATTAGCGTTCAGGTTTCGAAATATGTGACCGCGATTCGAAAAAGGCTCAGAACTACTGGTTCCCTTCAGATATTGCTTTCATATTTGGTATGCATGTGCATCTGGACAACATCTTTTCATGCGCATAATTTTTTAACCTATGTGACCTTAACCTTGAACTTGAGGTCAGCGTTCATGCTTCCAAATTTGCGACCGCGATTCGAAAAGGGCTCATAACTACTGTGTCCCTTCAGATATTGCTTTCATATTAGGTATTCATGTGTATCTGGACATTAGCTTTTCATGCGCATAACATTTTTGACCCCTGTGACCTTGACCTTGAACTTGAGGTCAGCGTTCAGGTTTCGAAATCTGCGACAGCGATTTGAAAAAGGCTAATACCGACTGGACAACACCTTTCCATGCGCATGAAATTTTTTAACTTGGGGTCCGCGTTCAGGTTTCGAAATATGCGACCGCGATTTAAAAAAAGCCCATAAACGTCTGTGTCCCTTTAGATATTGCTTTCATTTTTGGTACGCATGTGTATCTGGACAAGACCTTTCCATGCGCATACAATTTTTGACCCCTGTGACCTTGACCTTGAACTTAGGGTCCCCGTTTAGACTTTGAAATCTTGTATGTTGTTATCTCCGCCGTCTGTCCGTTCGTCCTGGCCACTATCTCCTCCTACACAATTAGCTCTAGAACCTTGAAACTTACACACATGGTAGCTATGAGCATATGTGCGACAGTGCATTATTTGGAATTTTGATCTGACCCCTGGGTCGAAACTTAAGGGGGTTGGGGTGGGGCCGGTTCAGAGATTTTCACTTATTTTTTAAGTTATTTTACATTAACTTCTTCATTTCTACACCGATTCACTTCATATTGATACTGAACATATCTTATGACAATACGGTCAATCTCAACTATAATTGTTTATAAACCTAAACTTTAAAACATGCGGTTTTACATAAAACTAATACACTATTTTTCCTAGGCGGTATTATTATTCAACACATACTTTTTGAGACAAAAATTCAAATATCCATGTTTCCAATATCCAAGTATCTGACAGAAACTTAACATTTGTCCGAAACTTAAATATCATAGCAACGTATTTTCTCAACTGCAAATATAAGAACACCAAATACTACTTAAGTCAAATGAGACACAGTAACTTAATTGGATTAAATGAAGTATGGGGTATAATGTCCACTTTGTCAAATAAAACACCATTATTTTTAACAGAAAGGCTATAAATATAGCCGACTGTCGCAAACAGAAGTCAATAAACGATGAGATTTGTATAATGGAATCTTGAGGATTTTGACAATACAGTCGAAACTGACCTAACGGCCACCTGAATTTACCGGTCACCTGCAGACAACGGCCAGTCTGGAATCCCCCCGACGAAAAACTCTCTATATTACACTTGAATTTAACGGCCACCTGGCCATAACGGCTAACGGCAACTATATTCCACTCCGAAATTCATGTTTGACCTGAAATCAACGGTCACGCGTTAGTCGTCTTAAGTCGCGAAAATTAAAAACACAGCACATGATTTGTCCGTCTATTTTGCAGTTAAAGCGTCTGAAAGCGTTACTTGTCTTTGATATTATAAAAACGGCCCGCTGCGAGTAAACAAATCATAAGGTATTGAGGAGGTTTCTTTTCCGGGGATAATTGTGGGGGTGTCTTCAAAAGAAAATATGTCAGAGTTTGTGACACGTTTAAAGTAATTATCGCTTATTAAACGACCGATAAGTTAGTACATTGTACTTACAGCATTGAGTATCGATTTAAAAAATGAAATATTACATTTTCGGATCATTCTTTAAAAGAATTTTCTAGCGTACACAACATTTGTTTAAAGCAAGCGGAATAATAAAACACGGAATAACAATGAGTGGTAAACGTAAGTTCCTCACATTAGAGGAGCGAGTCAAGTGTTTGCAACTGTTTGAATCAGGAAAAAGTTTGCGTGTTATAGCAAGTGAGCTCTGTGTTGGACGTACGCAAGTGCAGAGTGTGCTTAATCGTAAGCGAGAAATTATGTAAGAATATGAATCGAATTTAAATGTGATTTTGAAGCGTCGAAATATGACACGGAATGTAGCGGGTTGTACGATCTGATGTTTAAGTGGTTCACTAGGTTTGATTTTAAGGGCAGCAATGGTTAGCTGGAATTATTCTTGAAACGCAATAATATCGTGTTTAAAACTCAAAGTGGGGAACGCTGCTGCGTGTTTCGCGGGATCTGTTTGATGAAGACATTGGGGATCTGACGGCCGTTGATAAGGACCTGGCCATTTGTGATACCAACATCACGGACAAGAGTTCGAAAGAAGATAAGCGAGTTTTTTTTAGCGTGGAGTGAATTGTAATGATTGTTGCGAGTGATAATGGTTGTATATGTTTGTAAGTTTTTTGCGTGATAAGTTATCTTGTTTTTTGTGCATGATGTGCTATGGTTTTTTTTAGATAAGAGTGAATGAATGTTTGTATTTTGTATGATGTTGTTGAATTAAAATGCCTTTTGTGTGATGTTTGCGTACGAATAAAATTTAACAAACTTTGTGCGTCTTTTTCTTTGAATTAGAACGGTACAACTACACCGTACTATCGGTTTTTAAACTTGTATGGACGAGACATTAACGGTACGTTACAAGCTTTATTTGCTGAATGATCGAGATGCATGTGTAAACAATTTTACTAGCGTTGATAAAGTCATTGCTTTAGTTTAATAACAATATGAAATTAAATCAATCTATAAGATATTATTCTGTATTATTCAATGTCAGTAAATTTTGTTATTATGCTTAGTTAACGGCAATGAGCATTTGTTTTACACTGTATGCAAACGGCTGGGTGGGGTAACGACGTA
The DNA here is from genome assembly GCF_020536995.1 of Dreissena polymorpha. Classification (NCBI taxonomy): domain Eukaryota; kingdom Metazoa; phylum Mollusca; class Bivalvia; order Myida; family Dreissenidae; genus Dreissena; species Dreissena polymorpha. Next base: position 99,832,569 of record NC_068358.1, on the reverse strand, counting down.
GCAATACTACCAACTGAAAAACCATCTTAAAATTGTGATCTGAATTCAACGATCACCTGTGGACAACGGTCACTTTGGTCATTTCCTTTGACTGACCGCTGAATTCAGGTTTGACTGTAAATTAAATTGGAAAAGTAATTATGTCTCTCAACTCAATCAGTAATACCAACATTTAACGGGCTGTGTGTTCACTATACAATAAGTCATTTGTGTTCGTACGTACATTGTCTAAGTACATAAGTATTATAGGAACACATTATAGAAACCTCATGGTGTTGGGATAAACTGCAGCTGTATGAATATTTAAACATAAACGATAAAAGCATCGTTGAAAATTGAAATTAAGAATAATCACGATTTAATCATTTATTTTTTTTATGTGGTATCTGTCAATGCACACAATGTTTATTACGACTACTTAAAAGCAAGCCCTGTCTGGCGATTGGTTCAGGTAAAGACTCCGAACAAATCATCGGTAACTAACGCAGTTTCCGTTGTCTTGGTTTTTAAATGTATGAAAAGACGTGAATATGAAATATGTAACATGTTTTGTTTATTAAGTGGTATATTCTGATATCAGAAATATCATTGTTCTAAGCCATCAAGCATAAACGTTCAGAACTTATTGATACGATGTTTATTGTTAAGTAAAAAGATAGCTATGTATGAGAAAGAAATACACAGTATGCAGTAGTACAAAGTTCTGGCAGATTCGGAGAAATACATGTGTGCTGCTGATATGTCAGCTCTCGATCTTGCAACGTATGCATTCATTATGCATGAAACTACAATATATGTTAACACGCTTAAAATATGATACATATTTAAACGCTGCCATATATGTTAATAAAAACGACACATACATATTAAAAATGCTTAATGCAACAAGTTCACTTATAAGTTTAATCAACGGAAATAAATAAACACAAACACGACACATAAATATGAAACAATACTGAATGCAAAATGCTCACTGCAAATTTAACTATTGTATTATTATATCGATATAATGAACATCACAGGCACTAATCTATAACACGAAAGTTAAGTATGCGGTAATAAAGACATGAAGCTGAATCGACAAATACATATAACACAAGACTAAATGACAAAAATTTATGTTAATTTTTAACAATCCAATCGATTCAACAAAAATCCCGAGCGCCAGTCTATAGCAAATAGTTTAAATCATATAAAATTCGAAATAAATGTCATATTAAATAGCAATATATCTGCATTCCGTAAACTTTTCTATGAAAATACTGATCATTTGAAAGATGTAATGGAAACTACTACAACTAGAATGTTTCAAAATGTAAACTTCTTTCATTATGTGATTTGAAGTATTCGGCTTATGTACACGGCGGTCGACTTGAAATCGAATATTTAACTAGACTATTGCCAAGCAATATATGTCCCCTACCGGCTCCACCATTGTCATATATTCCACCATTATCAGAATTTTTTGTTGTTGCCATAGCAACCACAATTTTTGACGTAGGAACAAAATGAAATGACGTGCATAATGTCCATATTACCATCTATCCATGTTTTAAGTTTCATGAAAAAATATGAAGAACTTTTAAAGTTATCACAGGATCCAGAAAACCACCATTATCAGCAGTATTTCTAGTATAATTGTTACCATAGCAACCCGAATTCTTGACGCAGGAACAAAATGAAATGACGTGCATAATCTCCATATTGCCATTTATTCATGTTACAAGTTTTCTGAAAAAATATGAAGAACTTTTAAAGTTATCGCAGGATTCAGAAAAGATTGACGGACACACTGACAGAGCGCAAACCATAAGTCCCCTCTGGTGAAATCGGTATGGGACAACAATGATGTTTATGGTTAGTTTGTGGTGGTAAAACGCAGAAATAATCTGACGCAGTTATCTGCAGTTTACACAAAATAAACCCAGTCTTGTTACTGGCTATTAAGCTATTTAAATACATGTAATATTGATAATATAAGAACTATACAGTTTCAAATAATATGCATATACTTTCTCAATATAAAGAAGTGAAACTCCAGCTGCTGGAGTAGTATTGAATTATTGATATAAACAATTAGTAGGTCCTTTATTTAAAGCGAGTGACCGATTGCCAAAACAGTACAAACAGGACAATACAGCACAATACAAAACAACATAAACACAAATAAGAATAAAGCTGGGGTCACCGCCTTGGAACGGTCAATGCAAAGCATTGGGGGTTTAAACCGGTTTTGGAGCGCTCAACCTCACACTTGGCCCAGCAATATTCATAATACATGTACGCGTAAATAAAATTTAATCTCATAGCATTGTAACTAAAATTAAACAATAATAAAAGGGAATTAAAACGCATTCAATTTAATTACCATTTAATCACTCAATGGTATTGAAGATACCAGAGCAACAGAGTTACAACTTTTTGAGGAACGATGGAATGAAACTATGAACAAGTGTCAACTACATTCCTTCTTTATAAAAAAAGATTTAAGAATATAGCATCATGAAGTTTATATTTCAGATCATCATCGCACAAATACAGGAAAAAGCAGCAATAATAGGTGTAAAAGTTCCATATTACATTGCTTGGTTGTTTATGTACTGCTAAAAAATAAATCAAACAAGAAACGCCTGTCACAGAGAAAATAAAAATAAAATTATAAACTCAATGACCTATGCATGTAGATTACAACTACGAAAGTTGGTCGTATGACGTCACAAAAATCCATGTACCCAGAGAAAGAGTTATGACGTAATTGACGCGCGAAAACACAATGACGTGAACAAAATCCAGGGGCAGTACTGTAAAGTTAAAATAAAAATATTAATGGGGCGGTACTGCAAAATTAAGCTACTAATAAAACAAGTTTAGGTGATTAAATATTAAGAATCAAATGTATAAAAAATAGTAATTCCATTAAAGCGACATTATTGGAATCAAACAGTATATAGGTGTTTTGACAACTGACGACATAAATGATTTGATGTAAGATGTGTGTCTAAATGTAGTTTTCATGCAGATTTGTGCATACGACACAAAGACACAATTATGCTCAAATGTGAAAAATGCCCATAATATCTAATAATTCCAAATTTTAAGCGAAGAAAGATATAGTGAATCAAAAACCATCAAGCACGTGTTTTTAATTACATCAGCAGCATATCGTTTTGATAAAAACGTGTTAAATAAGTTGAAAAGTTTAATATGAACATTTTCTTTAACATATTTTAATTTGCGGACACGCTCCAAAACATCTCCATAAAATGATGGATGGGAAATTCCATTATTTAAATGCCATTAAAAAAAAACATTATATTTTGAAATTAAATCACCATACTTTGAGTGAAATTAAGCGAATTTACTTCTTAGGTTATGATACAAAAAGCCTTGTTTTAGCAATTTCTTTGTTTATAAAAGATTACGATCATTAAAATCTTTAATACATGGACATGCTCTGGCATAACGTACCAACTGTGAAATGTAAACACCATAGGAAGGACCTTTAGGGATGTTGCCATCTAGGAACGGAAAATGCACAATTTCAAAGTTAAAGTCGTCCCGTTTGTCGTATAAACTAGTTTTAATCATATTATTATTAATAGTAAGATGTAAGTCTAAATACGCAGCGCTGTGTTGGATTGAGACGATCTATTTAAGATAAGTTTGTTGGGGTAGATTTTGTGAATATATTGTTCAAATAATGGTTTAGTTATTTAACGCATCCGATTGTTGTAGTATTGGTACATTGTGTATGGCAATGAAGATATTTGTTCAGTAAATGATTTTAATACAATAAAACACCTACATGAAACACTATTTCCCAGTGATTGTCTTTTGTTTATCCTTCCAGTTAAGTTTACGCTATATATGTTGGTATTTCAAAAGTGTTTTGGTGACAGTTTTTTACCGACACATTCTCAATATACTTAGATAATTTATTAAGAGCCGAAATAGTTCGTAAGACTTCCACATATCGGTGTCCTTCTGTGTAAATACACATTCATTGTTAAAGAAAACGTCTTTGTGTTGAAATAATATTCGTAACTCGGTACAAAGCTTCATTCGATATGGTTTCGTAAGTTTGAATCTCCTCAAAACGGAATCGTGAAATCGTAAAATTGATGTTTTTGTGTAAAATAATCATTGTATCAAATGTTTGTCAGAAATTGCTAATTTATATTTTTACTACATGAAATTGTCACATACAACCTACAATCGTCAAATCGCACTTTATGTTTGAAACGAAAGCGATACAGGACCATTTTCTCCCGAGTATTAATGCATTGAATTGACTTCCAGCGTGTTTACGATAGCCGTTTCCATCCCTGTAAATAATTACCAATACGTCCTTACAATGCCCATACAGACTGTATCGTGGACATTAGGAGATAAATCGCGAAGAGATGAAAGTAATATATATATGTATACGAAACACTTTACATGGGATGTGCCCCATATGTGTCGTTCCCTTATGTTTTCTTTCTGAATACTACAATTTTGGTACGGTGAAAATGTTTTTTGTATTGGTATTATTAATATGTAACTGATATTTTGACCGAAATGGTTATTGAGTAATTATACGGTGACTATAGTCAATGCACGCGTATGATAGTTACAGCTTACATAATAATACGTGTTTACAAATCATCAATACAATCATCGTCTTTATGCAAACATATGTTAATTAACGCACGATTAACATTGGTCTATATACTGTCCGTTTTATTGAGCTCAAGGCTTAATGGCTTATTAATATTTACGTTTAATGACACATGGCATGTTTGCATGTTGTACTGTTAAAATAATGATTTACCACAGCAAACATCTTACGCGAATTATTCGTTCAAGTGTTTTTGCTTAAAATGCACGTGGTTTCATTGACATAACTCGCAAATTATATGGACAAATGCCGCAATCATGTTGACATTGTCTGTAGTAAGAGACATGTTTTTTTTTCAACTAGTCTTAAATTATTATTTTTTTCTCCCCGAATCGACAAATGTTGTTTATTTTGTATATTTTGTAGTAAGTATCAAGTTGCGCTATTGATTGTGAAGAACTATTCTAAATAAGTAATGAATCCTATTGTTTATTCCTCTGCTTATTAGGAATTGGTTCCAGTGAATCGAAAACGCAAGGCAAATGCAGTCAAAACAACTGCACATTGTTAACGAAAAAGTTGAACAATTTTCTAGAACAGAATATCAGATAACATTCGCAAATGCGAAACTCTGGCTGCCGCTAAGCGTTTTCTTGATTAATATTACAAGTGTGTTATTTCATTTAGATATTTTCTAAAATTGAGAAAGTAAAATGATCCACGTGACTCTATTTTGTCAATAACCTAATCATAACAAGTGTTTAAGAACAACATGCAATTTCCAAAAAAAAAAACACGCTGTAATTAGTACATTATCATACAACAAACATGTGTATTGCCTTTCAAACTGTTCGGCGAAAATATCTCAGATTAGATTTAAAGAGTTTTATGAATTTGTTTGCATAATTGAATGTCATTTTGTACAAACTGTTTGTAAATGCGGTTTCATCAATTTAACGCCGTTATGGCGCAATAACATTATTCAATATTACTTTAATATTGGAAATCGTGATGAGAGACTGGAAGGTATGATGTTAACGCCACCGTATTAACCGCAAGGCATCTCACTGCTGATTTGATAATTAAAAATTAGGTTTTATTAAGTTATGATAACTAAGTCATAAACATCCGCCAAATAAATTCGGGCACAGCCCCATTCATTAATTCTTTTCACAATCCATAGTTTTATTGTATCAATAGCAGATGTATTCAGGAGAGTATGATTGCGTTGAAAGAGTTGCCATCCTGCAAAACTCTATTAAATATTTAAAAAAATCAGTTGCAATGTTTTTTCCACAGCGCAGATAAACTTCAAAGACGGTCACTAACACAGCTGTCGTCAACGACGCGATTTGCATTCTGTTCAGAACAAACGTTATCTCAAGTAATATTAATGACATTCTTAAACATACATGTACATATATAGCTACGTAAAATGACAATTATACAATCGCATATTATATGATTGTATGGTATAATTTCTACCATCGTGGTATCAGACGCAAGCAAATCATCTGTCATTCTTAAAATTAAAACTTATAAGTCAGTGCAGTAATTTCCGGTCCCGAGACAAACTTTTATACTTGAGAAAAAGTTTCCGGACTTACGCATCTATGTTCTAGTACAGAACATTTGATGTTACCTAAGACACATACCATTGAGCATCAAACAGTATTTGCTTGTATTTAGATAAAACATTTCTGATGAAATATTAAATGCTAACGGAGATCCATACGTTTAAACTTTGTTTCAAAACATAATAAACAACCCGTTATTTCAGGTAGGGAATTAATTTTAAATTCAATACTTTCGATCCAAAATTTGACTACAATACTATTGGAGGTAGGGCATCACAAATCAATGAATGCATATCTAACAAATAATATCGAGATGACTTAGTCGAAAGTAACTTATAGAGTGTACGTTTAGATGTTTTGGAATATAATAAATGAATATGTTCAAAGCATCATTATCGTATTCGTAAGTGTTCAATATTAACGAATTTGTCAAATTGTTGCCCGAAACATTGCATTAGGCATACAGTTCAACCAAAAAGATCGGAAATTTAAAAAGATAGTAGTTTATCTTTTGTTAGTGATTTGCAGTTTAAAAACTGCACATTTCTAAAGTATTAATGCGCGCAGTTTCGCTTATACGTGAGATAATATGGCAGCATATAGTCGCCCATCAAAGGTATTCATGCTATAAAGTAAGCGTAACCTTAGGCATTGATGAAATGGAATATGCCAAATGGAACACCATTCTTTATAGAATATTAAGTCAGAACATCCCAACAAGAAGAGTATAATATAATTGCAGATACAAAATCTTACTTGAACTTACCGCGTTTCTGTTTCTGAGGTTTTATTAAATAGAAAATGATTGGTACTATGAGGAACTAGCGCTGTTTCGTTCAGATGCCACATACACTCTACTACCAATAGTAATGATTTTATAGCGATAAGACATTAATTACCAAACGTACATTAATTTAACCCCTATCACTTAGATACGTATTTTACCCATTTATAGTCCCTAAGAAAGTTAAAAAGGCGGTCAACCAGAATGCTATATTTCACGAAAAAAGAAAAGTTCTCAAATACCGTATTCTTTTACAATGTTTATTTTAAATTGATAACACTATCACGACTGGTAAATTACATTACTTGAAAAATGTTGTTAAGTGTGCATATATTTTCAGTATATTTGGTAATAACATTTTTCTGAGTATGTCTACCAGGTAATTTGGAGAGTTCTGTTGTTTCGTTATATTTTGTGAAACTACGAGGATTGCTTTTATAAAGTATAAAATATAACGCTCATTGTATGAACATGCATGGCGAGGGTTCTAAATGGCAGACGTTTTACTCTTTTTACTCCAGGACTCCAGGGATCAGTGATTCGAGCCCTGTTCAGGGTTACCTTTTGTTCTTTTTTTCATTTTATTCTTGATTTTTACTGGAGATTATTATATCACATGATTAAATTTATCAATATAAAGCATTTAATGACGGCATTTTAGACCTTTTTTTCGTCAATATGGTTGACCGTCCCTTTAATTTTAATTAAAGACCTTACTTACTACATTCAAATTTTAAAGGCTTCATTTCCAACCCTAAGATGCGGATGAGCAGCAAACAGCATAACACCTGAACAGACTGCAAGTTACTCGCAGGATGTTCTAGTTTTAAGCTGTTTGCACGTAGCCGTTTTCACTTTGCTTCTGATGGGGAATGGTTTAATATATCCAATCAATTCTAAAAACATAACATCTGCAAAATTATTTGCAATTTGATAATGGTGATTTGTTTTCTTTCTTTACATACTTAATCATAAAACTTACAAAAATGCTATCCAGCAGCAGCAAGAACAATAATTATATATTTTTATCATTTGAATATTAGGCAGAAAACAATATTGTTAGAACTTTATTTACTGTCAGAGTGCTTTTCAATAATGTGATTTGAGCTATTGCAACATCATATCTTCGACAGTGGTTGGTACGTTTATGTCACGCCAACACATCGCGGAAAGTATCAGCCTTATGCACTTATGTAATACTGAACGTCTATATGAATGTTTTCAATACAACATTAAGAAATAAAACCACTGTAAACGTATATCGCACAATTAAGGGGGTACCAATTTTCTTCCATCAGACTAGACTGGTCTTGGAAACCAATTGTCAATGCTTTTCCAGAAAAACTGTAAAATGTAATGTACTAGAAATTTCTTTCACTCATTTAATGTTACCTCGCTGTCATGGTAATCAGCTATGATGGCTCTTGTTGTTAAACATATTAACTAACAGCTTTTTTTGAATAAATAATTTATAAAAATATAATAACAATATTTACCGCCAGGTTTCCATATTTTAACACAGATACACTGTCCAAAAAGTCGCATATAACTCGATATACGTTTTGTTTAATATTCAAAATATGACATTTATATATTTATTAGTGGATTTATTCTAGCAATTGATTAACTTTAATCAATGAAGAATCTCAAATGTGACTTGTACTTTATTAATGTGTTAAATGATTTTCATCTACAGAACATATAACATGCAAAATCTCGAGATAGTCAACCGTTTAAACAATATAATGACTTAAATTTATTTCTATAAATTATATAACAGCTTTGCGTAAATGTGTTTATTAGTAAATGACTCTTTCAATTTGCATTTGAGATATGGGACAGCATTCACACACAAATATTAACAAGATTTGGTAAGAAGGAAACGAACATTATCAAGGTGAAGGGAATGTAAGAGTTGTGACCCATGTCATGTTAAAATGCAAAGTAATATATCAATCTGGAAGGCTTAGCACGTATTTTACATTCAAAAGGAATTTTGATTCGAACCATACCTAAAAGTCATAAAACAAATTAAATATAGAATAGCATTCAGTAGATTCAGACTACCTTTACACACACTGGAAATAGAACAAGGGCGTTATTATAATATAAATAGAGAAGACAGAACATGCAAAATCTGTAATTCACATTTAATTAAAAACGAATATCATTTTATCCTAACTAGTCCATTATACTCTCACCTAAGAGGAAAATACTAAAAACCATACTAATGCAGATGACCAACGATAACAAAATTTAAAATACATATGTCCACAAACAATAAAGGTGTACTGATAAACATAGCAAACTATATATATCACGCAAACAATTTAAGAGAAGAACCTGTCAGTGATTAATCGATCAATGAATTCACTAATCATACACTATCGACACTTTTTCCATATACCTACTTTTAAATATATCTTGTTTATTATTTAATAAAATCCTTTGTATATATATATATATATATATATATATATATATATATATATATATATATATATATATATATATATATATATATATATATATATATATATATAGAAGAGCATGTACATTATTTGTTTCACGTATGTATTATTCTATGACAACTTTATCACACTATCTCTTACTTTGTTAAAATTGTTGATTAAACCTTTAAGCTTTTTTTCTCAATATGTCAGAATCATATCCACATTACAGGTATTACATCCAATCAATTAATAAATAAACATTGACATTTTCAGATTTCAGACTATTAATAAATTTCAATAAGATTAATAGTTTTCTTCCTCCTCTATCAGATACTAAATACAATCATTTGAACCAGAAGTATATTTGTATTCACTATTGTAGGCTAGAAGTATTATTGTAAGCTTTATTGCTGACATTAATGTTGTTGTTGTTGTCATGTTACCTTCGTTTTAGATCCTGATGCTTAAATTAGTATAATTAAGTTATATGAACTTGCACCTAAAACCTTACCACGTGTCACCAACTCATAACAGCATGCATATCAGGGCTTTTCTTACAGGTCTTTGGTAATTGGTGACGTTTCGTAACTGGGATACAAATATAATTTTTAACTGAACAACACATGTTAAATACGAAATACAGGTAAAGATTGATAATTGGAAATCATTTGCCTGATTTATATACAATTTAAGTACTACATGTAAAAATAATAGATTGCAATTTTGTTTAAGATTAAGATACTATAATGTATGTTTTAAAATAGTGTAATTCTAGGTTAAAAAATGTACGCATGTTTTGTGACTGAAAAATCCAAAATACGAAAAGCTATCACAGCTGAGCTCACCGAGCAACCTTTTCCTACGTACTCATTATACAAATGGGCATCGTTTTAAGAAAAATGGGATTACTGCCTGTGCGTTTAGTGTCGTCTCAGACTTCCGCCCTTTTTGTCTCCAGCTAGGCAAAGGATAAATTAGGAGACGAGTTTCCATAACGTCATAGTGTTCCCACACTTCATGGAACACAGGCGTAACTATATCCCGAGTTACTACTCCAGACGTCCGAAAATCCCCAAAAACGCTGTTATAATGCAGTCCAATAATATTAACATGGCTAAACGCACAAGCTTGTTTTCGAGCAAAATTATGGATACATTAACAAACCCACTCCAAGCGCCCGAATATACCCAAGTACTGAATAAATGCAGTGCAATAATATTAACATGGCTAAACGCACACGTTTGTTTACGCGCAAAATTATGATTAACATGTGTATCCGTAGTATCGGCCCTCATAATTACATCATCTGAATAGTTTAAGTGAAAAGATTGAAAAAATGCATTTTATTCCTTATATCTATATTCTTATGTTTATTATTAGATATAACAACAACAACTGCATTAAAATCGGTAATGCTTTGTAACAATATTAGCGAGAATAAGCTCCAAGTAGTATTAGTTTCATGAACACCGTGTCTCATAATATCGGCCCTTCTGATTGGTTGCTAACGTTTGTTACTTTGCGCATGTTCTTTTTCTATAAACAATTTTTTAGTGTAAAAACGATGTACAACATTTGATAAACCTACTGATAAACCAAAAACAAACTAAAATAACTGTGTAGTCATAATATCGGCCTGGAATAAACATGACCTACTATCAAATGAACACGGAAATCATGAGAAAGATCGTCTTATTAGACATTAATACACAGCAAATAAATTAAAACATCTAAAAATGGAAAAACATTTACTGCCCAGCAATTCTTGAGTGAATTTTCGTAAAAGGCATGATGTCATGAGGAGGGCATATTCTATGAGAACATGGGAAACATTCACAAACCCACACTTATTTAGTACCAACCTTCAACATACTATCAAAATAAATGAATATATACATTCCTAGTTGTGATAAACATAACTGTCTTCGTCCTACGTCCGGCGACAGTTATGAATCCAAAAGGTCTTTTCAATGGAGCAAGTGCCGGAGTGAATCACACCGGCATGATTTTAAGACTTATCTTACAGTGTAGAGCATTAAACTTGAACTATTTGAGGACAAAAAAGAATTTCCAGTTCATACGAGTAAAAATTTCTAATGAAACATACCAATTAAAGCGTTATTTCCACTTTTTCCAAAACCAACATAAGGATCAGAGTGATTTCGCCTAGATCGTCCGCCATCTTGAAACAAAACGTTGGAATTTCCGGTTTGACCTTATTTGCATAAGTTTTTGGCAGCCAATCAGAAAATAGGTCAGAAACCCATTTTCATATATGGAAATCGTATCCATATATGGAAATCGTAGTATTTTTCAATAAAGCCAACATGGCGGCCTACGTAAATGCGATCGAGAGAGTAAAAGAAAAATACGGTTTAAATGTTACCCTGAAGCCACAGCAGACTGATATCATCTCGTACTTATTAGATGGATGCGATGTTTTTGGATTGCTACCAACTGGATTCGGAAAATCAATGACTTACATCTTTGTACCATTGATTTTAGACGAGGTTAGTTCTTCCCCCACCCCTTCCATTATGATTGCAAATCACGTAGATGTAAACTATAATGCTGCAAACAAATTCATAATAGAAGAAGCGGTCACAAGAGAGATGCCGACTTTAGCATGATCAATGTTTTATAACCTCTGGGCAAGTATAGATCAGGCCTTTTTTGGGCCAATTTTAAAGCCATTATTTGGTTTATATTCCCTATGGCAAAAAGTATCTTTTTTTTTTACCAAATTGAAGATTAAAATTCCCAATTGATGCTTAGAAAAAAAAAAGTATTGAAATAACAACAGGTTTACTTCTAATTATTAGCCCTAGATTAACCCATTTATGCCTAGTGTTATCTTCTGACCTTAACAGTTAGATGAGTCAATTTTCTATTAATGGGACTTCTGGTATTTTTTTTCCTATTTTTATAATATTTCTTCAGGGTTGGCACGAAAAACCCGCCCCCGGGAAAACCCGGTTTTTCCCGCCCCGGGCAATACTCTGAAAGTGGGGCAATACTGGGCAATACTATTTTTATTCATTAAACATGCAGTTGTAATTGTTTTTTATCATCCCTACTTCTCTGCTAGCCTCTATTGTAAAGAAAAATCCCCAAATAGAATCTCTAGGTTTCATGTTTGTGCAGATTACAAAAGAATTACAATAACAGTCATTAAACTTTAAAGTCAGAATTGATAATGAGTGATCATTGAAGAATTTTTTTTTTAAATTGAAACACAATTAACAGGAATCTGTCACTTACTGTAGCAATCAAAGCATGTTTTCACAGTTAATGGGAGGGCCCTAATTGGCACTTATCTGTGTACCTTTTATGGCCCCTAATAAACAGTTAGAGGGCCTTTGTCTGGCCCTAATAGGCCCAATGTTTATCTAAGCGGCCCAGTGTTATTGTTAGTTGAACAAACTGTGTGAGTGTCATAAATGATGACATAAAACTGTGTCAATAATTTAAAACACTAAATTGGGGCACGAGTCTTAATGCAACATGAGATCAACAAAATTATTTGAATGATAACAAAAAGATAGATTACATGTATAATCCATCATAACTCTACCCATTTCCCTTTACCTTCATAAAAACCATTCTGTTACATATCATATCATATTTTTAGAAAAATAATGTAAGTGAGTTCATGAAATGTCAATCAGATAAAACACAGATACCAAGTTATACCCAGTATTGTCCATAAAGACCAAGACCATTAAATTGACTTTCATTAATGTAAAATCAAGAATGTATTATTAGGATTCCAAACTTTCCACATGATGTAGTTGGTTAAAATGTAACAAATAGTTTCTAATTATTAATAATTAATGGATATGTTTGTATACAGACTAATAATTATATAAGTTATATAATTGTGTAATATCTTTATTACCCAGTTAAGCCCATCCAAACCATCCAAAACAAACACAAAATGAATTGCACTTTTTTGCAGAAAAAAAGTAATTATTAATTTGCATCCACATGAAGTAGAAGTTAACAGTGTAAATAAAAGAATAGAATTGCTAAAATTAATAGTTATTTTCTGTATGTACTAAATCATTATTAGGCATAAATGGGTTAATATAGCAGTACAGTATGTTTACAATCAGTAAGAATTATTGAATATACCCTCATTTAAACTTAAAATCATCAACATTTAAGTAAACCCTTTCTTCCCAATTTTGTCCAAAATTACACTTAAAATTCCCATTCCCAGGGGTATGGGTCATATTCCCAAAATGACATAAAAAAGCCCTGTAGAAAGCAACAAAGTTTAATCTATTGTATAAAGATAAGCATTACTTACCGGTACTTATTTGGGTTTGGTTTTTGTTGAAAAAGTTTGTGTTGGTTGAACAGTGTGGCTTGCTGGGTCAGTAGATGAAGTTGTTGGCTACAAAATACAAATAGAGTCTTAACAAGTTTCACGAAAAGCTGTCTGTAAATGTCTGCAGAAGAGTCCTGAAAAATGTTTGCATGTAAAATAAAAATGAATTACTTAAAATGAGCTAATTCTCATAACTGCACATTGTTTATCTGGATCAAACCAATTACATCAATTATACTTGATTTAATTATTTAATCCCTTATACAATTTATTGATTCAACTTTGAAATACTGTACTTCTATTCTATTAACTTTCAGATAGCAATTAGGATCTGCTGTTTCAATACAACATTAAGCTTCGTAGTGTAATACAGAAAATATCCTCATCAATATCAATTTCTTCTTTCGTCAATTGGTTTTAAAGGTCATCTGCTGCAACACACAAAAATGTGTCTGCTAGAAAAAAAAGAGTTAAAAAAAATGTAACAAAAACCAGAAAAACCATTCTAACATAATTCAATACGTCAGTGCAACACTAACCCAAGTGCTCTTGAATTCAACAGAACTTGGGTTATTGTCAATATGAGCACTTTCTCCTTTTATCACAATGATTTCTACCCTACCCAACCAATTTCTATTCTTTTTTTAATTTGTAATGAAAAATTAAGAAATTGGTTGGGTAGGGAAGAAATCATTGTGATAAAAGGAGAATTTTCCATTACAAATTTATTTGTCATCTTCAAATTAAAATTTTTTTTTTTTGAATGCTTTCAAATAGCTTATCAACTAGTCAAACATATTCTAATCAACATTGGTTGGATAACTGATTATGAATTCATTATTTCTGTACATCTATCAAATGAATGATTCATGAAACAAGTTATCCTGCAAGTTTGTCACATCAGTTATCATTGCAATTTAAACAAGAGCACCACATATTGTGTGCGAATGCTTTGCTGTGGGTGCAGGTCAAAGTGACCTTGACCTTTGGCCTAGTGACCCTAAATGGGCATGGCATGTAGAAGAAATGAAGGTGCAGATACATATCAAGTAACACAGTTGTAGGTGGAAGAACTTTGATTTTAAAGGCAAGGTTCAAATGTGTGACAAATTATTAAGATTTTAGCATTATGTGGACGACGAGCTGGCTATGACAACATCTCGGGTTTCCTCCGATAACAGCCAAGCTAATAAAACAGATAAGTGATAATTAATTCATTTGGGTACCAACTATCACATACATCTAAAATACATGTCCAATCCATTATTATAAATAAAAGAAGGGTGAACATCTCAGGGCTACATAGGGCAACAGTTCAAGTGGGAAATGACCTGATACTGTCTCAAATCATCACAATTATCTTTAACTAGATTTGAATAATTCTTCTCCAAATACATGGCATTGAAAACAATTTGACACAATCTATCAGCAAAATCTTCTTAAAATGCTTTATATTCTCTGGCAGAATGAGCTATCTATATGAGAAATGGGGTTAAACGTTTCATAAATGCCCTACACATACAGTACAATCAAAGTGAGTTTACCTTTTGTGGAGAAGCAGTTCTTAGTCTTTTTATCTTCCTTGGAGTAGGTACCGGACTCCGTAATTTCTTGGCGACCCCCTGTCGCTCCTTTTAATCGTTCCAGTGCTTCCTGCTTCGCAACTGAAGATTTGGCCATGGAAACAAGCATCCACGAACATGATTCACAGAGGAAGCGTTGATTTTTTGAATCGGGTGTTATTTTCACAGTAAATTCTTCTTCGATTATGTCTTTTAACGTCTTGTCGATCTTTTTAAGTTTTGCACTTGCTCCCAAACTTCTCCGACCGTAAGATTTCTTCTGTTTTGAAAATTCCTTCCCGCAATTGCAACATTTTGTTAGATCTAAATCCATTTTCAATTAATATTTTCTCAAACGTCGGCCATCTTGTAAAAAGCTCTGTTCCGGCGTTTAAAGTGATTACTCTGGTACATGCAAAAAAGGCGGGGTACCATCGCGGGCTTTTTTCTTTGTTATGTAAACATCGTAGTAGGATTACCTTATATGGCATAGCTCCTCCTACATTTCTTTTTCAAATCTCGCGAGATCACGCGGTAACTGTCATGGCCGAAATTTGATCGAGTTTTTATTGGGAAATCTAATTTTCGATAAAAGTATGTTTTATCTCGTTAACTGTTTATTTTTTTCGTCTGGGAATGAATACAAATTGTTTTCTTGGGTGATCCTTACTCTAATTGCCGGAGAAAATGTTATTTTATAGATTTTGATTTTGCTCCATTGCTTCTATCGTCTCGACTTGTAACTCGAAACGTAGTGTTAACGGAGAGCAGAGTTACATTATTGCAACTAATACATTCCTGAATTTTAAGGCAAATCCCAATTTGTAATACCGCATGCGGCTTTTAGCTGAGCACGTGCAGTATATTCAAATTTCATTCATAATCGCAATGCTTACGCGCCCAACTCTGATCTACACAACAGGCACTCGGCATCAGTTGCTACCACCCCATCAGCTGATACCGCCTCCGAAAAACCTCAAATGAAACCGCTTCGATAGACGTTTAGGCATATACAAAGGAAATGTCTTTTTGTACTCATTGATCTGAAAAAGCGATTGTTTTTATTTTTATTACGGTTTTAATTTACGATATATTACCAATATTGTTTCGTGACTAAACTATTTTCGGATGACCAATATGTCGTTTGTAGTGTTAATGGTCATTTTACCGGTAGTGTAAAGAAGGAAATAACAGTGAAAAAACGACAAAATGGGAATTACTTAAGCGTATAGGCAGCTAATTTGCACCCATCGTTCTGAAAAAATAAACGATTTTTGTATATTTCCACTTAACGGTGTTAATTGAGAATATATTAAAATTACTGGTACGTGATTTAGCTTTTCCCCATCAAAAATGGTAGATCGTGAATTGCGTTCGCTGATAGGTCGATATTTATAAGGATATAGAGAATGTGGATCTATAGTTAAGGTGTTCATGGAGTTAAACATTGCGATTTTAGTCATTCGAGTTGTACATGAAAGTACTTGTTTGAACTATATCATAATGTATTCGACACATAATCAACACAATATCATTGTTTGTTGCTTCTTATGCTTGCAGGTTTAATTTGAAAATTGTCATGGTCAGAGATTATTCTTCAAATGGACAGCAAATATGGAATACGCCAATTTAATATGCAAATATACATTAGTACATATTATATCATTATAATTATACTTTTATTTTATATCCAATACATTCAGCCAATAGGCATTCTTCGTATGTACCATGTGAACGTCCAATATATTCCGGTACCATGTGAACGTCCAATATATTCCGATATTGGATCCAAAATGTCTGTACTGTTTTTCATATTGGACAGTTGAGTGCAAGTGGACCGTTACCGAAAAAAAGTGTTCGAATGCACAATAATCGATTCACACAGGCGCTTGTCTTGAAAATAGCATTTATGAAATTAAAGCGTCTGTTTACTGGAATGCATTTTGTTTTTATAGATGCAGATTGCTGCATTTAAATCGAACAAAGAAATAAAGAAAGGGATATCAAATAAAAGCTTATTAGACGTACAATACGTGATAAATTTGGGCTAGAACACAGTTTGAAGTCATTTTGGCCTCAATATGACCTCAAATTGTGTTCTCCTCCAAATATATCTCCGTATTGTACAGAAACGTCTAATAACCTATACATTATGAGATTTATATACTGCGTTGAAACCTGTAAAAAAAGTGGTATGTTAATTTTTATGAGAGAGGTCCATTTTCTATAAATTGGTATTATTGCTAATTTGCTGTTCGGGTTTCCTTAAAACAACTCTCCAAGTCTCTATAACGCTCAAAATCAACGCAAATTTCGTTAAGTATTTTGTAAAATAAAGTTTCCACCTTAACAATCAGTCTTCCTTATAGCAACAGCCAAAATGTCAACGCTAGATGTGGTATGATTACATAGATTTTTGTAGATACAAAATGCTCGTTTTTATTTATTTGTGGCCACAATTAATTTCCGCGAATATATCTGTTCATACGACACACGAACACCATTGTAGTGTTCATGTGTCGTATGAGAAGATATGCAAAGCAATAATAAAAA
This sequence comes from Dreissena polymorpha, assembly GCF_020536995.1. NCBI lineage: Eukaryota > Metazoa > Mollusca > Bivalvia > Myida > Dreissenidae > Dreissena > Dreissena polymorpha. The sequence continues at coordinate 99,814,707 of NC_068358.1, read as the reverse complement.
CGAGCATTTTGTATCTACAAACATCTATTTTTCAAGACCACATCTGACGGTGAAATTTCGGCAATTGCCAGTAGGAACACTGATTTTAAATTGGTTAAGTTCATTTAACGAACAATTGTACGAAATGTTCGTTGATTTTGAATAGTAATGTTACTTGAACATAGGTAAAATTTTATTAAATTTCATTTTTCTAAACAATTAATTTAACACAACATGGTGATAATTTCGTTTTCTGTGTTGGACGACATATTTGAAGTGCCATTAAAATATTAGTTGCACAATCGGCAAAAGGGCATATTTGTTTCAACTCCGAAAATCGGTACATCGGATAATTGAAAGTATGTAAAATTGTGTAGAACTTTCCGGCCTAGATAAGATAGCCAATCAGAATCCAGTATAATCATTCTGTACAAAAAAATAAGTGTAAGCTTTTATATGTGAATAAATCATTTTAAAAATTGAAAAGAGAAATGAATGCTATATCGAGGTGAATGATTAAACGACATTCGTGTTCTAGCAATAGCGGTCATTCATAAAAGCGCATATCGCTTGTTTGTGCAATGCAATTTAATTTGAACGAAACTGAATCTGGCTAATATCTTGCCTTTTTTTCAGGCTTCGAATTATATCAATAATTGAACATACGGACGTAATGCAGTTATGTAATTTCAGGCTGTAAGTTTTGAACTCCAGACTGAAATTTGAAGCACATAGCAGAACTGAGAAATTTGCACTAAACTAGAACTACGCCGTCTAAAGTATGCTTCTCATAGACACTTTTTATGTATTTGTCAGTGCGAGTGCGCCAAGTGTCGGCTGCAAAAATTTAGCTCTGATAAAACGTTGGATTTCAATGATTATTTGGACTTGTAGAATCTGGATTTTCGTCACATTGTTACATGAACACATAGCTAAGTTCTTTTGCTTATTTGTATTTTGTTTTCATTTTAATTAGTAAAATAAGTAGATACGAATAGTCTTATAAATATTGTGTATATAACTTTATACGTTGTACATTAATTGTTACCTTTTAGTGAGAGAAAAATCTAGGGATTATGTCGTTCATTCAGTACAATAGAGATCAATTACTGCATTGTGCAGGTGTGGATAGAAAATGGATAAAACCGGAACATGAAACTCTTTCACTATTGAAATCATACAGTATCTTGAAATACAGAGGCGCCCGGGGCGGTAAACATAAGCTGAAACGAAATCATGACATAAACCAGGGTATTCACTTGGAGAATATTAAATTACTACCAAGAGAAATTCCTACAATAACCAGTAATTTGTCAAATACAGCAAAACCTCTGCAAACCGCCCAAAAGACGACATTGCATGATAACCTTATAAAAGTCAAAATTGAAGCTTAAATCACCGTTAGCGGGCAGAAAAACATCAAAATATGCAACATAAATCCTAGACCTTTAAAAAACAAGACCCTGTCTCTCAACGATTTTATATCAACTAATGAGTTCGATCTTGTAGCTATAACAGAAACCTGGCTTGGCACATCGACAGATAAAACCTGCTTTACCGAGCTCTTATCTGAAGGCTACCAAATAAAACATGTACCACGTTCCAGTGGTCGCCGTGGAGGCGGAGTTGCTCTAATACACAAGACTAGCATTGAAATAAAAGTCTTGACTTCAACTAAAGACAAACAATTCACTACCTTTGAACACATGGACTGTAGTGTACAGATTAAAGACTACTCTCTACGATTGGCTGTAATCTACAGACCACCTCCATCAAACGATAATGGCTTGAAATCAAGTACTTTCTTAGAGAAAGAATGGTCCCAGTTTTTATCAAAATATGCAACAACAGATAAAAACATCATTTTGACCGGCGATCTGAATTTCCACCTTGACGATCCGTCTGATAAAGATACTCTAAAATTCAATAACATACTCCATTCTTTTGGTATGATGCAGCATGTAAAAGAGCCAACACACGTACGAGGACACACTCTGGACGTTTTGATCGTCATGGACACTGTGGATACGGTATCCAACGTAGTTGTAGCCGATCCTGGACTTTCAGTCGGCTCAGGAAACATTTCTAAAGACCATTATGCCGTCATCTTTAATGCAAGAGCATCAAAACCAGCTCCGGTAAGAAAAACTGTAACCTTTCGGAAACTACGAGAGATCAATATTGAAACATTTAAACAGGATATCACAGAGTCAGAAATACAATTTGAAAATATACATGACCCTGAAACCCTTGTCCAAACTTATGATACTAAACTTTCATCTTTGGTAGACAAACATGCTCCACTGAGAACAAAATCTATATCCCTGCGGCCGAGGTATAAGACCTTTATTAAAAAAGCCCACCTTAGATAAAAGAAAAACTACAAAACTATCGCCCGGTTTCGAATCTGCCATATGTTTCAAAATTATTGGAGAAAGTTGTCAGCAAAAGAATAGATGAACATTTGACAGAAAACAATTTAAATGAAGAAAATCAGTCTGCATACAGGAAGTTTCACTCAACAGAAACAGCTTTATTAAAAGTTCAAAACGATGTCCTACAATCATTAGATAAGAAAAAGGTCACTGTCTTTGTTATGCTGGATCTCTCTGCCGCTGTCGACACCATCGACCACATAACCCTTTTAAACCGCCTCGAACAACAGTTTGGCTTTGCTGAAAAAACCACTACAGTGGGTAGCTTCCTACCTATCTGACCGCTTCCAAACGGTGAGCATTGACGGCAATGTATCAGAACCAGTGCTGATGACCTTCAGCGTACCCCAGGGATCTGTGTTAGGCCCAAACTTGTATACCATGTATACTAAACCTGTTTGGGAAATTTGCAAAAAACATGGACTCGGGCATCACTTCTACGCCGATGACTTGCAGCTCTACCTTTCTTTTGAACCCACCGATGGAGCAGCCCAAGACGAAACACTAAATCGAGTTGAAAAGTGCCTCCACGATATCATCTCATGGATGAATACAAATATGCTCAAACTTAACACCGACAAAACCGAGGTCATAGTATTTTCAAGTCAAAACAACGCCAAGTACGTAGATGGGTTAAGTATTAAAGTAGGGGACTCGACAATTAAACCATCGCAATACGTTCGAAATCTCGGTGCTTGGTTTGATTCAAGAATGAACATGGAACACCATATTAATGCTATAAGTAGATCATGTTTCGGTAAGATTAGGCAAATAGGTCACATCAGGTAATATCTTACACCAAATGCCACAAAATCCTTGGTCAATTCACTCGTCACGTCTCGGCTAGACTATTGCAATTCACTGCTGTATGGAACACAAACATCAGCTATCAAGAAACTAACAAAATGTTCAAAACACTGCGGCGCGTGTTATCACAAGAACATCCCGCTATAGTCACATAACACCAATCCTAAAAGAATTTTACTCCCAGTAGAAAAAAGAATCCACTTCAAAATTAGTGATTCCAACGAAGATTAAATCCGTATCATACGGGGAGCGAAGTTTCATGAACGCTGCTCCCAAACTCTGGAACTCACTTCCATCAAACATTCGAGGTTCTTTAACACTGAATTCATTTAAAAAGGCACTGAAAACTCACCTCTTCCTCCAATCTTATGCAATATAAGCAGTGGTATATTCAATTCATTATATAAAATCTCAATCATCATGAACTTGAATTAACCCTTTAAAAGGAAGCATAATTATTCCTCTGAGGGTTTGTGGACTCGTGGTCATGGTATCCTGACATTTCCCTTGTCTCAATCAATCAATCAGCATGAACTTGAATTTACCCTTTTAAAGGAAGCATAATTATTCCTTTGGGGGTTTGTGGATTCGTGGTAATGGTATCCTGACGTTACCCTTGTCTCTGTCTCTGTTTTGTCTCTGGTTTATCTTGTCGATCTTTCAAATCTATGGTTACTGTGCATGTTTATTTGTTGTTTTACGTAGTACTTATCGTTTAAGTTTTAGATTTTTTATTGTTTCATTAATTGTCTTATAGCTATACACATAGGGTAGTTTTATAGTGTCTTGTTGATCTTTCTTTCTAATCTAGGGTTACTGTGCATGTTTTTACGTAGTACTTATAGTATCATTGAGTAGTTTTATAGTATAATTTAGTAGTTTTGATCGATGTCTTTTGAAACAGTGTTGCAAAATGTATTCGTATCTGCGATACGTCAAATGTTCTTATGTAAAGCGCCTTTGAACGTGCACTCTTGCATGAAAAGGGCGCTATATAAATCCGGAATAATAATAATAGAAATAATAATAAGAATTTGTTTAATTTGTTGATTTACTTGTTTGTGCCAAGTTTATCATTTACATAAAACGACATGCTTATATTAAATATAATACACATATAAATATGTAGAGCCCAGTATGTAAGAATTGTGTATTTAACGACAGTGTTTGAATGCAATATAAAGCGGTTTTATTGAACATTCAGATCTGTAAGGGACCAAGAAAATTCAATGTGGACTATGGAATACCAAATGCATGTATGAAAAACCGGTGGCTTCGTTTTATTCATGATGTTGTCACGATTTCGTTACTCGAATAGGATAACTTAATGGTAGGGACGACTAAATAAGTCGCGGGAATGAGTAAGGTCATTCGTGAGAAAACTTAGTAACACATTGGAACGACTAAGTTTGTCTTTTGAAATTCTAAGTAACAAAAACGAAATAAGTAACTCATGGTAAATACGTACTCGTACAACAATACACGATGTTTGAACTTTTAAATGTTTTATATTTATTTTTTACATTTACACAATTATGTTAGCCTCCATCGTATCACGCAATTAGAAACATGTGTTTAACAACTTGAATCATTATTGGCTATTCATGTCGTTATCATTACTTTTTATCTCGTCTCAACTACTTATTATGTCTTTAACACGAGGTAGCAATCGCGTTTACATGATTAACGAAATCGTTCCCGCGAGTAGATTATTTCGTTCCCATGACTGACGAGTTTGAAATATTAGGTTGCGGCAAAGTTGGAAATAGAAGATGCACATGCCATATTTATTTTGCCACAGCAAGAACGTTCCTGTGTTCTTTTTTTCAAGTGTTGGCATTTATGTCGTCGTTACATATTCGGACATGTTTTATAATATTATTTTATGAGTATTGAACCATATTTGTGTTATAACAATATTGCACATTATGCAGGTAGCTTGTATCACTAGATTTATTTAAAGTGATCAGAATCATAATGTGACATATGAATAATGGAAACTTTGTTATTTTTTCACAAAATAACGAATAAACCTGTTAAACATATGTTGCTAGTGTGACAACGCACGGATGGTGCCAATATTTAATAATTTTTTTATGCCAACATCTTGTATTGACAAAAAGAATGAAGTTATAATGATACATATTAACATCCATTTTACCCCAGATAAGATAAAACAACACGTTCAGAACATTTTATAAATAGTGTAAGTATACATGTTATTAAACAAAAGTTGTTTTGGATGTATCATGTATGTAAAGGCGTTTATTTGTTAGTTGTTCCACAAAAAAATCATCTTAATCAAGTCAACGCTCAAAACAAGAACGGAAGCTTATTTTGCTGTTCATGAAGATGTATTGCAATCTGTCACATTATGAAACAGTATATTGCCTTATTGTTGTCGCTAATGGCATTTTGTAGAAGGGTTTGTCGTCGCTCTGCCAAAGTAATGGTGCAATGTCCATTAAAAGGCGCAGCAAACCCAAAGTAATATATACGAATATAACAACGTAATCACGAGTCTTTAAAGCAACTCCATCCCAAAATTGTACACAGTGATAAATTGTATTTGAACAATCGAAGTTTGAATGGAAATAACCGTTTTGGCTGTTTGTTGCTTTATTTTCAAGGAACTATATTTGATATAATAAGAAAATTACTATGAACTGTCGATCTGATATCACATGAACTTTATCTAGGAGGAAAACTCATAAAAACGACTTCTAGCTTTAACTTTAGATGGGCACTTATTTTTTTTACAAAAACCGATTTTATGAGAATTCGTTTTAACATGTCGGTTGTTTCTGGAACTTTTTTATGAAGACAGGTTAGTTCAGTTGTTTTCTTTTTGCGACTAAATAAGCGAACTTTGTGGTAAGAACAACGTAAGCAAACATGTCGTACCTTTTATATTAAACTTAATTGCGTTTATGAGTACGCCACGAAACGAAGAACATCAATACGTTATCTGTGAAACTTTTATAGCTATTTACTCATGTTTATGTGCATGTGATATTAATCTGCAAATGTATGTAGCTAGCGTGCATGATTTTATTTTAAAAATACTTAACGCTGACGTACATATCAGTATTTTGTTTAATCGCAAATGGACGTTGCATCACGGCCTTCAAATTGTCTCAATGGATATTCTGTTGAAATTAATTGTAAATTTCCGGTTAACATAGTGATGTTTGAAGAATGAAATTTTGTAATGGAAGAGTTAGATATAGAAGATATTTGTTCATGTCAGTGTAAGATCGATTGTTATTTCACTTGTGATCATATAAATTATATTTTATTATGTTGCGTTGTGGATATAGTGTCTGCCTAGCAAGTGGAGGTCACAGGTTCAATCCACACAGAAGGCGTTCTTAAGATCTTGCCCAGTATTTGTTGTTATATTTAAGTATTGTGTAAATTGGATGAAGCAAAGGTCATTTATAAAGAGCTCATTTTATTTTTTATAATTTTAGTTGACATTTTAGGCACAAACAAGCAATGTTAAGTGGCTAGGAAAACTATAATTACATAACAAATATAGATGTGTATATGTAGCTATGGGTTTTATGCCCCCGGTAGGATGGCATATAGCAGTTGAACTGCCCGTCAGTCCGTCTGTCAGTCTGTGCGTCCGTCCGAATATTATTGTTCTATGATCACGAGTGAAATAACAAACGATCTTACACTGACATGAACACATTTTCTGTTTCTTTTATGCCCATTTTTCAAGAAAATAATAATCAGCTGTTTCCCTTTCGCTGAAAAGTTACTATTTCTCGGAGTTGCTTCCGTGGCGTGCCTCAATACATTTCAAAGCACAAAATGACGTCATAAGTATGACGAAATGACGTCATTATACCAGCGGAATTTCAAGTTAAAACTCAATTATAATGTAAATAAACGGTGAATTTAAGCATGAAATAACAAGAAAATGTGTTGGATGTGGTGGTATGATTTTAATTCACTTGTGATCATAGAAAGTATATGTTAAATTATTTATGATAATCTAAAATTAGAAAAGGAGTTCCGAAAATGTGTTCTTTTCATCGGTGAAAATTTGTTATTTGCACTGCTGTTATTTCACTGCATAAATGTCATATTTTATCATTAGGTATAAAAGAAAGACACATATAACACTAAACTAACACGTTCTTGTTTTGTATAATGTGCACATGTAACTGATTTACGTTGGATTGCAGTTGAACTGTTTTAGCTATGGTTCGAACCGTTTATATGACACAAAACCACAGCCGAAGGCGGATCGTTTTTTTCTGGATTGTTAAAACTCTGATACTTACTTATTGAAATTTGTTTAATCTGCTGAAACAGTAAATTTAACCGAAACACCCGCGTCATGCAAAATATATGTTATTCCATTTACGTTAGAGTCTAGATATCAAACGTGTGATTAATATGTAAACACAAATTACTATAAAACCAATGAGGCGACACATTTAAACTTTGGAACAAGTTCACGCATAGCACTTTTAAGATTTAACTTTCATGTATTGTGACAGTTCAAGTTCAAATCAATTCATCAATGCATCAAATTTCCCGATAATACTTGACCGTTTTTAAACCCGGAATGCCTTTAACGTTTTATTACACATGCACGAAAGCCGTTTGCTTAGAAAAGATGAGAAGTGAAGGAAAATCTTTTGTTTTTCGAATGTTCTTATTATTTGCAGAGACAATAAATCAATCACACAGCTATAACTGTTAGAGATAGTGAGCTTATCAAGGCTTGTAGGAAACAATTGTGCAATGGAATGGAATGCAATTACCATGGAATCTGTGAAATTGAGAGCAATTTCAAATCATTAATCATTTCATTGAGGTAACTAGACAGGACTTTAAATTTCGATCGGACTCAAAGGAAATCGGTCATTGATAAACAGGTCAAATGTTGGCAAAAATTATCAAGTGTGTAAATGGTCTACTTTGCGAATAACGCAATATATTATTTATTGATCACTGAACAGTTAATTATATACAAACGAATTCAACTTTTCGTAGTACATCTCATCTTTACTTAACCACGCAATCTCTCTAAATCTGGACCAAACTAAAAATAGTCCAAATTTAACGTTTAAACAATCGCTAATAAAAGGCGCGCACTAGCTATCAGATACGATCATGATTTATTTAATCGAAGTCCATACTGCTACACAATAAATTTCTCGAGGGACCACATACCTAAAGGTTCGATTTCGAATTGCATATATCTAGATCGATGCTGGACTGACTCGGCTATTCAATTACACACATGCTTGTTGATTCGACTCTTGCGACGTGTAGAGCTTGTCAGATGCATGGATGTCTTTATACAGAATACATTGAAATTGTACCTTATTAAAACAAACTTGTAAATAGATTGCTTTTAACTGTGTTAGATTTGATATAAACACTTTATGTTACTTTTAATTATGTTTTGGACCACCCCGCTGATGATTATTAACAGAAATGACTCAAGATTGTATAGTAGTTTAAATTTATTTCCACGTCTGTTTGCTGCACAGGTTGTACAGGAAGTCTGCATGCTTGACTACTACTTTTAGCTAGATGCAGGAAACGATTATGTCATATACATAGCCTGCTGTTTCAAAGCTGGCTTCCCATGGTCAACATCAACTGTGTATTGTATTCGTCTCCTGTAAGAAGACATGTCACCTAATGCCATTTCCAGTCTAGACCAAAATCGAGGTAATATGATCAAACTTTAAAAAATGACAGCAGTATAGCTTACCAAATGCGTGTTTCCATTATTATTATATATGTTGTGTGTTTATATGTTGTGCTGGAACTACTGATTTTATTTTTCTCTAACTAATGATATTTATTTTCTAACTATGTATGCTGTGAAGGCAGTCTAAGAGGGAATAGTACTTCTATCTGAGTGAAATATGTACGTGATTTTATTTGATCTAATTGCGGCTTTCTCAAACCGACTTAAAATGCATTTGAAGAACGTGTTGTGTTACAATTGTAACTATACGTCAGTCAAATATCGCACAATAAGAAGCGATGAAAACACATTGTTTTCAAAGACGAAGTAAATATATCGGGTTATATCATAAATGATTACGTTTGATTTTATCTGCACGTTAAGGCAAATTTAACAATACACTTCCTTAGTGGGAGGCCGACGAAAGCCATGATTAATGGTTCTGACATTATAGTAAGGTGTTGTTGACACTTCATTAATGATGCGGTTTTGTTGTTTATTTCGCAATTTGCATGTTACACTTTCGGCTCTCATACAAAGTTACGTGATTAACTGCAAAACATGTTTGTGATGTTTAAGCAGTGCAGGGAAGGGTGTCTATATGCGCTTGAATCTCTAAGGTATAATTATACGAGCTGTTTTATGCGAAAATGAGTATCATGCCGTATGATGCCAGCGCCGGGCTATCGCGCAGTCTGTGCAGTAGTTAGTTTGTCCGCTATAAAATAACGCAATGGTCCGTGGTCTTATTAGCGTACAGGGTGGCTCATGTCCAGATAAGCAGGCTGATATAAAGCTTCGTTGGCCTCTTAAGGACTAAATTTTGCCTCTTAAGGAAATTAGTCCATAAGAGGCCAGCGAAGCTTTAGTGAGTATACTTGCAATGTTTGTAACAGTTGCAATTTTTTTACTTAAACTGTCCATTAACACTTTACAAATAATAATGCAAAACTCGTTTCTAGATCATCTTACCGACCAAAGAAAAAAAGCTCATTAAAATTCTGTCACTTGTTTATATTTGGTGATTATCCAACGTACAATATATTTTATACACGCGATGGCATGTGGTGTCTCTTGACTCAATTGATAATGTCTCAATGGAATTCTGTATCAAACGTAAATATTTTTATTTTAATAAGCGCGAAATGCTTTCGAACATAAACGTATGTACAGGTTTAATAAACATTATGTTGCATCATAAATAAGAAATTAACAAACAAGATAGTAACTAAGACCAGTTCAGAATTGATTAATTTATTTTCGTTGAACAGGGGAGGTAATAAATAGATGTCTGGAAACGTCGTTCAAAATATTCACGAATCAATTCCATGTTTTGCACCATGTTTTATGTTTGGTAAAGATTACATTTTGCAATAAAACAAAGCTGTATTGACAATATAAGTCTTTGTTTTTAGTGTTGTTTTGATACGAGTGTAATTTAAATCGACGTCATTACTTTGCAACTCCAGTAAAACAAGTCTTTTCTCGTCATATTGAGTTATTTGTGTAGGATTTACTTAAGGTGGAAAAAACCATTCCATTCCGTGTCCTAGTATTATTGACATATGTATACAATTATGTTCGTCATAAAAATAGCATGCGTTTATACTGTATTAATAAGCACAATCATCTTTGAACAGCTTTATCATTTAAAAAACGAAATCGTCCACTGCACGTTAGAAATGATACCAGTAGACCATACTTATACAAAATTGTTTATAAGCATAAACTTTAAAACATGCAGTTGAACATAAAACTTATGAACTATTTTTCTAGACGATCAAATAATTCAACATATAAAATTTGAGGAAAAATGCAAAACCTTCAATGTTTCCAATATCCACGTTTCTGACAGGAAATAAATTCGCTTTTGTCCGAAACTTAATATCTCAACAACGTATTTTCTCAACTGCAAATATAAGAACAACAATTACTACTTAAGTTAAATGGGACACAATAACTTAATTGGAGTAAATGAAGTATGGGGTATAATGTAAACTTTGTCAAATAAGCCACCATTATTTTTAACAGAAAGGCTATACATATAGCCGACTGTCGCAAACAGAAGTAAATAAACGATGAGAATCCTATAATGGATTCTTTAGGCCTTTGACAATACACCAAATTGGAAAAGTAATTATGTCTCTCAATCCATAATTAATGCTAACATTTTACGGGCTGTGTGTTCACTATACAATAAGTCATTTGTGTTCGTACATATTTTGTCTAAGTACATACGTAAAATAGGAACACATTATAGAAACCACATGGTGCTGGGATAAACTGCAGCCATATTAATATTTATACATGAACGATGAAAACAACGTAGCAATTGAAATTTAGAATAATCAAGGTTTTAATCATTCATATATATTTCTGTGGTATCTGTCAATTTATACAATGTTTATTACGACTACTTATTACAAGCCCTGACTGGCGAGTGGTTCAGGTTACGACGCCGAATAAATAATCGGTAATTAAAGTGATATTATGGGCATCTAACAGTTTATATGTGTCTATCGCAACCGTTGTTTATTTTTAGTGTTTTCACTTCATATACACTTAAATTTCTTAATGCAGTATCAACATACGAAAACAATATTCCGGAAAGAGAAAAAATAATGCATTTGAATATCAACCGTACTTTCGTTGACAACTGATCACGCATGTACAATGTGAACCTAAATTTAGTTTTAGTGCAGATTCGTTTATACGACACAAAGACACCATTTTGTTTTACGGATCATTTCGGCTTACAGGACTGGGTGGGTCACGTAAAATATAAAATATATTTATATATACAACTGGTAGCAAGATGAGTTGCAGATAATTGGTCAGTAACCACATTTTAACTTACTCTTTTGACCTGTTAATTCTTTTCAGCTCAATTCAACATTGAAAAATGCCCATAATATCACTTTAACGAAGTTTCCGTTGTCTCTGTCTTTTAGGTGTATGAACGACGTGAATATGAATTATGTAACATATTTGTGTATTAAGTGTTATATTCTGATATCAAAAATATCATTAATCTAACCCATCAAACATAAACGTTCAGCACTTATTGATAAGCTGTTTATTGTTAAATATAAGAAAGCGATGTATGAGAAAGAAATAAACGATATGCAGTTGTACAAAGTTCTGGCAGATTCGGAAAAATACACGTGTGCTGCTGATATGTCAGCACTCGATCTTGAAGCAGTAGCATTAATTATGCATGATACTTCAATACATATCAAAACACACACTAAAATATGATACACGTTTAAACGCTGCCATATTTGTAAATAAAAACGCCACATACATATTAAACAATAATTAATGCAAAATGTTCATTTATAAGTTTAGCTTCTGATCATTATATCGATTTAATAGACATTCAGGGCGTCGTGTTTAGCAAACAGTTTCAATCAACGAAAAAAAATAAACACAATCACCACACATACATATGAAAAATACTGAATGCAAAAAGTTCACTGCAAATTTAACTATTGTATTATTATATCGATATAATGAGCATCATGGGCGCTAATCTACAACACGAAAGTATCGTATGCGGGTATAAAGCATAAAGCTGAAACGACAAATACATATAACACAAGACAAAATGACAAAAACGAGCCTAAATTTTTAACAATCCAATCGATACAACAAACACCTCGGGCGTCAGCAAATAGTTTAAATCATATATAATTCGAAATTAATGTCATAGTAAATAGCAATATATCTGCATTCGGTAAACTTTTCTTTGAAAATACTCATCATTCGAAAGATGTGATAGAAACTACTACAACTAGACTGTTTCAAAATGTAAACTGGGTTTTTTTTTTTAATGTGATTTTATGTATTCGGCTCATATACACGGCGGTTGACTTAAAATCGAATATTTACCTTCAGCACTAGCAGATCCGCGAAAATTTAGTCAATCTAAATATATAATCAAGTGTAATCATGTGTCTATAGTCAGACAAATCTGTTGTAGCCTTCACACAGATGGATAAATAAACCGATTTATGAAGATATTTATCAATCGAGCAGAGTGATTACTCAATGTAACGCTGTACAGTTAACGACAATTGCTTTAGTTTTAGATCACCCAAAAGCTGATTATAATAAGTTACACAATGATGAAACAGCTTTTGCTTCAAATGATTAATACATTGCAGAATAATTCAATACTTTATAATCTTTTTCTTTCAGAATACAAAAACATATCCATTACGTTACAAAGAAAAATACACAGTAAAAAAGAGCATTAAAAAGCACTGTTACTGTTTGACGTTTTCATACTGATAACATTTTGTGAAAAATGATGTAACTGGTTAGTTTGTGGTGGTTAAACGCATAAATATTCTGACGCAGTTATCTGCAGTTTAAAAGTTAATAGAGAAGGTTCGGCTGTTATAATAAATTGCAATGACAAAATAAGACGTAAATTCTTCAGTTTCCTTATAAAACTTATTTGGGCCTTGAGAAAGTATATACTAGTACATATTATTTGAAACTGTATAGTTCTTCAATAATAATATAGTACATGCATTCAAATAGCTAAATAGCTAGTAACAAACCTGGGTTTATTTTGTGTAAGCTCTACGGAAGTCCGCACCAGTGAGTGTTGATTGCTTTCATATTCAGCTTTATTGTATACATATAAAACTGTATATTTTCAAACCCAATAGCATGTTGTTGTTTTTCAAATGTTTTCAACTAACATTTGATCTCCGATGAAATGTATCTATAAACTTCACACTTCTTTGTGTGTTTTTATGTGTGGCATGATTGTAATGCTACACGTATAATTTTGTTTTAAAATAATGAAACATTCACAATATGTCATCACGATTAATCAATATAATCCGAATTTTGATATAACACTTCATGTTCTTCTCTAGTTAGCTTACAGTGTTACAGCGTACATATATAAGAAGGAAACGGGATTGACAAAACGACATATGGTAAACCTATAGCCAAATTATTAATGCAATTCAATATTGACTGTTAAAGATCTTGCAATTTAGCGCTTTATCATAGTTTTAGTAATTGTAATACTGCACTGACATTTGTTCAACGTAAATAACAAAAGAACATGTATTATCCGAATATTGCACATCTAATTTCTACAAAGTTACGTCATAGTATCTGCAGTACTTTTTAAGGGACCTGAGGATCCAGTTTTATGCACGAATGAATTGACAAGCAGACTGATAGACAAACATGGCGGAATGAAGGCAAAGCATTACGTCGCTCCAGTGCCAACGGTGTATGACTTCAGAAGCCACCCACATACTTTGCATGCAAATGCCACTTTAAAGGGACTATCAACCACGAATAACGAAAAAAGAAAAGTTCTAAAATACCGTATTTTTTACAATTATTAGTTGACAGTCCCTTTAAAATATATTGTTTTATATTCGCATAACTGAAGTTACATTTTTTCTTTATTTTGTTCCTAAATATAATGTGTATAAAGCGTAATATGAACATCAATTGATGTTTTAGTCATGCTTCGCATTTGCCAGTTATTGCTATTAGTTTTTTTACATATCTACTTAATGGAATGAGTAATAAGGAATGACTTATGCGCAAACTTGTACACACTTGAATTGAATCGTACATTGAACAATTATTCAAACCAATTTGCACAGTATCTTAACATTTCTTTCCATTCGCCGCTATTTCTCAGGACAAGATCGTATGAGATGTACGGAACAATCATTAACCATGGCAGCCGATTTACCATGTATTTCGCCTGACAGACGTTTATCCGGGGCGTTCATGTGCAGACTAGGAATTGAAATGGTCACCTATTTTGTATCAATCGTCAATATATCGTATTAAGAATGATTCGCTATACGTTGTACATAACGATCTGCCATTCATCTCCGGCCTCTCATATTATTGAAGAACTGATTCGTTTGTTATTTGCATACTTATCTTATATTGTTTCTTGGTATTTTATGACATAACCTATTGAAGTAACCTATTGAACGGGTCTGCTGTATTTTTCCAACTGTTTACTTTGTGTGATGTATTTGCTTTATTGTGATGCATGGATTAGGCGTTGTGTTGTTTTCGGTCTTTATTAAGGTGTGTACATTCTGTATTTTGTATTATCCCTGCAATATGACGTGTGCTTATTTGTATTATATGTTCATTAATTATTACGACTCGCTGATTATTTTACGTGCTTTTTTCTTCAGATGTGTACCTATATGGTAGTTCGTACTTAAGTATGAACAATGTTACAACACATTTTCACGACATATACATAGAACCACGGTGCCTATACCACGTGACTTTTTAAGATCTGTGTGGGGAGTAAAATATCAACAAAAGCGCGACGAAGGTAAGATTTTTAAGGATAACTTTTTTAAGATGTCACCATTTTTAATGGGATGAAGTGGAGAGCCCGCTCATTCATGAGAGTTTTCTATAGGTATCAGTGATTTTATAAAACAAATTAGTATTTTTTCAGTAAAGTGCAACCGCGCCTTTGAACGGTAAGAAAAAGGTAGGATCAGTGTGGGGACATTATTTTTTGTTTACACAAAAACATCACCTCTGGTGCAATTAAGAAATAAATTTTATGGGCGGAGCTTACACTATATCATTTTGCATCCATTTTCAGGTTTCTGTTATTTATTTACGAAACAAAATTCAAGAAAACTATTCTTACAGTAATATGATCTGTGTGGTATACGTTTTTCAACGGATCTGTGTGGTATACTGTTTTTAAGTTTTTCAGTTCTATTTAGTTGTTTAAAAAAATGCTCGTCAACAATGTATTTGAAACGGGATTTTTAAATGCGCTAGCATGTAAAACACATAATGGCTATACACCTCGCTTGCACCGCTTGTTGAACTAATACATAATTATGATTTACAGGCATACTGTACAATCCCCATTATAATATTAAAATCTTACGCTGGAGCATCTTAAATCGATGACAAGTCCATGCTTACCTTAAATAAGTGTACACTATGTTATTGTATCAAATTCCATTTTTATATTGGCGCCAAACACTACTGTCAGGTGAAGTAATGTATCGTATATTATTTTTGATATTATATTTGCTTTAAGGTATGGCTCAATGCTCCGAATGCGGAAAAATGTCGAAGACCAGAGCTGGATTATTGCGCCACATTAGGGGACACGCTAACTCTGGAAACTATAACTGCTGTGGGAAAGCATTTCAGGTAAGATTAAATACCTTAAAAATAGTTACATTTTTATACAGTGATGCTAACAAACAGATGAACGGATTTTCTTGAAACAACAAAAATATACAATATATCTCATCTCTCAGGTTATCATATATTTTGAAATAACTCAATAATCGTCAAATCGTTTGTAATTTAAAACTAACGAACGCGTGTCCTCAGATACTAACATTTTTGAAATAGCGTGTTTACGCACTGAAATGTCACGTGAATAAAATATGTTGTTTTTTCTCAGGATGCCTACAATCTTAGAAGGCTTCAACGAACAAAGGACCCCAAAGTCACATGTGTGTACAGTGCGGCAGGAGCTTTGCGGACAAGTACCTACTCGTGGCTAGAGAGAAAAGTGCAACAAAGAGGGATTGGTGAAATGTTACCAGTGTGGGTTGGCAGTTAGAAGTGAGAATGACCTCAGAGAGCACGTCAATACGCACATGCATGACAAGTGTTACAGTAGTGAGGAGTGTTTCAAAACGTACAAACGCAGAACAAACCTTTCTCGATACGTGAGGACTTCACATAAATCCGTGAATACTGATTAAAAATCATTATAGTTTACAGTTTGTCTGTGTAACTTTATTATCGTTTTACGTTATTTTATTCGTTGTTTTACTTTTACTTTACTTTTCAAGATGATTCTAAAGTTATCCGAATTTGATTAATGTTTAGGTTTCGTTTAGTTCGTTTGTGTGTTTGAAATCATTCTCAAATAATTGTGCAATAATTTGGATTTACGTTATTCATTAATATATCGCATCTGTGATTTGTATTATCGAATCTGTGATTCTTTTTTAATTATAACTTGATTAAAGTTTTGCGATGTTTTTTCGTTGGTTTCAATTTTAAATACCGCTGTCACCAGCTAGTTCGATAATCATAAGCAGCCAGGGTTTCTAATACTAGGGATTTTCACGATTGCTTTACATAATTAACTGCCTGCTTATAATTACTCTAGGCCGAGGTAATTGACAGTAAACAATGTATGCAATGTGGTTGTGTGTTCAATACAATACTCCTTAATTCGAAATACGTCTTGACATTCTTCAGAGCTGCATCCATCCACAACACAAGAGGAGAATCGTACATATATAATCATATAATATAATATTTATTCATTTACTTTTTGTATTCTCTTCAAAATAATTAACGCTAAAGATAAGCATACACTTGTTACACTGAATACAACGACATAATTTATAACATGACATTATCACCAACACATGGCGAATGATTGTCAATATCTATACTATGTAATAGACTAATGCAATAATATAAATTCCATATATGAAATAAAACACACAAACACACACACATATATATATATATATATATATATATATATATATATATATATATATATATATATATATATATATATATATATATATATATATGTTTCTACTATGACCAGTATTTTGTTTTTAATAAACATACCGTTTACTTTAAACTTTAAATAACAACAAAATGACAAGCCAATACGTCTGGTGGATTCTGTTTTATCAGTTTGTATTCCAAATTTGATTTTAAAACATACGTATTACTCAGGAAACAACATGCCTTTGCTTTTTGTCAACCTGTGTAATATTTGACACAATTTCTATTGCAGAATTTGTGTCAGAATTAAAATGTCCATTGTGTTCGTCTATCCGCATTCTTATTGTTGGCAACAGTTTGCTATCGTTTCGTCTCGCCCGCTCCCACCTTACTCCTAGTGTCCCCTTCTGTATAGCATTCCTGTCTCGTGAAACTGTTTTCTCTATTTTTTCTTCCCTTAACCCTTGTCCGCTCACTAGTGCCAAATAGGTGATTACTGAAATGAATGAATTTTTAAATAATAATAATAGATATACTACTACTACTATTACTACTACTACTACTACTACTACTACTAGTAGTAGTAGTAGTAGTAGTAGTAGTAGTAGTAGTAGTAGTAGTAGTAGTAGTAGTAGTAGTAGTAGTAGTAGCAGTATTAGTAGTAGTAGTAGTAGCAGAAGTAGTAGTAATAGTAGTAGTAGTAGTAGTAGTAGTAATTGTTGTATTGGAATAATTGAAATTAATTAAAAAATATATATAATTGACGTTATTATCTCAATTTATCCGTAAATTGTAGAAACACGGATACCACACAGATCCTTCTAAACACGTATACCACACAGATCATATTACTGTTAGAATATTTTTCTTGATTTTGTTTTCATAAATATATGACAGAAACCTGAAAAAAGAATGCAAAATGACATTGTGTAAGCTCCGCCCATAAAGTTTATTGCTTTATTTCACGAGAGGTGATGTTTCTGTGTCATAATAAAATAATATCCCCACACTGATCCTACCTTGTTCTAACCGTTCAAACGCGCGGTTGCACTTTACTGAAAAAATATTCATTTGTTTTACAAAATCATGATACCTATAGAAAACCCTCATGAATGAGCGGGCTTTTCACTTTATCCCATTGAAAATGATGAAATATTAAAAAAGTTATCCTTAGAAATGTTACCTTTGTCGTGCTTTTGTTGACATTTAACTCCCCACACAGATCTTAAAAAGTCACGTGGTATAGGCACCGTGAGAACAGTCCGTAACCAATATACGACGATCTAATTAAGCATTTTGCCACATTTGCTCACACTAACCTGATTATAACTTATTAAGTTTAGTTGAGAAACGTTACAATTGTATCCGCACTATACATACATTCATATATATATATATATATATATATATATATATATATATATATATATATATATATATATATATATATATATATATATATATATATATATATATATATGTGTGTGTGTCCGCACAAGCGATTTTGACCCATTTGGCGCTGACGTCATTTCAGAGAAAAATCAGGAAGATGCGCGATATTTTCTCGCAATTATTTTTTAAAATACTCTATCAAATAAGCATGAAATGGCATGTAAGATCGTAAGGGACGATGTGAATACTATTGGCAGTCGTTACTCAACATAATTTACAGTTTATTGTAACCTAGGACAAATTTACCGAGTATTTCACCGACCGTTTGACCTTGTCAACAAGGTCACATAACCCCAAACCGGAACTCCTGTTTTAGGGTTACATGCAGTCAGTTTGATACTTAGCACACATTGTTGAGTACATGCTGCCTAGGATTTGTAAAATACATTGCAAATGGTTAGTTTTGGTATCAACTTGAGGGTATATTTGTAAGCAATAAGAAAATAAGCCATTTTTGTGCTCTTCTTTTTGTGTTGATGGTTCCCGGCTTTGAAAGTAGGTCATCCTATTTGAGCCCAAAATGGTTATCTGCACAGCTGTCAAAACCGGTTTGCCAATTCTAAGGTAAATATATTGAGTTCGCACACATAGGATTTAATGACATGCATTTTTTTTTTTAAAGATTATGCATTTATCTTTCCAATTATGTATGATGATATAGTGGGTATGCGCTTGATCTTGGTAAAAATGGAGATCGAACTTCAACTATTTTATATGTAATATAGAAGGAAATTAATTGCGCATGCGTAACCTTTAAGCACATCCGACCAAGTTAGTCGTCTGCCAGAATTTTGACAATTGACCATCAAAAACTCTCTGTATTGCAAAACAAAACTGCCAGATGTCATTTGACCCAAATTAGGGCTGTTCGCAATTGGGCTGTTGCACTTGGGGTGATAAGGGGGGTAAATGCTGGAATATCACACCGAAACCTGTTCCGGAGACATATTCTAAGACTACTTAAACACTCTGTATTGTTTTTCAGTGACAGTTTGACATTTATTTGCATCAATCTCCATAATGAACTTAATGCATGTCTTTACTTCATCTGTATTTATTATTATTTTTTACTTTTTGAGCCTTTTACTGTTAAAAATGCCTGCCAAGTTTGGACCGACACTGCTATCTGCCTTCGCCTTCAAACCCGTCAGGCAGATCTACTCAGAATAACACTACTTTGCCTTATTTTTCCTGTTTGGATATCTTGCAGAGTTCAAGTAAAATCAAGTATTCAGCTGAAAACACAAAAATGCTAATACTATTATGCTTTCTTTCCTGGAAGAATGTTGTTGTGATAGACCCTGTGTGAAAAACACCAGGGAATCTGTATTTAAGTGACCTCAATATTATGCGTAAACCTAGATGTGCATTTGTAGGCGGTGTCGAAATGGGTCTTTAGCTCTGCCTGAACTGTCGTCCTATTGGTTTACAAGTCCGGCTGAATTGACAGGCCATCAAAAACTGTACAGCATGCCTGATTCGGAGACGGCCCTCAACACTCGCCCAGTCGTGTAGAGAGGATCGGTGTCTTTGCAGGTTAGTACGCCGTTATTTTCATTTAAATCTATTGTAAAATGATTTTTTTATATATCCTGGCACACTTTTGTCACCAAAGTTAGGAAAAGTGGGTGTTTTACATTTACTGCAGCTCTTAAACCACATTTTGTGGCGATAACTTTGCCAGTGTGCCAGACAATGTGATGCCGGCGTGGTGAATTATTCATTCGCTGCAAATAAAGCGACAAATACTATTGAAAGCTTACTCTAATTGTATCTAACTTACATTAGTTTGTACCGTAATGGGTAAATGTGCACAAAAAACCTTTTTGTTTTCTCAGATTACACGGAATTGAGCACCCGGGCCAGACTGACACTTTGCGGAGCCTGTCCGAGACGGAACTCGAGCCGAGGAATCATATGTCCAGGTGTGACAAAAGACTAAAAGCTCATGTCTGACGATGACATTTTTTTAGTCAGGAAGCCAAGTGTGTAGTTTTGTCATGCAAGCAAGCCCTTTTGTTGGGTCAAATGACATTAGAAATGCTGCTTCTACATGGATTTTACCTAAAATGTGCCAATTTTTTTTTTTAAGTTTGTTCGAATCTGGTTCAAAACCTGCTTTGATGCACAAGTATTGCCATTGATGATTTTTTTCACTTATTAAGTCATATGTTACATCAGCTTTGCCTATTAGAATCGAAAGTGATGCCTTGTATGGAGTCTAAGTGCTGCATGTATGATATAACCAAGTTCGGCTTTTATACCTTAATTCTTGACGCGAAACGCTGTTACGCATGGCGCTTTCAACGGTAACTTTTATGAATAAATCTGTGTGTCATTGTACCGGAACTTTGTGATCTTTCTCAAAACAGATTACACCTGTGGGAAAAGTGCCTTTAATTCAAATTTGAAGAGGTTCGGTTCTCTTAAAGGTCACATAACCCCAAACCGGAACTCCTGTTTTTAGGGTTAAATGCAGTCAGTTTGATACTTAGCACACATTGTTGAGTGCATGCTGCCTAGGATTTGTAAAATACATTGCAAATGGTTAGTTTTGGTATCAAATTGAAGGTATATTTGTAAGCAATAAGAAAATAAGCCATTTTTGTGCTCTACTTTTTGTGTCGATGGTTCCCGGCTTTGAAAGTAGGTCATACTATTTGAGCCCAAAATGGTTGTCTGCACAGCTGTCAAAACCGGTTTGCCTATTCTAAGGTAAATATTTTGAGTTAGCACACATAGAATTTAATGACATGCATTTTTTTTAAAGATTATGCATTTATCTTTCCAATGATGTATGATGATATAGTGGGTATGCGCTTGATTATGGTAAAAATGGAGATCGAACTTCAACTTTTTTATATGTAATAAAGGAAACTAATTGCGCATGCGTAACCACAAACACACACACTTCCTGTTGGATTACACGGTATGTTTATTTCGTTCTCTAGGTAAAATATCGTATTTATTGTGATTAAATGTCATCATAATGATGACAATAAACATTTACTGCTATTATAAATAACTTTAGAATAATGACAAGAAAGTGCAGAAAAAGCAGGCTATCGCCAAGTGTCACTTCAAACATGTACTTGATGTAGAACAACAACAAGATGGAAAGAACTTTGTCCACATCAATGAAACCAAACCAGCTACAGATTTATGTTTAGTCTGTCAAAATGTTTTTAGCAAATCTTAATACTAGTGGCAAAATGTCAGAAGGAGACTAGGAAGATTCAGCTAAACAATACTCTGATCATTTGTAACTTGCTAGGAAACAGAGGCTTCTGTATAAAACACAAGTTATAGATACTATCTATAAAGCCACTTGCGCATCTCAGGATATTGTTATAGGTGTGAGATAGAACAATAAATTGGACTATACATTTGTGTATTTTGTTACAATAAAAATTATTATAATTGTTATATTAGCTATAATGATTTTTTTTCATTATTTTAAGAACATGTGGCATAGTTTATGATTTGTTTAATCTTGCACATGTTTTATAAAGTTATTAACTATAACAATGATATTTTTTGTTAAATAAGACCTCTCGTCAATAGTATAAGCACTCCAGAGTTTATATGAAGTGATAATAATTTACATTTAAGAATATTAAAAATGCATGTGATTATGAAAGGCAATGACATGTGTCAAATATTGAAATACTTATGCACAAACTAGTAAAAGAATTTGAAATCAGTAACATAGACATACCAATAACTGTCTATGATATCAGAATTACAGCAATTAAATCCTTAAAACTATACACAGCTTTTTGTTACAGGAGCCGATCCATGTTCCTTTGATGGAACTCTGCATTACTCGTGGGATTTTGCACAGACTGTGGATTATCCACACCATGCAAGACAGGCTGGCCCTATCTACTTTGCGTTGCCAAGGAAACAGGTAGCATTTTATAAAAAGTGAAGTTTGTACATGATAACACTATAAAATTGTTTGAATATAAACATAAGATTCTTTTTACAGATTTATTTTAAGAAGAGAATGTACATATTTTGGATGATTTGACATAATTTGTATGACATTTACTTTAGTCTTTATAGTAATTATTCACTTGGAACAGGAAATCAAACATTCTACCTGATTGATGAGGCAGAGCTGCCTGGAAAGGGTGCTGGCTGTGTCATAAGCTTAGTGCACCAATATTTCAAGCACTATGGTTATGGAGAGAAGAACACACAGGTAAAGCAGTATTTAAACGTTCATTTCGAAATCATTTTTTGCTCCATATAAACAACTTACATGTAACGTTCCTTGTCAAAAATGTGTATCTGTGGATTTTTGAATACGGTAGTAAACAAATGTATTTGATATATGTTGAACATATACTGGTACATTGATACATTATTTACAGAAATTGTGGACTTGTTTATTTGTATGTCTGCCAATTTAAGAACCATTGTATTGCATGTGGCGAGTGATTCAAGGTTATTTAATGTCAAATAATAGTTCTTTGTTGAACAGTTATTAATACAATTGCATGAAAGAATAGTTAAGAACTAATTCATATTTAATGTTATGGTTAAATCATTATGACATTTGTAATCAATTTTTTAATGATAAGTATTGATTTGAATGTATGCAACTTCTATTGAGTTTATAGTGTTAAAGTGAACACTTTATCATAGTATGCCTGCTCAAATAAACATTG
Organism: Dreissena polymorpha; assembly: GCF_020536995.1. Taxonomy (NCBI): domain Eukaryota; kingdom Metazoa; phylum Mollusca; class Bivalvia; order Myida; family Dreissenidae; genus Dreissena; species Dreissena polymorpha. The sequence goes on along the minus strand of NC_068358.1, from coordinate 99,791,098 downwards.
CTTAAAATTGACATTTGTTACTCAAATATTGTTAAAATTGCATGAAATAATTTTAGAAAAGTAAATGGCAGTCAATTTAGTTTTACAATTAAATAATACAGAGGGAATAATTAGACACACATTTATTGTTTTACTTTTACACTTGACATTTAACATTTTATTTTTTAGGCTTCATGAATCCACCAGCATCAGCATCAATACCATGCTAGCAGGCCACACAAAGTTTGCTCCTGACTGGCATTTTGGTGTTTGGTTTGTCAAGTGAAGTGGAGGGCGAGTGATGCAGAGAAAATGCAAGACATTGCTACAACCGCACGATCATCATAACGGTCGGGTCACAACATTCCCCATGACATGGAGAGTCCGGTCAAATTCTTTGAGTGGCGGTCACACCATGAAGCCGAGTTCAGGAACATTCCAAATCATAACTAAATACCACCATTTCTTTGTTTCCAAAGATGATCACGGTGTTTTGCATTGTAAGGAGTATGCTGACTCTACCAAGGAGTGTTTTGATCTTTTGAAGTGTGCAATAAATAAGAATGCCATGCCTCCACTTAAGACCATTCCAGTGCTCCCTTTAGCAAGAAAGTGGCACTTGTATGATCACATTTCGATATTTTTCAGGTCTGAGTCAGCAAAAGAGAAAACATGTCCCAAACCTCTTATTCCAAAGTAATTGTTTATTTAGAATGTACAGTTTTGAAAAATTTCTGACAATTAAGGCATTAATAAATGTTGGATAGAGAGTTGTTTCCAGTAAAGTATTATAACGTTTATATTTGCATGTACTGTTTATTTTCCGGCAATGAATGGTTAATTATGTTGCATTATGATTTCTTTGTTATGTTAATTTACATGCATTTCAAGTATAGCCCATGTTCTGTATTTTTTGTTTATAAAAAAATATTTAAAAACCTGGTTCATGTTTGGAAATAATCAAATAGCGATACATTGCATTGTTTCTAATTTGTTAGATTCTTTAATAACCAGTACAATGTTAGAACCTCTTCTTTATATGAATAAGTTATTCATTTGGTTCATACTTATATAACTATGTAATTTGATAAAGTAATACACATTGACTTTGCAATGATGTTTTTTTCCATTTGTTATGTATCAATGTAAGTACAGGGTACAATTTCAACGTTTCTTATGTTAAACCAGCCTTTATTTGAAGGCAAATTTTTATATTGTACAATGTTAAAAACAAATGGTGACCATGACGACCAGTTTTTTGCTTTAAATTATTAAAAGCTTTCAGTGAACTAGGTGTATGGATTTTGTGTATTGACATGTACTTTGTATGCGAAATGATTTTATATAACAGTATTTCACATTAAGTACTTACAGTTTACATTAATTAGTTTTGAAATGTCAATAATAAAAAAAACTCAGTTTATTTGTTTTCTTTTATGCATTTTCACATATATTAACAATTGTGTACACATTTCCTATAATTATTCATCAAGATTGATGTAACAAATTTTAAGTAATATATCTTTGTTTAAACAAAATTAATTTGGGGATAAAATACCAACATTCAAATAATGGTAACCATGGAAACCATTTTAAATAAAAAAAAGAAGATGCTTTTAACAAACAATGTGTTTATACTTAAACATGTGTTTATATGAAAACTTGTTTAAACTATTTTACTTGTGTATACTGTTACTTGAATAATGCTTAAAGTGATTAGTATGTGAGCAATACAAAAAACTCATTTTAGACTTTTGCACTTTATTAATTTCATACAGTGTGTTCACGAAAAAGGCTGTATAATGAAAAATACTAGGAATTTTTGCACAAAATTTCATATTTTGATTCCCCAAACTCTACTCTACCAGAAAATGATGATACCTCAAAATGTCATTGTTTGACCAAATGGGTCAAAATTGCTTGTGCAGCCACATATATATTCGAGGCAAAAAAGAAATATCCAATAAGCCATCTTACTGTTATTAAAACTTTACACAGTTTTGGCTCGTTCATCTAAACTTGGAAAAAAGATTGCCGACATTTACATAACCCCCAATGGATTTTCAAGTAAAGGGATTCGTGTTTTAGTGCTTTGGATTTGTTTGCCTCTCTCCGTTGACGGCTATTGTTTATAATTACATAAACTGTGTTTTCCTTGATACCAAATCCGTTTTATGCATATATATTCTGCAATGTAGATTTAGCACGATAGTGTTTAGAATGTTACCTAAAACATGTTTAATTTGTTAGAATCAAGACTCCGCCAGTCTGTTTCTGCATGGCTTTGATTTTTTTTGTAAAGGCTAAATATTTCATTTAAGGAGGTATTTCAACTTATATGCATGTTTCAGTATTTTTAAACATACTTGTCTTGTGCCATCTTGCAACAATATTAAATCTACATATGAATATTGTAACCACAATGTTTCCAGCCGTACGGAGCTGCAACAAAATTCTCTTAACGATGTAATGCATTTTCTTTTACGGGTGATATCATAATATTTCAATGACTTTGTAATTAAGTAATACATCTAAGCATTCAATTGCATACATAACATGGACTAAAAGTGCTTTCAGCATTTGGTTGTATTGAAATGTGTAAGTGAATCTCATTACATCCCTAAATCTTACGTTCTGTATGCAAAAATGTACTGTACTTTGTACTATATCTAATAACAACTTCGATTGTAATTGTGCAATGAACAAATCTAATCACCATAATTATTGTAATATCGGGAAGGCTATCTATTTTTGTTTAATCAAGGAATTTTGTTTTTAGAATTACCACATCAGTTTTATATCATTTGAAGCGCTTCGTAATAAGACTAACTAAATCTAAAAGTTATTTCCCGTAAAAGAAAGTACCGCATAAATTTTATGTGCTTTTTCTGCCTTGCCTTCCAGTTCCAAGTTATTTTTTTTAAGATCGACACATGACTTTCAGAAAATCCGAACATATTTTAAAATTCAAACTTTTAAGGATCTCTATTAAGTTTTACCAGTATTTCTTATTTATGCATGAGACTTGATTTGTCCCATTTAACTGTTCTATATTAATTGAAAAATTTGTACTTGAATTGAGATATTTCCGAAATGATACTTCCGACAATATTTTCATAAAACACTTAGGAGGTTTTATGACCCGTGAGACAGATGTGCAAATTGTGCAATGGACTAGAGGATGAATAATTGTGTTACAGTGGCGACGTATTGGCATATGCTCTCAATAGAGTCGCCAAATATCGCACTATTATCATTACAGTTTTGCTGAATTTTAAAGCCGATTCTTTAATGTCAATTGATACTCATATTTTAATTTCTTTCCCCCTATATAAAAATGTATTTTATAAATTTAAATATTACAATGAATATTTGTGAAAACATGGTGAGAGTTGAAAAGTCACTAACATTAATAATCCACTTATGTATTGCATAAAGAAGAATTTATTCACACAAATATAAATGATGTAAATAATATTTAATATTGCCGGATGTTTTCAGTGTTAACATGTTTAGGCATTAGAACATAATACAGCTGATGAAACAGCATGATAAATTACATGCGATTTCCAAATATATATTTTTTATAAAAACGTACTTAAGGTCCTTTTTGAGATGTCCGATGAAATCTTTTAACGTTGAACTCGATAAACTTTACTTGTGATAAACGATACAAACTTTTTATAATGTTCTGGTAATTTAAGCGACAACATGGACATTTTATGACGATCGTATTCCCGAAAGAAGAAGAGAATATATTTTTGCAACATACTGTTATATCTTCTTATACAATGTTTTGATAGAGACATACCGGAAATTACTGAACTTCATTAAGTCAGACTGAGTATATAATATACACTACACGAATTGATAACATTCTAGGGTAAGTGATGTCGATAAAGGTAGCGTTAACGAAGGAATTTTACACTTTATAACATACTATAATATTTTTTTAACGAAAAATAAATTATTTATGTGTAAAAGCTATAACAGAAATGTGAAATTGTTCCAACAACAATCATCTCAGCTGTAGTTTTATTGGGGTCAATCATTTTATTAAATAACTATCGCATAGTATCGCGAGCTTCTTTCTTGTTGATGTCCGTAGAAAAACATTATTGTATTGGATATCTATTTGTTTATTATCAGCAATTCTTGCTTAGTTATCATTTTAATTCGATTCATTCGCTGTAACATGGAACTAATCAAGAGCTTTGTACAAGTATCTCATGAACACAAAATACAACTGAAACTATTTGCGAGGTATATTCACACGAAACGTCAAATCTATTCAAACGTACATGCGATAATACAGTTATTATCTCTTATGAAATATGAAACTCTCTGTATTCTTATACGGGTGATGTCTGTCATGCTTTTATCAACCACGTCTGTATTTTGAGAGGGAGTGTGCCACCTTCAATATCGATAATTTTAGAATAAATCTACCAGATAAATATCTCGAACATTTAAAAGCAGCAAAATAAGAACCGAAATGTTTTCGTTACCGCTGGGTTATATTAAACATCTGACGAATCAAATTGTATTAAAATTGAATCGAACGATTGAGCCGGAAGTAAATTATAATAAAAAAGTCAACCATGTTATCGTTTTTGTATTCAATTTCATTGGGGTTTTATTGCTTGTGACGCCTATCTTGCGGTTACATTATCGTTAGTCTCTGCAGAGATGCGTGCTTAATCATACTTAATGACTTTCCAGGGCATGCTCACATTGCAAGACAAAAAGCGATTTTTGTATTGAAATCTGCGCAGAAATCGGATGCAACCCAAGCTTGTATTCAATACGTGATGTAACAACTGTCCTAAAATCGAATCAAAACGGTTTTCTTGAGCATGTATTTCTGTCTTTAAGAAATACTTTTTTTATAATTCAAGCATTTTATTGTACACAACTAGTGATGAGTGAAGTGACATTATTACAATTATAGTTATTTAACGCATCCAATTGTTGTAGTATTGGTGAATTGTGTATGACAATGGAGATATTAGTTCAGTAAATGATGTTTTAGATAATTTAGAATTGTTTCTAAACATAATTGTGTTTTGTTTGCATAGAAATGTAATGATACTTTACGTGCACTGACTAATCCGTGTAGAACATCCACGCAAATCTTACTTATTCATAGACAACTATGCTTTTGGCTTGGCATTAAAACTAAACACCTACATGAAACACTATTCCCCAGTGATTGTCTTTTGTTTATCCTTCCACTTAAAGTTACGCAATATTATGTTGATATTTCAGAAGTGTTTTGGAAACAGTTTTTTTTCGAGAATTTCTCAATAGATAATTTATTATGATCCGAAATATATCGTACGACTTCAACAAATCTGTGTCATTCTGTGATAACGCATTCATTCATGGTTAAAGAAGACTTTGAAACATTTAGCAAAGTCGTTACTCGGTATAAAGATTCATTCGATATGGTTTCGAAAGTTGGAATATTCTCAAAATGGAATCGTGAAATCGTAAAAATGATGCTTTTGTGTAAAATAATTATTGTGTGAAATGTTTGTGAGACATTTATACATTGTACTACGCGACATTGTCAAATACAACCTAAAAATCGCACTTTATGTTTGAAAAGAAAGCGTTTACTCGTACTGGTTCATTTTATCCAGAGCATTAATGCAATCAATTGCCTGCCAGCGTGTTTAACGACAACCGTTTCCTTCCCTGTAAATAATTACCAATATGTCCTTACAATGCCCATACAAACGGTATCGTGGGCATTAGGAGATAATCGCGTTGAGATGACAGTAATATATATTTACAAGAAACACTTAGCATAGGGATATTCTCCAGGTATGTCGTCCCATTATGTTTACTTTCTGAAAACTACAGTTTTGGTACGGTGCTGACTTTTTATATTTTTTGTATTTTTATTCTAAGTATGTATTTGATATTTTGACCGAAATGGTTATTTAGAGATTATACTGCAACTGTAGTCAAGGCACACGTATGATTATCCAACGACAAGCACAATAAGTTTGGAATTAATTTATTATTTAAGTTGACAAAATATTTATTAAGGCTGTGTTTAAACAACAAAATGTATAGTTATCTTTTGTAAGAAATAAAACATTAACAAAAATTATACAATACAATTATGATAGCTTATACCCCCTGACCCGCTATATAATGTCGGCCACTAAAACAACATGCCACAATTCTGACGGGAATAAATTGCGTGAAAATTAAACACATTAATAAAGCAAAGAACAAACAGGAGTAAGTGTCAATAATTGGTACAATTCTTATGGTTTACTCGCAAAAGATTAACTTGGGATTGTGGGTGTGGCGGGGAAGTTTAGCGTAGACGTAAATGACACGTTTATTAAAAACGTGTAAAGGCAATCGACTTTGTCTTTGGTCTGATTATTTAATGTTTTGTTTACCAACCTACAATACTGATTGTTCGTGTAAAGAAATGCATATAAATATAAATTGTATCAAAAATATAACGTTGTTGAAATTATTATCAGTTTACGTCGTATTTGCTAAATCAGAAGTTTATAATATGAGTCTTATTGTCTTTGTAATTTACATTATCCACGATGTCACCACAACCGTTTAAGCGAGTTTTAATTAAGAGCGAATTATTAAACAAATGTAATTACAAACCAATACTTTTTAAGTCATTAAATTCATTGCATGTAGTTAGAATACTTGTTAGAAATCGTAATGGATAATATGATGATACATTATTTGTATTTCATTTCATTTTTTTTTTAAATTATTTGTTTAATTTGCATGTCTATGTGTTTCATGTGACAAGAAAAGTGTTTCCTGTCGCCTATGCACTACAACAAACCCGACTTCATAGCAGTACATCGAATAGCTAGCTTTGTTGCAGTCTTTCAGTTAACCAATTAATCAAGCGGTATCAGAAATTATTTAACCGGTTAATTGTATTAAAACATGTTGCATCCCTAAAATAAGTGATTGTTTAGTAATTAAAAGAGTATTGCTGTTATGAAATTAATAAATTAATTAAATGTGTTATTTTGTTTGCTGTCACTCTTGTGCGCAATAATAAAAAGTAAACCATTCACATGCATTGAATGAGATAGTAAACGCCTTCAAAAACCTAGCCCGAGCACACACTGTCTCAAATACAAGTAAAATTGACACATTCAGTGTGTAACACGCTAAAGAAATTTTATTCTACCGTCCAAAATTAATTAGCGTCATCTTTTAATAATGAAGATCTATATCTAAAGAGCAGATTACGGAAAACTTTATAAGAGAAAGCCGAAGAATAAGAAGCATACGATAATTACACACTTACATTGTTGTTTCCAATAATGACTGACCATGTTTGTAACAGTGAAATCGTGATCGTTACTTGATACCAGTCGCGGTCCGCGCTGTTGCCCGACTTCCGACATGCGGCGTCGCCATGGCCCGTAACCACCGGGACAGGTAACACTGCCGCGTGGTCCGCGCTGTTGCCCGACTACCGACATCCGGCGTCGCCATGGCCCGTAAAGCCTCCGCAACTTCCAGTCTACTTTTCCTCGAGCGTGGTGGCATGGCCACAGGTACTTGATCGTTAGTGTCTTCCATTGGTTCCGGTGGGGCAGGTGCCACTACCGCGTGGTCCTTGCTTGTACCCGATTGTGGACCGACGTCCGGCGTGTCCATGGTCCGCAAAAGTCCTCCGCAACTTGCAATCTACGTTTTCTCGGGCGTGGTGGCATGGCAATATGAAATGAATAAGCCGATAAATTTCAAGCACTGAAACCAATATAACAGCTCAATGAACAAATATAGTGATGACGTCATGAACGTCACTGCTTTAATTACGTCCGCATATGACAAGAGCTCACAGAAAGTTTATTTATGTGTGAATTAAAAAAAAATGTATTTAACCATAAAAATAATATTGTTAATAAAAACGGAAAGCGAACAATGTAATAAACTACGAGTTTAATGGAATACACAACTTAGCTTTCTTATAAAACCATAAAATAGTCTTGTTAATAAAAACGAAAAGTGAACAATGTTATAGACGATAATTTTAAATTACAACATGTAAGACAAAATTATTCACTTAAATACATGTTCGCTAAGTTGCCACAAAATTGTCGCTGTAAACGTAGAATTTAAGCTTTGCTTAATAATACAAAGGTTAACTAAACAAACCACGAACAAGATAAACAGATCACCAGTGATACACGAACACACCCCCTGTACGTCGATAATCCAAACTCAGTTGGATAATTCAAACTGAAGAAAAAAATGTTGGCCGAAACTGAAACTGAAACTGAAAGGTAGATGACTATTTTATCATTTCTGCTAATTTAGTAACTACAATGACGTAATTTTTCTACATATATGATAGTGAATGTCTGACACACACAGGCGTTTTGAAGTTTGCAATGATTTAATAGTTTTCTAGTAAAAGACGATAAATTTGTCTTCGAAAAATGCTAATTTACATGAAATTAGACCTATGTGTTGAATTATTTACACGTTAATTGACAAACGAGCGAACATAACTGTAACAGAGATATGCCAAATTATATCAGGTATGTCCTTTAAAATTTTCCTTTTAACACCCAGTGTGCTTCTGTGTTAAAATCATGTGTTTGCAGGACGGGTATTACACTTTATGGATAAATCCAAACTGACATAAAGACATCTGGCAGTTTGGTCATTATCCATCGACTTCTTGATGTTAGTTTGGAATTATCCATACACTAGTTAGGTCATTATCCAATTTGTATATTTTTGTCCCAAACAAATACGAATATATTGCGTTTTCGAGCATTTACGCCAATACTTTTCTTTATATACATACATGAAAGGTAAATACATTTAAATCCAAGCATTAAAACATTAAAAACCTGCGATTACAATAGTTTTTGGCCTTAATCTTTCGACAATTTCATTTACTTTTTCAAGATTTTCAAACATATTCATTTTATTTTGACGTAATTGTTTTTAATTGTTATGGGTTTATTAGCGCATTGTATCCGGCAAATAACATTTTATAAAAAAGAAACGTTTATCATGTCACAACTAGACATAAATAAACGTTTTCTTAGAAATAAATGACTTAAATCTTTATTTCTGTCGCCATTTGTTTCTTCAGTTTGAATTATCCTACTCAGTTTGGATTATCGACGTACAGGGGGTGGAACAGCTTACACAATGTAAGACGCTTTCAAAATGTCATAAAACTGCATCACACCACAGATAGTTGAAGTAGACTGTACCTGTTTATTTATAAATTTAAATTTCGATAATCATACAGACACGTGATCGATCTATGTTATATCTAATCTTATATATAATCTTATATCTAAAATCCAAAATATAATTATATTTCCCTGAAACTATATGTACTAAATGTTTATATAATAAATTACAGTACGAAAAACATTTTGAAATTTTACATGAACATCGAAATGCATTTAAAAAAATACTTCGAAAACAACTAAGAGGTGCTTATTTGAAAAGAGCTGAATAAAAATTACACAACCATTTTTTATACTAAAATGTACAATAATGCGACAAAAACTTAAAAAAAAAATGTCTAAATAAACAATGAAATGGCAACTTACTCAGCAGTAAGAAAACATGGTTAAAGAACGCACGTGGAATTATAGCCTACTATATACTATGGTTCAGCGCCCGTACGCGGGGAATAATTTTCATGAAAGATAACTCTTGTATGACGGATAATACGTATATATATATATATATATATATATATATATATATATATATATATATATATATATATATATATATATATATATATATATATATTTAAATAGCTTGCGTTGGATAAAATGGTTTATTCTGAAGCGAATAAACATTAGTTGTAACAGCTGACATACATAATAATATGAGTTTACAAATCATCAATACATTCCAGAGGATTGTCTTTATTTTAACATATTTTAATTAACGCAACGATTAATATTGGTCTATCTACTGTCTGTTTGTATTGTGTTAAAAGCTGAATGGCTTATTCATTTGACGGTTATTAACACATGACATGCTAATGATTTACCGCAGCAAACATCGTACGAGAATAACTCGTTCAAGTGCTGTCACCTAAAAGACACCTGGTTTCATTGACCAAACTCGCTTATAATATGGACAAATGCAGCAATCAAGTGGACTGTGTGTGAACTAAGAAAAAAGTTTTTACTCAACTGGTCTTAAATTATATGTTTTCTCGCCCCGAATCGACAAACGCTGTATAAGTTGTATAATTTGTATCAAGTTGTGCTAATGATTGCGGATATATATATTTTTAATAATTAATCCCGTTTTTGCTAGTCTGCCTAGTAACAGCGATTCATTTTGAAATCTGAATCAATGAGTCCCTGGGACTCGCATATTTTAAAACAATGGGTCCAAACTGAAAACAATTGGTCCCAGAGTATGTCTTTGTAAATTCCTTACAAATAATCTACTTAACATGATACGCCTTAGCCAGGGACTCTTTAATGCAATTTTACAGATAAAAACAAAAATAGGTTTGTTATCAGCAAGTACAATCTTTATTTGTTTTACTTTTGATAACAAACAGTGAAACATTTAACATCTTAAACAGAGAACTTTTAACATCTGTAACAATTTGGACTGACTAGAGTTTTAATAAATTGGATGACTAGTGTTTATAATTTTTTGGTCAAAATTAGCCCTTTAAGACAATGTGACAAAAGACAATTTCTTCTTTGGTCAAAAGGTTAACACCTTCAATACAGATTTAGTGTAACAACACTCATACTGTCGTGTATTCTTCACATTTAAACCACATAGTTTACATCGAGGCTGCGTTATTGATAAATATCTACACAGCGAGTTTAAATTGTTGAGGATCAATTTTGAAAACCTTTTTGGGTGGCATTTTCTTTTTTTTTTCTATCCGGGACAGCCAATTTAATGTCCAACGAACTAGTAATAAAATGCCGTAACTGATTAGATAATTGATATATTTCAACTTATCAAAATACGCGTACTGCATTCCGAATGTAGTAATGTGACTTCCGTTCTACTTTTCAAAACTGTATTGACATGTGTTTCGCTTATCTCCACAAATCGAACTCGGTATCGTTTACAACTTTGACAATGTTGAAAATCGGAGTTTTTAAACAATGTGTCCCGAGGACGCACATGTTTTAGAATGATGCGTCCCCAGACAAAAAAATGCGTCCTGGCACGCAGGACGCACAGCAAACTGAACCACTGCTAGTAATAATTAATTTCAGTGAATCGGAAATAGCAAGGCAAATGCAGTCAAAACAACTGCACATTGTAAACGAGAAAGTTTAACAATTTTCTTGAACAGACTATCAGATAACATACGTAAATGCGAAACTCTTGCTGCCGCTAAGCGTTTACTTGATTAATATTACACGTACAAGTATGTTATTTCATTTAGAAATTGGCTAAAATTGAGAATGTAAAATGATTGATATGGCTCTATTTTGTCAATAACCTTTATATAACAACTGTTTAAGAAGAACTTGTAATTTCCAAAAATAATCGATGTTATCAGTACATAATACATACCTTACTATATATATTATACCTCACATAGATTTGTTTCTTCTGTGCGTATATAAACTTCACAGGTCCGTTATTTTGAATAGTGCCCTGTAAAGATGCGCGCGCATGTAATAGTGCCCGCTAGAATGTTAGTTATTTGTAACAATTGTGTAAGTTTCAGAACTTAGAGGTTTTCGCTTTATAAATTTAGGGTAAACGCACGAATAATTTGGCAGGTTACAAGATGTGTTTTTGATTATTCATCACATCGTAAAAAATGCTTTATTTGGGATCAATGTTTCGCAGCATGTTGTCTGTAATGAAGGCAGATATTTTTATATAAAATGTATCTCAATATGTGAAATTATTTACAATAAAAATTTGTTTTGTATAAAGAAGCGAATTTTGCATAGTCCAAGTTCGAGGTGCGTGAAGTTGGCTCGCCGTTCGACGTTCGACATTAGTTCAACATTCAAATTACCGAATGTCGAGCTGGCTCGGCATTCCAGCTCGACATTCAGTTCGGCATTCGCATATTGTGTTGTATGCTTATTTTCGAATGTCGAGCTGGCTCGGCATTCCAGCTCGACATTCAGTTCGGCATTCACATACAGTGTTGTATGCTTATTTTCGAATGTCGAGCTGGCTCGGCATTCCAGCTCGACATTCAGTTCGACATTCGGATATAGTGTTGTACAATTTTTTTGAATGTCGAGCTGGCTCGGCATTCCAGCTCGACATTCAGTTCGGCATTCGCAAATAGTGGTGTATGCTTATTTTCGAATGTCGAGCTGGCTCGGCATCCCAGCTCGACATTCAGTTCGACATTCGGAGATAATGTTGTTCAATAATTTTTGAATGACGAGCTTGCTTGGCATTTCAGCTCGACATTCAGTTCGACATTCGGAGAAAGTGTTGTACAATAATTTTTGAATGACGAGTTGGCTCGGCATTCCAGCTCGACATTCAGTTCGACATTCGGATATAGTGTTGTACAATAATTTTTGAATGACGAGCTGGCTCGGCATTCCAGCTCGAGATTACAGTTCGACATTCGGTGAAAGTGTTGTACAATTTTTTTGAATGTCGAGCTGGCTCGGCATTCCAGCTCGACATTCAGTTCGGTATTCGCATATAGTGTTGTATGCTTATTTTTGAATGTCGAGCTGGCTCGGCATTCCAGCTCGACATTCAGTTCGACATTCGGATATAGTGTTGTACAATAATTTTTGAATATCGAGCTGGCTCGGCATTCCAGCTCGACATTCAGTTCTGCATTCGCAAATAGTGTTGTATGCTCATTTTCGAATGTCGAGCTTGCTCGGCATTCCAGCTCGACATTCAGTTCGGCATTCGCATATAGTGTTGTATGCTTATTATCGAATGTCGAGCTGGCTCGGCATTCCAGCTCGACATTCAGTTCGACTTTCGGATATAGTGTTGTACAATAATTTTTGAATGACGAGCTGGCACGGCATTCCAGCTCGACATTCAGTTCGACATTCGGAGAAAGTGTTGTACAATTTTTTTTGAATGTCGAGCTGGCTCGGCATTCCAGCTCGACATTCAGTTCGGCATTCGCAAATAGTGTTGTATGCTTACTTTTGAATGTCGAGCTGGCTCGGCAATCCAGCTCGACATTCAGTTTGACATTCGGATATAGTGTTGTACAATAATTTTTGAATGTGGAGCTGGCTCGGCATTCCAGCTCGACATTCAGTTCGGCATTCGCAAATGGTGTTGTATACTTACTTTCGAATGTCGAGCTGGCTCGGCATTCCAGCTCGACATTCAGTTCGGCATTCGCATATAGTGTTGAATGCTTCTTTTTGAATGTCGAGCTGGCTCGGCATTCCAGCTCGACATTCAGTTCGACATTCGGAGAAAGTGTTGAACAATACTTTTTGAAAGTCGAGCTGGCTCGGCATTCCAGCTCGACATTCAGTTCGACATTCGGATATAGTGTTGTACAATAATTTTTGAATTACGAGCTGGCTCGGCATTCCAGCTCGACATTCAGTTCGACATTCGGAGAAAGTGTTGTACAATTTTTTTTGAATGTCGAGCTGGCTCGGCATTCCAGCTCGACATTCAGTTCGGCATTCGCAAATAGTGTTGTATGCTTATTTTCGAATGTCGAGCTGGCTCGGCATTCCAGCTCGACATTCAGTTCGGCATTCGCAAATAGTGTTGTATTCTTATTTTCCAATGTCGAGCTGGCTCGGCATTCCAGCTCGACATTCAGTTCGGCATTTGCATATAGTGTTGTATGCCTATTTTCGAATGTCGAGACGGCTCGGCATTCCAGCTCGACATTCAGTTCGGCATTCGCAAATAGTGTTGTATGCTTATTTTTGAATGTCGAGCTGGCTCGGCATTCCAGCTCGACATTCAGTTCGACATTCGGATATAGTGTTGTACAAAAAATTTTGAATGACGAGCTGGCTCGGCATTCCAGCTCGACATTCAGTTCGACAACGGATAAAGTGTTGTACAATTTTTTTTAATGTCGAGCTGGTTCGGCATTCCAGCTCGACATTCAGTTCGGCATTCGCAAATAGTTTTGTATGCTTATTTTCGAATGTCGAGCTGGCTCGGCATTCCAGCTCGACATTCAGTTCGGTATTCGCAAATAGTGTTGTATTCTTATTTTCGAATGTCGAGCTGGCTCGGCATTCCAGCTCGACATTCAGTTCGGCATTCGCATATAGTGTTGTATGCTTATTTTCGAATGTCGAGCTGGCTCGGCATTCCAGCTCGACATTCAGTTCGGCATTCGCATATAGTGTTGTATGCTTATTTTCGAATGTCGAGCTGGCTCGGCATTCCAGCTCGACATTCAGTTCGGCATTCGCATACAGTGTTGTATGCTTATTTTCGAATGTCGAGCTGGCTCGGCATTTCAGCTCGACATTCAGTTCGACATTCGGATATAATGTTGTACATTTTTTTTTAATGTCGAGCTGGCTCGGCATTCCAGCTCGACATTCAGAGAAAGTGTTGTACAATAATTTTTAGATGGCGAGCTGACCGATGGACGACCAACCGAAGACCGATGGACGACCGACGGACGGAAGAGTGATAACGGATGGACGACCGACAGAAAGATAATGGACGACCGATGGAAAACCTATTGACGACCGATGGACGACCGATGGACAGGAGAGAGATAACCGATGGACGACCGAGAAAAAGATAAGGGTCCACCGATGGACGACCAACGGACGGACCAAGGCAGGTAATGAACGACCGATGGATGGCCAACAGTTGGACGAGGGACGACCGATGGACGGCCGATGGACACCGATGATAAACCGATGGACGACCGTTGGACGACCGATTGTCGTCCACCGGTCGTCCATCGGTCGTCAATCAGTCGTCCATCGGTCGTCCATCGGTCTTCAATCGATCGACCATCGGTCGTCCATCGGTCGACCATCAGTCGACCATCGGTCGTCCATCGGTCGTCCATCGTCCAACTGTTGGTCGTCCATTGGTCGTCCAACGGTCGTCCATCGGTCGTCCCTCGTCCAACTGTTGGTCGTCCATCCGTCGTCCATTGTCTGCCCTTGTCCGTTTCTTGGTCGTCCATCGGTCATATCTTATCTTTCTGTCGGTCGTCCATCGGTTATCCCTCTTCCGTCCATCGGTCGTTCATCGGTTTTCCCTTATCGTTCTGTCGGTCGTCCATCGGCAGCCCATCGGCCGTCCATCGGTCGTCCATCGGTCGTCGTTCGTCCAACTGTCGGCCGTCCATCGGTCGTCTATCGGCCGTCCATCGGTCGTCCATCGGTCGTCCCTCGTCCAACTGTTGGCCGTCCATAGGTCGTCCATTGTCTGCCCTTGTCCGTCCGTTTATCATCCATCGGTCGTCCCTTATCTTTCTGTCGGTCGTCCATCGGTTTTCCCTCTCCCGTCCATCGGTCGCCAATC
Organism: Dreissena polymorpha; assembly: GCF_020536995.1. Lineage (NCBI taxonomy): Eukaryota > Metazoa > Mollusca > Bivalvia > Myida > Dreissenidae > Dreissena > Dreissena polymorpha. The sequence continues at coordinate 99,775,648 of NC_068358.1, read as the reverse complement.
GGTCGTCCATCGGTCGTCCCTTATCTTTCTGTCGGTCGTCCATCGGTTATTCCTCCCCCGTCCATCGATCTTCGGCTGGTCGACCGGTCAGCTCGACATTTATAAATTTTTGTACAACACTATATCCGAATGTCGAACTGAATGTCGAGCTGGAATGCCGAGCCAGCTCGTCAATCAAAAATTATTGTACAACACTATATCCGAATGTCGAACTGAATGTCGAGCTGAAATGCCGAGCCAGCTCGACATTCAAAAAAATGTACAACACTATATCCGAATGTCGAACTGAATGTCGAGCTGGAATGCCGAGCCAGCTTGTCATTCAAAAATTATTGTACAACACTATCCGAATGTCGAACTGAATGTCGAGCTGGAATGCCGAGCCAGCTCGACATTCAAAAAAAATTGTACAACACTATATCCGAATGTCGAACTGTATGTCGAGCTGGAATGCCGAGCCAGCTCGTCATTCAAAAATAAGCATACAACACTATTTGCGAATGCCGAACTGAATGTCGAGCTGGAATGCCGACCCAGCTGGACATTCAAAAATTATTGTGCAACACTATCTCCGAATGTCGAACTGAATGTCGAGCTGGAATGCCGAGCCAGCTCGTCATTCAAAAATTATTGTACAACACTATATCCGAATGTCGAACTGAATGTCGAGCTGGAATGCCGAGCCACCTCGTCATTCAAAAATTATTGTACAACACTATATGCGAATGTTGAACTCAATGTCGAGCTGGAATGCCGAACCAGCTCGTCATTCAAAAAGTATTGATCAACACAATCTCCGAATGTCGAACTGAATGTCGAGCTGGAATGCCGAGCCAGCTCGACATTCGAAAATAAGCATACGACACTATCTCCGAATGCCGAACTGAATGTAGAGCTGGAATGCCGAGCCAGTTCGTCATTCAAAAATTATTGTACAACACTATATCCGAATGTCGAACTGTATGTCGAGCTGGAATGCCGAGCCAGCTCGTCATTCAAAAATAAGCATACAACACTATTTGCGAATGCCGAACTGAATGTCGAGCTGGAATGCCGACCCAGCTCGACATTCAAAAATTATTGTACAACACTATCTTCGAATGTCAAACTGAATGTCGAGCTGGAATGCCGAGCCAGCTCGTCATTAAAAATTATTGTACAACACTATATCCGAATGTCGAACTGAATGTCGAGCTGGTATGCCGAGCCACCTCGTCATTCAAAAATTATTGTACAACACTATATGCGAATGTTGAACTGAATGTCGAGCTGGAATGCCGAGCCAGCTCGTCATTCAAAAAGTATTGATCAACACTATCTCCGAATGTCGAACTGAATGTCGAGCTGGAATGCCGAGCCAGCTCGACATTCGAAAATAAGCATACAACACTATCTCCGAATGCCGAACTGAATGTAGAGCTGGAATGCCGAGCCTGCTCGTCATTCAAAAATTATTGTACAACACTATATCCGAATGCCGAACTGAATGTCGAGCTGGAATGCCGAGCCAGCTCGACATTCGAAAATAAGCATACAACACTATTTGCGAATGCCGAACTGAATGTCGAGCTGGAATGCCGAGCCAGCTCGACATTCGAAAAAAAAGCATACAACACTGTATGCGAATGCCGAACTGAATGTCGAGCTGGAATGCCGAGCCAGCTCGACATTCGAAAATAAGCATACAACACTATATGCGAATGCCGAACTGAATGTCGAGCTGGAATGCCGAGCCAGCTCGTCATTCAAAAATTATTGTACAACACTATATCCGAATTTCGAACTGAATGTCGAGCCGGAATGCCGAGCCAGCTCGACATTCAAAAAAATGTACAACACTATATCCGAATGCCGAACTGAATGTCGAGCTGGAATGCCGAGCCAGCTCGACATTCGAAAATAAGCATACAACACTATTTGCGAATGCCGAACTGAATGTCGAGCCGGAATGCCGAGCCAGCTCGACATTCAAAAAAAATTGTACAACACTTTCTCCGAATGCCGAACTGAATGTCGAGCTGGAATGCCGAGCCAGCTCGTCATTCAAAAATTATTGTTCAACACTATATCTGAATGTCGAACTGAATGTCGAGCTGGAATGCCGAGCCAGCTCGACTTTCAAACAAAAATTGTACAACACTATATACGAATGTCGAACTGAATGTCGAGCTGGAATGCCGAGCCAGCTCGACATTCGAAAATAAGCATACAACACTGTATGCGAATGCCGAACTGAATGTCGAGCTGGAATGCCGATACAGCTCGACATTCGAAAATAAGCATACAACACTATATGCGAATGCCGAACTGAATGTTGAGCTGGAATGCCGAGCCAGCTCGACATTCGAAAGTAAGCATTCAATACTAAATTCGATTGCCGAGCTGAATGTCGAGCTGGAATGCCGAGCCAGCTCGACATTCGAAAATATGCATGCAACACTATTTGCGAATGCCGAACTGAATGTCGAGCTGGAATGCAGAGCCAGCTCGACATTCGAAAATAAGCATACAACACTATATGCGAATGCCGAACTGAATGTCGAGCTGGAATGCCGAGCCAGCTCGACATTCAAAAAATATTGTACAACACTTTCTCATAATGCCGAACTGAATGTCGAGCTGGAATGCCGAGCCAGCTCGTTATTCAAAAATTATTGCACAACACTATATCCGAATGTCGAACTGAATGTCTAGCTGGAATGCCGAGCCAGCTCGACTTTCAAACAAAAATTGTACAACACTATATACGAATGTCGAACTTAATGTCGAGCTGGAATGCCGAGCCAGCTCGACATTCGAAAATAAGCATACAACACTGTATGCGAATGCCGAACTGAATGTCGAGCTGGAATGCCGAGCCAGCTCGACATTCGAAAATAAGCATGCAACACTATATGCGAATGCCGAACTGAATGTCGAGCTGGAATGCCGAGCCAGCTCGACATTCGAAAGTAAGCATTCAACACTATATGCGATTACCGAGCTGAATGTCGATCTGAAATGCCGAGCCAGCTCGACATTCGAAAATATGCATACAACACTATTTGCGAATGCCGAACTGAATGTCGAGCTGGAATGCCGAGCCAGCTCGACATTCGAAAATAAGCATACAACACTATATGCGAATGCCGAACTGAATGTCGAGCTGGAATGCCGAGCCAGCTCGACATTCGGTAATTTGAATGTTGAACTAATGTCGAACGTCGAACGGCGAGCCAACTTCACGCACCTCCAAGTTCGTGGATATCGTAAGTTCCTTGATTTTCAGTTTTGAATAACTACATGCGCTAGATTTTGACATCCTGGAGACGAAAACCGGAAGTGTAAATTGCAAACATTCTTTTTACAACTGAGAACAAAATATTGAAATAAAATGCGTTCTAAACAGGTAAACAAATTGAATAATGTCCATTCGTGTATTTTGCCTCCATTTTCCTAATGCACAAATTTCCTTTGCCAAAAAAAATCCGTAACAAAATACATAAACACTAGTTTGCTCACTTTGTTTACATACAGCGTTCTATTGACACTGTATGTACACAGCCTCGCTCTCGATTTTGAAATGCTATTTAGGCAATAAAATAAGATGTGTTTTTCGGTACCTGGTTCCTTATGCATTTTATTTAATTTACAGGCCAATCCAACTCCATTGAAACACAAATATAGACGGTACTCACCAACCAGTCTCCACAATGCATATAAATTTGTTAAAGAACACAAAGTCTCTGTTCACAATGCTGCTAAGATGTATGGTGTCCCTGAGCAAACCCTTAGAGATAGAATAAAGGGCAAAGTAAATCCGGAATGTGTGACAACTGGGAGGGAGCCTGTACTTTCAATGTTTGAGGAAGCACAAATTGTTGAGCATCTAAAGATTATGGCCCAATATGGATATGGGTATACTAAGCAAGAAACTGTAGACATTGCTACTGACTTTGCTATCCAGCTGTGTAAAAGAATAAAAGAACAGCCCCTGACACTTACTTGGTTTGAAGGTTTTCGTAACCGTTGGCCAGAAATAAAAGTGCAAAAACCAAGAAGTTTGGAAACATGTGCGTGCCGAAATGGCCAATGAGGCCGTTGTCAAACAGCATTTTGCATCTCTAAGCCAAACCCTGTCCAAACATGATCTCATGGATAAACCTCACCATATATTCAATGTGGATGAAAAGGGCATATCAATGGATCACAGTCCTCCTCACATTGTGCATGCATCTACACAGCCTCCAGCAGTAACCAATGGTAAAAGCAAAACTATTACCATTTTAGGGTGCGGAAGTGCAAGTGGTGTCGCCATTCCCCCATATCATGTATTTCCAGGAAAGCGCATGTTGCCAGAACTGTTGCAGGGGTCTACCAACGGCACCAGTGGAACTGTCAGTGAATCTGGATGGTCAAATAGGGACGTCTTTCGCCAATGGCTTGAGCATCATTTCTTGAAATTTGCTCCTGGTCGCTGTGAAGATCCTGTGTTGCTACTGTTAGATTGCCACAAGTCACATGTTTAAGTTGGGTTGACCGAATGGGCACTTGAACATAAAATAATACTTTATGTTCTGCCAGCCCACTGTTCTCACATCTTACAGCCACTAGATGTAGCCTGCTATGGACAATTTCAGAAGATTTACAACAATCTTTGTCACAAGTACATTCGCCAAACTAGCACCACCATCACCAGGTATAATGTGTGCGAGCTGTCCAGCCAGGCATACATCAAAGCTCTGTCTCCAGAAAACCTGCAATCAGCTTTCCGTAAATGTGGCATTTACCCATTGTGTTTGGATGCAGTATCAAACGATAACATTCTTCCTGCTCAAGTGTTTGAGAGTGATGTTGTGTCTGATGCATGTGAACATAGTGATGCAAATGAAAATAACCCAGCAAAGTTTTTGAAAAAAAGAGAAAATGATTTGAAACTTAACAAGAAAAAAACACAAATCAAGAAGCCACGAAAAACAATGAGCACAGTTGTATCTGGAAAAGAACTATCTGGGGATGTTTAAATTAAAATGCGAGAACATGAACAATCAGCAACAAAAATGAATCCTTGTACAGCAGACGAAACAAGAGCATCAACTCCACAGTCAAACGTGGTGTCACCAGCGCCCGGACCATCTAACACTGCATGCCTGGACCCCACTGAAAATGACACAGACATCATTGATGATGAGCCATGCTGCGTATGTGGCTTCCACCAACCCATTGAAATGAAACGAAACAAAAACATCATATTTGCCAAGTGGGCCCAATGTGATGGGATGCGAGGAGGTTGGCCTTGCCTGCACTGGGTCCACCTTTCCTACTGCTGTCCAACAGTCAATGTTAAAAATGGGGACAAATTTTACTGTCCCCACTGTGTTGATTTTGAAGAATAGACCTAATTACCTGGTTAATGTCATTGTTACCGTTTACAGAATAGTTTTTTAATTCGTTAAATATTTCATTAAATAATGTTCTTTATAAATGTTCATTGTTCAGTTACATATAGAATGTTATGTGGGTTTTGGATAAAGATAAAGTTTATCATGCGAGGCTTAGAACCGATGTACCGCGAGGCTTGCCGAGCGCTAACATGGTTCGAGCCGAGCATGATAAACTTGATCTTAATCATAAACTCACATTTTAGTCTATTTATCCTATAATTTGCTCCATATTTTCCATTATTAATTATCAAATATCGCTTTTTTTACGATTGTGATTTTCCGTAGTTGACAAAAACGGATTCTCCTATTTTCGGAAAACCCAAAATCTGATCTGAAAATAGCGATAGTATAAAGCTCAAGTTTATTATCTTTTTATTGTTTTCATTAATGTATTAAAAACTGTTTAGAATCACACATTTTTTCATTTCACCTAATCAGCTATTCTGGAGTAATGACGTCACATGTGTCATCCACGAACTTACATGAATTTAAAATGGCGGTGCATACTGATAGTGGTGTTTGCTAACTTGAATTTGGAAGTCAAGATTACAATTGAATTTGTTTCTTTTTGATTGTTCAAACTGGTAATGATGTAATTTATGCTTAATTATATTATTGATTAAAATAAAAATATAATTGCTTTTAAAGCTGTTCTATTTGTTATATCCACGAACTTGCGATAGACCAGGATATATGAACCTCAGCCTTCGGCTTCGGTCCATATAATATTTGCGGCTGCCTGGCTGGTCACTACTCTGCCATAGGGCCCTCAGTGAGGTTTTCTATTTCTTAGATAGTAACACATTTGTACAGTTGTTCATGCCATTATCACCATTGCGGGGTCATTATAAATATTCGGCCCTAGGGCCGATTATTTATATTCGGCCCTCAGAATGTGTGCGCGTGACGTTCAACTGGAAAAAATGGCGTCCACATCCAGTCTTACCCATAAAAAATTTAAACATCTAGGTTATTGTTCTACTCACCGAAGTTGTGTAATAACCATGTTTATTTTCACATTTTTTCATTTCACCTAATCAGCTATTCTGGAGTAATGACGTCACATGTGTCATCCACGAACTTACATGAATTTAAAATGGCGGTGCATACTGATAGTGGTGTTTGCTAACTTGAATTTGGAAGTCAAGATTACAATTGAATTTGTTTCTTTTTGATTGTTCAAACAGGTAATGATGTAATTTATGCTTAATTATATTATTGATTAAAATAAAAATATAATTGCTTTTAAAGCTGTTCTATTTGTTATATCCACGAACTTACGATAGACCAGGATATATGAACCTCAGCCTTCGGCTTCGGTCCATATAATATTTGCGGCTGCCTGGCTGGTCACTACTCTGCCATAGAGCCCTCAGTGAGGTTTTCTATTTCTTAGATAGTAACACATTTGTACAGTTGTTCATGCCATTATCACCATTGCGGGGTCATTATAAATATTCGGCCCTAGGGCCGATTATTTATATTCGGCCCTCAGAATGTGTGCGCGTGACGTTCAACTGGAAAAAATGGCGTCCACATCCAGTCTTACCCATAAAAAATTTAAACATCTAGGTTATTGTTCTACTCACCGAAGTTGTGTAATAACCATGTTTATTTTCACATTTTTTCATTTCACCTAATCAGCTATTCTGGAGTAATGACGTCACATGTGTCATCCACGAACTTACATGAATTTAAAATGGCGGTGCATACTGATAGTGGTGTTTGCTAACTTGAATTTGGAAGTCAAGATTACAATTGAATTTGTTTCTTTTTGATTGTTCAAACAGGTAATGATGTAATTTATGCTTAATTATATTATTGATTAAAATAAAAATATAATTGCTTTTAAAGCTGTTCTATTTGTTATATCCACGAACTTACGATAGACCAGGATATATGAACCTCAGCCTTCGGCTTCGGTCCATATAATATTTGCGGCTGCCTGGCTGGTCACTACTCTGCCATAGAGCCCTCAGTGAGGTTTTCTATTTCTTAGATAGTAACACATTTGTACAGTTGTTCATGCCATTATCACCATTGCGGGGTCATTATAAATATTCGGCCCTAGGGCCGATTATTTATATTCGGCCCTCAGAATGTGTGCGCGTGACGTTCAACTGGAAAAAATGGCGTCCACATCCAGTCTTACCAATAAAAAATTTAAACATCTAGGTTATTGTTCTACTCACCGAAGTTGTGTAATAACCATGTTTATTTTCGTAAAGTTTAATTTGCTTCCACGACGAGTTAAAATTTTGGACACATCTCTTCATCGCCATCCACGGTCCACCTTTTCCATTTTAAAGCACTGGATGTAGGCAGACAATTCTTTGTGGATAAACATTCTTTGATCGACTGACAAAGGAACGACTTATTCATCAAAGAAATTACCCTTTTAATTCAACCTCGATTTCCTTCGAACAGTTAAAGAACTATTCACTTACACTTTTCTTAAATTTAACCCATCAATTATTCAACATAACATCGCTTTATTCGACATTTTAACAAAATCGAAAATGCAGTCTCACCTGTTTCATTCCAGTTCTATATCCCAACACTGTTATTCACATTCATAATATTATAATAATCCATCGTTAACACACACACTAATCGTTCAATGCTTAAAAAATATTACACTGTTAAATAAAAACACCCCAAGTCCGATTTGTTGTTGTTCTTAAATCCAAAGCGTCTAGCTAGTGTCGTCATTTAAATTACGTCACATGAGATTCGTCATAAATTGCGTTATCGATTCAATGAATACGGAAAGCTGATTCTTCATAAATTTTAGTGAAGGATCAAAATAGTATGTTTTTATGACTCAAAACCTGTGCCTATAATTTAGTAAAAAAGTAAGATATATATTATAGACATTAATAAGGGCTAAAGCCCTCGGGCCGTTATGCTCCCTGCGGGCCGATTATCACTGCCCGGCCCGGATCAGCCGTGTATTATCCTCTAAATAATCATACATCAAGCATGTATATTACCATTCAACTTGTTCGTCAAGAATATCTCAGATTATATTTGAAGAGTTTTATGAATGTTTTTGCATAAATGAATGGCATTTTGTAGAAAATGTTTGTAAATGATGTTGCATTAATTTATAGACGTTACGGCGCAATAATATTATTCAATGTTAGTTGAATATCGGGAATCGTGATGAAAAATTTGAATGCATGATTTTAATGCTACTTTATTTACAACAAGACATCTCTCGGCTGTTCTGATAATTACCAATGATGTTAAATGAAGTTTAACTGAGTCATAACAACCGCCGAACATAACAGCCCATTTATTAATTATTTTCACAATCCATATTTTTAGTGAATCAATAGCATATGTAATCATGAGAGTATTAGCGCGATGGAAGAGATGCCGTCCTACAAAATATGATATTAAAAAAATCAGTTGCAATTTTTTTATCACAACGCAGATGAACTTCAAAGACCGTCACTTACACAACTGTCGTCAACGACGCGATTCGATTTCTTTCAGAACAAATGTAATATCAAGTAATATTAATGGCATTCTTAAACATACATGTACATATATAGCTACGTAAAATGACACTTATACAATCGCATTGTTACATGATTGTAATATATAATTTCAACCGCCGTGATAACAGTCGCAAACAAGGCATCAGTCATTCTGAAATTAAAACTTATCAAGACAATGCAATAATTTCCGGTAACGAAACAAATTTATACACTTGAGAAAAAGTTTCCGGAGTTATTTATCGTTGTGCTATTACAGAAACCTTTGAAGTTACATATAAATTATAGTATTGAGTATAAAAACGTATTTTGTTATATTTGGATAATACATTTATGATGAAATATATAATGCTAACGACTATCCGTACGTTAAAACAACGTTTCAAAACACTATCAACAGACCGTTATTTCATATATTGAATTCATTTTAAAGTCCACACTTTTGTTTCAAAATTTGACTACAATACTATTGATGGTAAGGCATCACACATCAGTGAATGTATATGTATTACATAACATCACGATGGCTTAATAGTCGAATACTAGTTATAGATTGTACGCTTAGATGTTACGAATATAATAAATGAATATTTTCAAAGCAGCATTATCGTATTCGCAAAAGTGCAATGTTAACGAAATTGTCAAATGTTGTTTCCCGAAACATCGCATAAGATACAACGTTCGACCAAAAAGATCGGATATTCAAAAAGATATAAGTTTATCTTTTGTTAGTGATATGCAGTTTAAAAACTGCATATTTTTAACCGCATTAATGCGCGCAGTTACGCCGCTTATATGAAAGATAATAAAACAGCATATAGTCGCCCATCAAAGGTATTCATGCAATAACGTTAGCCTAACTTCATGCAGTGATGAACTTGAATATGCCAAATGGAACACCATTCTTTTAGTTTAAACCTATTTATTTTTTTTTATTTTTGCTCGATTGCGTCGAAAGCCTTAGGCTTATATAAACGCTCTCGAGTCCGTTTCCTGGGCGTAGAACCAGTACTTGGTGTCTTTGGGGGAGATCTAAAGAACGCTCCCACGGTTGGGATCGAACCCGTGACCTCCCGGTCGCAAGGCGGACACCATATCCATTACACCACGGGGACCTCACTTAGATACGTATGTTTACGCATTTATAGTCCCTAAGAAAATTAAATTTAATTAAAGACCTTTCTTACGAAATTCAAATTTAAAGGCTTCAATTCCAACCCTTAGATACGGATGAGCTGCAAGAATTATAAAACCTGAACCGACTGCGAGTTATTTTTTTACTCGTAGAATGTTCTGTTTTTTTGCTGATGGTGATTTTTTTCTTTCTTTACATACTTAATCATAAAACTTTCAAAAATGTTATCCAGCAGCAGCAAGAACAAACAATAATGATATATGTTTATCAATTGAATATTATGCACAAAACAATATTGTTAGAACTTTATTTACTGTCAGAGTACATTTCAATAATGTGATTTGAGCTATTGCAACTAAATAAATTCAACACTGGTTGGTACGTTTATGTCACGCCAACACATCGCGGAAAGTATCAGCCTTATGCACTTATGAACTTCTTAACGTCAACAGGAATACAACATTAAGACATAAAACCACAGTAAACATATATCGCACAATTAAAGGGTTACTAGACTGGTCTTGGAAACCACTTGTCAGTGCTTTTCCTGGAAAACTGTAAAATGAAAGGTACTAGAAATTCCTTCCACCCAGTTAATGTTACCTCGCTGTGCTGGAAATAAGCTTTGATAGCTCTTGTTGTACAAAATATTAACTAACAGCTTTTTTATACAAATATAAATTTTTGTATAAATAATTTGTAAAAACATAATTAAAATATTTACCAACAGGTTTTCATATTTCAACACAGACAAACTGTCCAAAAAACTCGCATATAACTCGATATACGTTTTATTTTAGCTTAAGCAATATGACATTTATATATTCATTAGTGGATTTATTCTAGCCATTGATTAACTTTAATCTATGAATAATGTCAAATGTCACACGAATGTCTACGTACAAAGTTGAAAACTGTATACATAATTTGTTTTAATGGCAAAAAAAATTTATCTAAGGACTTCACCCGTATGTAAGGGTTGGAAATGAAGCCTTAAACAATTTAATCTAGTAAAAAAGGACTTTAATTAAAACTTCTAAAGGAATACAACTGCGTCAAAATACGTATCTTAGTGGTAAAAGGTTCACGTTTATTCAGCTAGTGCTATTGCCCTTACACAATTCAATCCGTGTATGCCTCAGTCACAAATAACCCGGTCTCCGGCCGATGTGTCCGATCTCCAGGCATCGGGAAGACTGGGCACGTCAGAGCCGTCCGCCGTCCGATGAGTGAAACAGTTTAAAACCTCAGTCACAAATAGACACCGATCACCGTCCGATCAGCGGCCGACGTTTTTTTTTACGCTCATCGGACAGGCGCCGGCCGATGATCGCACGTACATCGGGTCATTTTGTAGCATCGGGCGGCGTCCGGATTAATTTTTTATATCACAGTTTGTTTTACCCGACATCGGACCCGGGAAGGAATAGAGTTGAGATCGAAAAAAGATCGGACGATCAACGAACGGTTATCGCCCGGCGTTCGCCCGACATCGGATTAATTGTAAGTGTATTATAACGAGCACCGTCCGGCGTCCGTCGGGCATCGTGCGGAGGCCCTCCGGTAATCAAACGGTCGCCGGCCGATGTATATGCCTATGGAAAATACCTTTACTTTTGCCGATACACGTTCAATGAATCCGATGTCGGGCGAATGACGAGCGATACCCGTGCGTTGATCGTCCGATCTTGTTTCGATCTCAACTCGATTCATTCCCGGGCCCGACGTCGGGTAAAATATTAGGTGAGACTTAAAATTAATCCGGACGCCGCCCGATGCTACAAATTGGCCCGGTTTCCGTGCGATCATCGGCCGGTCGCCAGCCCGATGAGCGGAAAAATACGTCGGCCGCTGATCGGACGGTGATCGGTGTCTATTTGTGACCGAGGTATAATCAGGTCATGATTATGACCTATGTGAAGCATTGGCACTTTTTTAAATTAATATACACTGAATGGTAAGCACAAGCATAATCATGAATCCGATCTATCGAATGTAATTAATACGATAATATTCCATATCTTGCTGTTTATTGAAAGCATGCATGTCAATCAACGTACAGCGTTGAGTGTAATAATATTATGTCTTCATGTGACACAAATGATAAATGCCGAGGTACTCATAGGTCAAATATCGTCTCTAATATAACAATTGAAAATGCATGATTTGAGAAAAGTAAATTTACAAGTAATTATATGTTTGAAAACAATTGTTGAAGAGAACGGCGATTGTTAATGCGTATTAAAGAAAGTTTAACAATCAAACTTCCGTGGTGGGATGCCTGACGAAGCACATGATTTATGGCTCTGCCAACTTTGTATGCTGGCAAATCACTAATTATGCGTCGTTGTTTACGTAATTTATATCTTAAAGTGGAAATTGCTATACGAGGTAGTGGGCATATTTTCTTTTCAATAATTTGGTAATGTTTTGTAGGGCATATCTTAAAGATAAGCTTCTCGTCGTCCAAGTAACAAATCCACCTTTTAAAAAATAATGTTTTATGATGATTGAATGAAGACTATTTGAATATAAATAACGTTCTAATAATAATATAACGCATGTGGCTTTTCCCGTCAGTTCTACTTATTTGGTAATCTTCAACTGCGTTACTTCAAATTGAAAACTTGCGTGAATGTCATGTCTAATGTATGTTATCTATATTCGTTTCTGAACAACAACTACATATGTCGAAATAAGAGTCTACATATTACTAAAAGTCAATTTTTAAATTTATACAAGAATATTATTTATTTGCCGATCAATAGAAGTTTTAATCAATATTAACATGCATACATAAATGTAATGTAGCCAATCATCGCAATTTGGTAACGACACAACTTATACATTAAAGTGATATTATGGGCATTTTTCACTGTTGAATTGAGCTGAAAAGAATTAACCGGTCAAAAGAGATAGTTAAAATGTGGTTACTGACCAATTATCTTCTACTCATCTTGTTATCAGTTATTTATACAAATATATTTTATATTCGATTTCTTTCGTGACCCACCCAGTCCCGTAAGGCAAAATGATCCTTAAAACAAAACTGTGTCTTTTTGTCGTATGAAGGAATCTGCACTAAAACTAAATTAAGGTGTACATCGTATATGCATGACCAGTTGTCAAAAGAATGTACGGTTGATATTCAAATGCTTTATTTTTCTCTTTCCGGGTTATTGTTTTAGTATGTTGATGCTGCATTTACAAATATAAGTGTATATGAAGTGAAAACACTAAAAATAAACAACGGTTGCGATAGACACCTATAAACTGTTAGATGCCCATTATATCACTTTAACACGAGCACGTGTAAACTATGCGTTATGCACCGCAAAATACAATTGAATGCTAGTGATTTAAATTACTGGAAATGTATCATTCAAAATTAGCCGTTCTGAGTTTTAACTGTATGTGTGGCAAAATACGAACCGATCAATTGGTTGATTTGTGGCTTAGAAGAGTTCGTGAGACACCCATAGGTACATTTTGTGTTGATTGTTAGTTGATTGTCATGTCCTGTCATACATTGTCAATATATCTGGCCATTTTAGTACAAAAATAAGGGTTAAGATAACAATTATACATGTTAGGACATCTATGTATATTATTGTTTGTCCTGTGATACTGTTACCGTAATTATTTTCCCGTACTATGTATGTTCCGTAACTTATTTATTGATAATACTGGATACATGATATCTAGCGATAACCGTCGTTTTCTATGGCTGTTTTATGTAAGCTTTTCATAATGTGATGTATGTTTACATATTAGACTTTTATGTTTTATAGTATAATTACAAATTATGGTAATGGCATCGGTTCAGCTGGCGAAATTGTTTATGTGCCTATCTTCTTGTTTCTTGATTAATCAGGATATACATAAACATTTTATTACGTTACATGGAACCAATAATACCAATGTATAAAATCACTTCTTTTAATTTTCACTTCAGCGAACATTTAAACTCCACACACTTTATTGTGGGATGTAGATTGTTCTTATCCACTACTTTTTTAACATAACTCCAACTTCAAGCAAAAGATTATTAGACAGACAGACAGACGTACAGACAGACAATTTATTTGACTTGCACAATGTACATCGTCAACATCACATGTGGTTGGTATTGATATATGTCAACATGTATATGCGCAAAAAACATGTGTTAACAAACATGTATATTTACAAAACAAATATATACAGAAGTACAGAGGATAAACAATTTGAAAATTACGTTATACGATTTAACAAAGTCAATCTAAAACTCAACGATTCCTTAACAAATAAACAAACTTTTATTAGTTTAGACCTATTGTTTGATTGAAGCAATTGTACATACTTCATAACAGATGGATTATTATAGTAAAACTTTTTAATGTATTTCTTTCTTATATCAACAAATGTTGAACAAATACATACAAAATGAAATTCGTCCTCGATGTCCGTGGCATGACAACAAAGACAATATCTTTCTTGTCTAGCAATATTGTTTCCATTATATCTACCAGTCTGTATACGAAGGGGGTGAACAGATAATCTTAATTTGCATATATAAAACCTTAAATGTTTCGGAACTAAGTCTAGGTTAATCTCATATTCAAAGTTTGACTTAAATATCTATAAATATCTAACATTGAACCATCTTGTAGTGTACGATGCCACTTTTGTTTATATGAATCAATAATTCTGGATTTTAGAATGGGTTTAAACAATTTAACATCAATAGCATGAACGCTGTTAAAGACATAACTGAATCCGTAATCATCCAATAATTTTTTGATGTTATAAATCCAATTTCGGCAACCTCTGGTGTTATCAGAAACTCCAATGTTGTATACAGTTTTGATAATTATGTTATCAGAGGCTGCTATTTTAAACCAATACTGTACGATTCGCATGTATCTTTGTATATAGAGAGGATATCTTCCTAACTCACCATAAACACATGCATTACAGGTATTAGTTTTAACTCTTAAAAGCCTTTTACAGAATTTCAGATGTATCCTTTCCGATTCCTTAGATTTCGTAAAACGCCAAACTTCTGCTGAATAACCTAAAATAGACTGAACAAATGCATCAAATAACTGACATAGAATTTTGGCTTTAAATCAAAATCTTGACATTTACAAAACAATGTATTCAATGCTTTAAGAGCTTTGCCAATTAAATGTTCTTGATTTAAATTAAAACTACCTGTATAATTAAAAACAACACGTAAATAATTACAATCATTTACAGTTTCTATAGCATGGCCATTGTATGTCCACTTTTCATTTTGCAATAATCCGCCTCTTTTTCGAAAAACCATTATCTTTGTCTTATCAATATTTACTTTCAGTCCCCATGTATTACAATAAGTATATAAATTATCTAAATGGTTCTGGATTTCTTCTGGTGATTTACCCACAATAGCCATGTCGTCTGCAAAAAGTAATAATATTAAAAAAAATGTCATCTAGTTGCAAACCTGAATCAACATTATTTTGCAAAAACAACTCAAGATCATCTACAAAGATAGAAAACAACAAAGGTGACATAACTGATCCTTGACGCAAGCCAACAGCATAGCTAAAGAAATCTGAAAATGAAGATAATGATTTTACACATGACTTAACTATTTGGTACATATCTCTCACAATTCTTAATATTTTGCCTTGAATTCCACATTTAAACATTTTTAACCATAAGGCATTTCTATAAATAGTATCAAAGCATTTCATCATATCGACACAAATAAGATACAAACGTTTGTTTTCAAATAAATAATGATTTATCAAAGAATATAAAATAAATATTGCGTCAGTAGTGGATCGTCCTTTCCGAAATCCGAATTGGGCGTCCGAAATGATGTTATGTTTTGTACAGATATTTTCAACACGTTTATTTATAACAGTCGTGAATAATTTTGACAAACAGCTCACTAACGATATACCTCTGTAATTATTAACATCGGATTTGGAACCTTTCTTATGAAGGGGGATGATAATACCTTACGTCCACTGGTCCGGAAAAAAACCGGAATTTAGTATATTGTTAAATAAATCACAAAATGAGATGACAACATGTCAAAAGATTCTATAAAATATTCATTTAAAATGTTGTCACTTCCATAAGCTTTAAATCGTTTAAGTGATTTTACAGCAGTTGTTATTTCATGTACCGTTATCGGTTCATCTAGTTCAGGATATACATTATTAGGAAGATTAAAATCATTACAACAATTAAAACTTTCCGCTTCTTAATTCGATGCACCCAAATTATCCGAGCTAATCTTCGAAAAATAATCTGTAAATTCCGCTAACGGTATATTATTAGATCTATAGGTTTTTGACTTGAAATGTTTCCAAAATTCCCTTGGTTTACTTTTCATTAATTCTGTAATTTAATCCATTTTTCGTTTGTAATCACAATTTTTTTTCTTTCTGACAATATTTTTATACACTTTTTTTCTCTAACATAAAACTATTCTGTTACTATTCGTTTTATCAGTGTTGAAGCATCGAAGTGCATCTAAATATAAATTACGGGCATCTATACATTCACTGTCAAACCACTCCTTATTTTTACTAGAATAATTTTCAAAAGCAACATTATCTTTAAAAATACTCTCATTCGAAAACAAAGGGTCAGCTATATCACGAATACTGTTTGTAAATAAATGTAACATATTGTTCACCGAATCCCTGCTTAAATTATCTGTAGTATTAACAATGCTATTAAACAAAGGCAATTGAGAAATAATTCGGAACTGCTCTCTAAACGTAGAATCCCATTTATACCTAGTCTCTAAATAGTATGAACCACCACGGGGAATGTTATTACAGTTCAGCGAAAAATGCAGTGGAGCGTGATCACTCCATTCATTGGATTGACATATTGTAAATGACTTAATCTGGGAGAAATTACATTCTTTTGTTAACAAATAATCAATAACTGAACAACCATTATTGGACATAAATGTATATTGATCAGTATTACCTATACGACCGTTAATAATTCGGAAACATGTACCTTGACAAAGATCTATTAGAACAGGGATCACCGCCTGGGGTCGTTCATTTCAAACTCGACCCCTTTGGTAGTTCGACGTGTAGGCATATACATATCTTGACTTAGTAAATGCTTTTTTTGTACTCGCCCACCTGAAAAAACAACAACCGATTTTACATTATGGTGTAAATTGGGAATGAAGTACCATAATTGTTTAGTGGTTTAACTATTTCCGGACGGCAACTATGACGTGTATAGTGTTATTGGTCATTTTACCGGTCAAATAAAAAAGAAATAACAGTGACAAAACGACAAGTTGGGAATTGCTTACGCCTATAGGCAGCTTATTTGCACTCATCGTTCTGACAAAACGATTTTTGGATATTTCCACTTTACGGTGTGAATTGAGAATATATAAACATTACTGTTTCGTTATTTAAGTATTCCCCTATGAACGTGATGTCGTTAATGGTCATTATACAGGCACTCTAGAAAGCAATAACAATGTGCAAATTGGGCATTGCGTACGCTGATAGGCCGATATTTATAAAGATAGAGGGATAGATAGATAGATTTATTTTGGCAAGGAATGCATACATGGGCATTTACAACATGTACACAATATTCAAATATCACATACATGAAGATAAATATACAATGACTTACACACCAACACCAAGGATATCACAAACATGAGTAAACCCATATTCCCATTTTAGGTCCTTTGTGCTGGTGGCAGGACATAGAGTGGCACTTGTAGAAATGGAGAATGCATAACATTTATGGAAGATAGGATCAATGTTGATAACAATTGATGACTAGAAATGATTCCTTAATCCAATAATAGAAACAATACACATACAAAGTTTCAGATTTCTAATAAATGCGTTTTTAAAGACGACTTAAAAACAAACAATTTATCAATCTGTGTTATCAGAGGGGGCAATTACGTGATGATCTAAAGGATATCAAGATGGCGGCGTCCGTTCCAAAACAGGTATTTTTCGCCGTTTTATACCCTTTATTTCTTTAATTTAATTATTTAATGAAGCTTACTTTCCAGTCAATACAGCAAAAAAGTGATTAGCGTTTATTTCGTAGTAATATTCGTTTTATATCTCGACTTTACCCTGTGCGCAATTCCTTAGCGGGAGCCGTTCGGCATGTAATGTGTGATCTTTACTGGGTTTCACTTATTGAATTACTGTCCTGCATATACATAGATGCATATTTATATTTTCAATCCGTATACGAGTAAGCTGTTTATGTTAATAAAGCGGTCTGGTATGAGGTAGATGACTTAAACCTGTCTTATACAGTTTTATTAACCAGAATCGTGCATGATCTGAATGGGTTCCAGATTTGATATGATCACAAAGGGGTCCCGTTTTTAGGAAACAGCAAATCCCCATTTGATACTTATGTTTTAAGGTCATTTACGTCCCGGTATTCACACAGGTTGCAGCTATATATGATTGTGTGTGTGCGCGCGCGCGTGCGTGCGTGTGTAAAGTGACGGGTATTTAAGTTTAGACAAAATTGTAATGTCACCCTAAGTTGTTGATTTATTTTGCTAGGTTTTGCTAGAAATATTTCATGTAATGTTAAGATGTTAACACGTTAAATAATAATGATCAAACCGAAATTTTGAGGCGAATATGGCATCGACCTCAAGCACTTCAAGCACGGACCGTCTCTGCACTGAGTGTGGCCGACTGTTCAAATCAAGGAGTGGCTACAGCCGTCATATAAGACAGCACAATGGACAAGCCCCACACCGGTGTTGTGGGAAAATGTTCTTTGACAAGGACAAGCTGAAAATTCACAGGTATTGCAGACCATCTCGTGAAATAGATCTCGATTTTACTTGTATTAGATCTCGATGTGTCTGTACCTTTTTACACATAACACAAGTTGTTATACATAAGACATGTTGCTATCAACTCTGTTACTATTAATACGTGTACCTCTTGTGAATATATTGTATGATGAATATCGATGATGGTTTTTCGTTGTTAAATGTCTATAATTTTATGAGCTTTGTATTCATAATTTAGAATCGATAATTATTTAAGTACAGTGAGTGGTATTCAAAGCATACGTTTTCACAAATGTATTTAGCTAGCGCACAAGCTATATAAGTCCGAGTTATTGAAATCAAACAATTTCTAACACGTCACATCTATCATTCTATTTTTTTTAACAGAAATCATATTCACGGAGAGGCGGCCCGCGAGGCATGTTCACAGTGCGAGAAACTGTATGCGACCCGCCAACAGGTAAAAAAGCAAGTGACTGTTGTACACAACGATAGTACAGGAAACTTTACCTGCGACACGTGTGGTTCACAGTCAAAACAGGGCCTACAAAACCACAAAGCTAGTCAGCACGAGGATCGTGCGGCGCATGCCTGCAAATACGGTAAAGAATACCGACACGCAACAAATCTGTACAGGCATAAAAAATAAAAAAAGCACTAAACATATGTATCGAAACAGTTATAACTATGTATATGCCTTTTATGTTTATTTATGTGTATTTCCTCTTAATTAATTGATCTCACATATTTTGTGTAATGTTATTGAAAATTGTTATATATACATCTCTTACACATTGATTTATGTGATTTAAAGTTGTGATTTTATTAACCTCTTTTATATATTGATTTATGTGATTTGAACCTTTGATTTACTGTTATATTGTGCAATTGACAACCAATAATACTCAAATATTGTTTGGAGTCGCTTTACTCTTCTTGTCTGAATTTAATGGATAATTTTATTCTGATCAGTGATCTGAAATTCTACTCATGGTGTATCATTTGTTTTTGTTTTATAGTTCATAATATGTTTTGAATGAAGAAACGAATTAAAATAATAAAACATGACTTTTTTTCTTGATATATAACTTACACAGGATGATTGCAAAATGATTTATTTTGTATACATGAAAATATGTATTAAAAATAGCACATACTACAATTAATAAAATTAACAAAGACAATGCGAATGCTAGTTTACACTGCAATAACACTTAAGAGGTCAACATATTTGAAGTTAAAAGTAAGATGTTATTCCTGTTGTCTCCAAGATAGAGTTGAAATATCTTTGAAATAAAAAACATCACGAATGAATCAGTATTGTCAATATCTGGTGAAGTATACCCACGAAGGTATAAGTTATAAAATGGGCATCATTTGGCATAAGAGACATTATATTGGACGTTTCATTCTTTGGTGGGTGGAAACAATGAAGATGTGTGTTGACAGATCTAAATAAACCTATCAAATTCATAATTATCTAACACTTTAAGCAGACAGACCTAAAGTTAACACAGATTATAAACACCGAATAAAAACTGGTGTTTTGCATACAACAAATGTAATACATATAAACACCAAAATTAGGATGTACGTCCCGTTTCACTATATATCAATGGTCAGTTAATTGTTAATAAAAATGGAAAAAATGGTACACTTACGTATTCATAAAGTCTTACTTAAAGATATAGAAATGTAAGTTGGTATACACATTTTACAATGTTGGGCTACTACTATATTTTCATCTGCTAACCTAAAATATACAAACACGGCAGTGACAATTGAACATGGTACATGTTTGTCGATGCAAAAATAATGCACACTTTTATTTTTTAATTCTTTCCACCAGCGTCACTTAAGTATCATTTAAATACTGTCCCAACCATTTTACTCTATGTCCATTCTTTTGGTTGGTAGCATTCTGCTGTAGTTAGTTCGGGCCTTCTCCCAGCGCACCCCAATAGCCCCTTTCTGAACAGGCATTTCTTTCCTCGGAGACATGGTCAATTCTTTTCCGTCCAGGCAATCGCTTCCTTCCAGGCTAATAGCTTCCTTCCAGGCTAATCGAATGCGTGGTCACTGTCATTATATATTAAAATAGGTATTACATCGTTTACGTTATAATGAGGATAAATGAAGTCCTAAATAAAATTAATGGCATATGCAACATAAACATTATTGGCTACTAACGTAAGTATATTTCAGAAATATTTGATAAACTGTTGTAATGTATTGGTAGGCTGAAGAAACATTACTTAAACACTACATTTAAAGGTGGGTTAACACAATGCTTATTGTTCAGGCCGGTTAGCTCAGTTCATGGACCGCTCGATAGCAAGTCAAGGGTTCGAGGTAGATCGAGCTCGGCACTACATCCCGATATTAATGGTGATTATTAAATTAAGACAAAAACCCTCTGTAACTAATTCATACTTACATCCCTTGCAGTTATTATTCTTGCGGTAGCCTGTTGGTAGGCCACACGTTTTCCTGTAAAAAGTATTTTAAAAACTTTAAAGGCATAAGTAATTTTTAAATAAAAGGGAGCGGCATTCAAAAGTTGTGTTTGGTTTTGATTAATTAGATCTGCTAAGTTTCGTTCTAGTTAACATGTATCTTGTCTAAATACTTCTATAGCGTTTACTTTTACACCAGAAGGGCATTCAACGACCTCACATTTTTCGGCTGAAATCGGGATGCGTTGTGATCATCTCAAAAGCGGGACCCGTTTAGATAGTAAAACATTTTAAGTTCTTATTGCTTGAAAAACGATTTGTACACATCTGTATTTTACCAAACACATTAAGAAACATTCAAAGAATAGTCGTATATGGATTATAAATACAAATATGTCTCTATTTATATGCAGAAGAGTTATTTCACAAGTGAAACCCAGCGAAGATCACAAATTACATGGCGAATAGCTCCCGCTAAGAAATTGTGCACAGGGTAAAGTCGAGATATAAAACGAGTATTACTACGAAATAAACGCTAATCACTTTCGTGCTGTATTGGCTGGAAAGTGAGCTGCATTTAATAATTAAATTAAAGTAATAAAGGGTATAAAACGGCGAAAAATACCTGTTTTGGAACGGACGCCGCCATCTTGATATCCTTTAGATCATCACGTGATTACCCCCTCTGGTTATACTGGAGGGTTAATTGTTCCATAATGAGCATCCCGTGTAAAAAAGGGACTTTGACCCGAAACCTTTGACTTAGGGGACAGCAAATGCACCTTTTTGAGTTGACCTGGTTCTGTATGAATGAATAGAGGCCTGCGGAATAAAATGTTTTCCCATATAGTCAGGGGCCTAACCATTTTTAATCTTTAGCACATGGTTAAGAACAATCTGGTTTACACGTTTATTGACTGGTAGCCAGTTGAGAAATCGAAAGTGTTCTGGCTCAATATATGCCCTTGCATCGAGACCAAGGACAAACCGCAATAACTTATTCTGGTGGTTTGGAGCTTATTTTGTAACACTTTGGTGAGACTATGGTACCAAATAGAGCAAGCATAATCAAAATAACATTGGATCAAAGACATGACAAGAAGTTTCTTGGTTTGCTGGGTGAAATATTTTTTCTTTCTATATAGATATTTTAACCTGGAGTTGGCCTTCTGAATGACTGAACGAGCCATGGTTTCAAAGGACAAAGTTTGATCCAATGTAGCCCCTAGGTATTTGACTGAAGGTGTAGATTTAATAATGGTACCATTACAAGATATATCGAGAGAATCGTTTGACCTGATTATATGTCTTGAACCATAATATGCTTTATATATTACAAACACAATCACCCTCTTTGCGCACGTTTTCATCTACGCGCGTAGCTATAATGAATTTTTTTTCCAGGTTATAGTTTTCCTTCATGTGTAAAGCCAGTCGGTTGATTTTTGCAAATATATGATACCATCATAGACTTATTTTGATGTGTTTAAACTGTTTTACAAACCGGTGAAATGTGATGTGTACACTCAAATAAAAAGCACGATATTCAGTTAATTGGTATTGACCAGACTCCTAATATATCTACAAAAATAGGTATCATGTTATTAAACTTTTCAAACAATAAATAGAACCAAAAATTATTTTAACGTGTTTTTACATGTCGTTTAAATTAAAACGAAACTGAAAGTGGCTAAAGTATTACCTTATTTCCGGCTTCGAATGTAATTGTTACCGTTAATTGAAATAGTTTACATGGGTCATGCAGCACAGTTATTTCAGGACGATGTTTGTAATGAGTTAAGATTTTGATTTAAAATTTTAAATGTGATCATTTGACTACATTCTTACCAAGCTCACTATTAAAAATCATTCATCCGTCGTGACGATTGGGCGTTTTAGCGAGTTGGGTATGTATAGTTTCGTCTTTTGCATGTGGAAATGATAAGACGCACTATTATTATAAATTTATTTCGATTTCATCATTTAAGGTGGGTTCTTACACGAGACAAACCTATAATTCATTTAAAAAATGTATGGCTCATATGAATATTCAGAAGCGAATCCGCGCATTTTGGAAAAGTGCATGCTACCCATCTCACGTGATTGTCGCGGATGAATGATTTTATCGTTAGCTTGCACCAAATGTAGTCAAATGATCACATCTACAATTTTGAATGAAAATCTTAACATATTACATAGCTATTAAGAGAGATATTAAAGTTTGAAAAGTTTTGCGTAAGAAAAGTCTCTAATTCACTTGCAGGTAACCTGTATTATGCCAAAATGCGCGGTTTTCTCTAAAATATTCATATGGGCCATACATTTTTAAAAACTAGTTTTTTGTTATCCTGATGTGGAAAACCACCTTAAATGATATAATTAAACCAATTTTAGATTAATATTGCATTTCACCACTTCCACGTGCAAACAGATGAAACCATACATCCCCCACGTGCTTAAGCGTCCAATCGTCAAGGATAAATAATTTCTCCGTGAGCTTGCTAAGAAGGTAGTCAAATGATAACATGTTAAATCTTTAATCAAAATCGTAACTAATAACTGAGATATTTAAGTTTGAAAAGTGTTGTGTTAGAAAAGTCTCTAAGTATATGTCGCTGTAATAAAATATTATAATATAATAATACTTGTTAATAAAATATGCACAATTTACATTGTGTTCCGCCGCATGGAGGTACGCGTGTTCTATTTTATTTTGGAAGTTGTCGTTACACAATTAGATACATTTTACAATATCGGCGTGTTTGTAACATAAATTTCTTGCGGCAATATTGTATATTATGATGGCTGCTTGCATTTATAAGTATATTGAGGTTAACATAACCATAGAACACTATGTTTATCCTGTGCGAAAAACATATTCATTCAGCCTGACTTCCAACGCACGTGGCTCGAATTTTTCCCTGTATGATAAAATCGGACATGTTCACATATCGACACATACATAAGGTATCGACTAACAAAATGATGTTTTAAAGAAAAATACAGCCAGTTTATCGATAGGCACACATTGAGTGTTCGACAAAAAAGTAGAACAATACGAAAATACATTATATAAATAGTTTATGTATACATGGGATTCAACTTCAACTGATGTTTTTGTGGATGTATCTTGTGTTTGCCTGTTTTCCACATTTTTTCCATAAATAATTCAATTGACATATCAATTAAGGAAGCCATAACAAATCAAAATTAAAGAAGCTTTAGTTTGCTTTATTATGATGATGTATTGAAATATGTCACATTTTTAAACATTATATTGCCTGCCTTGTTGACACTAAAGGGATTTTGCAGAAGAGTTGTGTCGCCGCTCTGCCCGAGTATTGGTGCAATAGTCTTAACATATAAGATGCATGTCCGTATATGGAGCGGCAAACCCGCATACTCACTATTGAGCACAACAACGTAATCATGACTCTACAGCACCGTCATTAAAAAGATATGTAAACTTTTCTATTGTTCATTATCTAAGTTGTTCTTGATCACGAAGTTTGAATTGAAATAACCTTGTTCAACGTTTGATGCTTTATTTGATGATGTATTTTTAACTAACAATGCTAAATGCAATACACACATTCAGTGAGCTTTTGATCAGTCCCGTTAATAATGTGATTTTTCCCTGACAGCATATGCCATGTACTGTATGGAATACAATAGTAAGAAAGATTGAACGCCCAATTTAAAACCAAATTTACACATTCACTCGTTTTAATAATGTTCACACATTATTCAATTTCGTTGGATTGCGGCTGAGGCATCTCAGTCATTGAACGAACGGCTCCTACAACACAATAAAGCGCTCAATACAGGACTCTCAAGACCCGTGTCATTGGAAAATGCGTCTTATGTCATATGAAGCCAGGGTAGCTTAAGGCCAACCTACGATAGTAAAATGCCGTTTAAAAAAAAGTAAAACCCCTTTAGTTGTCGAATTGAGTACATATAAAAACGTTTTCGCACCTCACTTTAATTCAATCACGGTTGTATTAGCGAGGACGATTGCAAGAAAGTCGCGAAGTCCGATTTACTCGCCATTTTCATTCAAACCGGAAATGACAAGTGACGCAAATTTCACAAATGTTAATGCTCTCAATAACGAACCGGTATTGTAGGGATTTGAATGTGGTATTTGCCACAACTTAAGCATGAGGAATTGGTGAAAATGGAAGATAATAGTGATTAAGAAGAGTTTTATGTTGAACCGTACATGCATGAGCCGGAATTTAGTGACTGTCAGTAAGATTTGTCAAAATTTGATTCGGACAGCGAGGAGTCTTTTGTCGAAGCTCAAGATGGTCGTAATACGATTTGGTAAATAAATAATCGTCTAAGTGTGTTTAATGTCTGAACAAAACACGATTTAAGGTTGATTGCTTTGATTGTCATTCTTAAAGGGGCCTTTTCACAGATTTTGGCATGTTTTGAAGTTTGTCATTAAATGCTTTATATTGATAAATGTAAACATTAAATCTTTAAATCCCCAGAAACAAATCAAGAATAAAATTTAAAAAAAGAAAAAGTTAACCCTCCGCAAGGCTCGAACCACTGACTCTTGGAGTCCTGGATTAAAAAGTCTACGACTTAGAACACTCGGCCATCCTTCCGGATACAATGACAGATGTATTTTATACTTTATATAAGCAATCCTCTTATTTTCACAAAATATAACGACAACAACAGAACTCTCCACATTATTAATTCGTTTCGCGTTGCAACGTTTTATAATTTTCAGGGTTTTAAATCGTCAAAAGATGCATATAATGGCTATTTTAGAGCATGGTATATGTCCAGTATTACTGTTTCTTTACAGATATCATAAATAAAACGAACATTTGCGAATCTGAAACAACTTTTTTCAATTTTGTCAATTTACCCAAACGTGAAAAGGCACCTTTAAGTACGATCGCGTTGAATATGACTTCGTTGTACGCTTCATAATTATCAACATATAATAATATGTATTAGTTTGTATGAAGACGATGTACTTGTGTATAAGTCTGAATAAATTGTCTGTCTGTCTGTCTGTCATATAACGGATACTTGCAACAGTTCTGATTGGTTTATTGAAACTTTAAATACAACTTCCACTATAATTAACTGATTAAATCAAATGGGAATGTATGTATAGATATAAGGGGACAGGGTGGGGGACCTTGCTGATAGTGATTCATGTTTATGCTGTGAAGTTGATTTAACTGGAGAGGGCTAATTTCCTGCCAAGCATACATAAGATGAGTATTTTATACGTTATATAAGCAATCTTCGTAGTTTCACAAATTTAAACGACAACAACAGAACTCTCCAAATTATTCAATCGTTTTGCGTTGCAACGCTTTATATTTTTAGAATTTTGAATCGTCAAAAGATGCATATAATGGCTATATTAGACCAAGGCAAATGTTCAGTAATACTGTTTCCTCACAAATATCATAACAAAACCGAAAATTTGCGAATCTGAAACAACTTTTTCAATTTTGCCAATTTACCAAACCGTGAAAAGATCCCTCTAAGCATTTTTGTAAGTTTACACACTTATCTTTTACCAACACATTGATTCTCTCATGATTTCATAGAAGATGAAAAAATTAATTGATACTGACAAGCATACATAATATTTTTGAAACTTTCATTTTTACGACCAGACCATAGCCCGCGTTATTTATAACTTGACATTAAATTGTCCATTTTAGGGCTGTTATACTAATTCGCCAATTAGTCCTTTATAATACGCAAAGGGTTCAAATAACCATTTTAACAATAAAACCATTGATACAAACATGCGTATACAAATAATGACATTTTGAAAATAATCATAATCTGATAACTACTTAAGGCAGTACAAGGATCAATGTGTATTGTTATATTATTACATATATAATTTGTCGAGAAATGTCAGAAAATCGTTTTTATTACTTGAATCCGGTATGTGTATTTGCAGTTGTGTCTGCACGTTCCTTGCTCCCGAGAGCAACACATTGAACCACACCGAATGACTATTTGTGTGCAGAAACACTTGCAACACACGCTTTGAATAAATGAACAATTATAATAAAATAACACAATATGGATTGTCAAAGTTGACAATAAGCGAGATATGTTCAAGATCCAATGCGTAATAACAATGGGCGAGTGTCCGTGTCATGCGCATCGTGTTTAATTGATGTCACCACCAAAACAGGTGGCGGAAATTCCCAAGCGGTGTTCGGAACACATAATTATTGTAAGTATAAATATGAATTTTGCCATTTTTCTTGATTCCAATCGTTTTATAACATATTTATTTATAAAATAGCAATTTTCGTCTTAAAAACGGCGTTTCGCCTTATAAGCCTATACCATTTCGGTTTACATCTATTATTTGTATTTATTTTTGCACGTTTATAAGACAAAACGATATTAATAAAGTCTATTTATGACATGCCATACCCTGTTTCCCATGTAATATAATAATTACATATATATTTTATCTTACACATGTGTAATATACTTTATAAGCGTTTTCATTGGCTTATTTTCGTTCGATTGACCAATCGCATTTCGTTATTTTGCTGAAATGGCGTTTCAACGTCAAATGACGTCACAAAATGTAAACAACATTCGGGATTTATTATTATTTTTGCGTAAATATTTCTTTAATTTGCTCATTTAAAAGCATGTGATATAAAGATCTGACACTCGTTGTCATTTCAT
Organism: Dreissena polymorpha; assembly: GCF_020536995.1. Taxonomy (NCBI): domain Eukaryota; kingdom Metazoa; phylum Mollusca; class Bivalvia; order Myida; family Dreissenidae; genus Dreissena; species Dreissena polymorpha. The sequence goes on along the minus strand of NC_068358.1, from coordinate 99,747,611 downwards.
ACCATATGTTATTAAACTCGTCCAGGAAATACGTTAGTAAGCTCGACAATGGCTTGCTTACTAACACAATTCCTGAACGCTTTTAATAAAATATGGTTTGATATGACAACTCGTGCCAGATCCTATATATCGAATGTTTTCAATATTAAAACATCTCAGAATACATCGATGAAGCGACTCACTATGACTAATACTTGAGAACAAATACACGCATCCCACGAGTAAGATTTAACGTTAGTGTTTAATTTAAAGTGATATTAGACGCATCTAACAGTATATGCTATGTTTATAGGTGTCTATCGCAACCGTTGTTTATTTTGGCTGTTTTTACTTTATATACACTTATATTTGTTAATGCAGCATCATCATATGAAACAATATACCGGATAGAGAACATTTGCATTTGAATATCAACCGTACTTTCGTTTTGACAACTGACGACAGAAATGATTTGATGTACATGAATCTAAATTTAGTTTTAGTGAAGATTCGTTCAAACGACACAAAGACACAATTTAGTTTTACGGATCGTTTTACCTTCCTGCAACGATATCTATTCATACGACACACGAATACTAACTCCGATCCTAATAAAAAGACAGTGCCGCTCGGCTTAGACTGGGACAGTCATGTAAAATATCGAATTAAATAGCTACTGTATCGGATATGTGAGTTCAGTGGTGTGTTCCGCGAAGATTACACTTTTTATGGAATGTAAAGAGCACTGCTGGATTGAATCAGTTATATAAGGATATGCACGTATCCTTTCCAAACTGACTCTCTGAAAATTGACAAAGATCAAAGTTGGACATGAATATTGACTGAGGTGTGTTCGTGATGCTTTGCCCTGGAAAAGTATAGAGCTTGTTCGAATAATTCTTGTCCAATACAGTTTACATTAACATTTGGAAATTATAAATAAAAACCTATTAAACAGATTCTGTTTTGTTTTCTAGATTGGATGAATACACTGGCTTTACTTCTTATTCTTAGTGTGTCTTGAAAGTACCTGTTAGTACTTTCAGTGATGACTCATTATTTAAAAGTTGTTGCTTTTATATCTGCGTATATTTGCTACAAATGCTAGGGCAGAAGTTCGCACGCTTTTCCACTATGCGAGACGCATGCAACGAGTATGTTATATACATAAGCTCATTCCGTTTCAATGATGGCCAGTCCACATCGACCGTATAAACAAGACTGCAAAATACTGCAGTTGTCCCCTTTAACAAGAAAGTTTACCTTATACAGTTACACAATTTTTTATTAAAACTTGAACAAAATTGGTCGCTGCAGAAAAGAATATAATTCAAGTGGTCAAAACCATACAATGTATCCAGGTTATATGAACATCAATATGAAACTAATTACAGTAGCGTATGGTATCAAACATTTGTGTAAAAGGGGCCTTTTCACGTTTTGGTAAATTGACAATTTTAAATTAAAAATTAAAAAAAAATGTATCAGATTCGCAAATTTTCGTTGTAGTTCATATTTGTGAGAAAAAAAGTAATACTGAACATTTACCATGCTCTTATTCTAGAGTCTAAAACATCGATTATATGCATCTTTTGGCGATTTCAAAACCTGAAAATTCTAAATCGTTGCAACGCGAAACGATCGAATAATTTGGAGAGTTCTGTTGTTGTCGTTATATTGTGTAATATTACGAGGGTTGCTAATAAAACACATCACTCTTTGCATGAGTACGGATGGCCTAGTGGTCTAAACGATAGACTTTTACTCCAGGGGTCAGTGGTTCGAGCCCAGTTGAGGGTTACCCTTTTTTAATTGTATTCTTGTTTTTGTTAATGGAGTGTTTTATTTTCAATGTTTTATATTTTTCAATATATAGCATTTAATAACAAACTGAAATACATGTCAAACTCTGTGAAAAGGCCCCTTTAACGTGTAAGATAATTATACATGAAGTGTTTATACATGACGTGTTGGCACCACAAATAAGTATGTAATACTTCCGTGTGTTATACTACTCTAATGGCATGCTTTTTCTACCTCTGTTGCTACGAAGGCTGTTTAAGACGGACTATTACTTCTATACGTATTCGCTACTGCATACACACGTGTTTCTCCTGCTCCGACGGCTTCTACCTTAAACCAGATTCAGATGTTTATGAACGACCGTGTTGTGTTACTATTGTTAATATATGTCGGTCAAATATTGGTCCATAACAGGCGAGGAAAACCCATTATTAAAAAAATATTGACTTGTAATCGGAAATTAAATTGACACAAATTATGTTATATGAAACCAATCAATGATTCTTTATTATTACATTTGATTATATCTGCACGTGTATGCCAATTAAACAATACACTTGCCTGGTTGGAGGCCATCGAAACCCATGATTAATGGTTCTGACATCGTAGAAAATTGTTGTTGGCATATTATCAATGATGCTTTTTGTTGTTTATTTCGCAATTGGCATGTTACACTTATTGCTCTTCACTGCAAAACATAATTGCGATATTCAAACAGCGTCGCTATGCGCTCGATACTATCAGCTATAAAATATATAATCTGCTTCATGCCAATATGCCTTATGTGTCCAGCTATTACACAACCTGTACACTCGCTGTGCGCAACAAAGTATCACACGGTTTCCTGGTATGATTAGCGGACAGGGTAGTTCTTGACAAGATTCGAAGGCTGGCATAAAGCTATGCTGACCGTATAATGTATAAGAATCATTTTCGCATGACGCACCTTATATACATATCCGAATTGTGTATTTTTTTCATTATAACGATTGTATTTGGACATATTGTTTGCAGTTTGCGCAATTATATTGTAACAGAAGCTTAAATGTAACATCACTTATAACGCAAGTAAATTCACGCTATACAAATAACGAGCAGACATCGTATATAGTTTACATCTTGCCGACCAAAGTATAAACTCATTTCGAATTGACATTATACGGATTTGGTAATTATTAATCGAAGTGTATCAATATACGCGAAAGCTCATGACGGCCATTGTCTTATTGGATAAATTCCCTAAAATGTACGTTTGCATCAAGCGTATTTTTTTTAACGAAAAGCTTTCGAAAATAAACGTATTACGTGATAGTAGGTGTTTGGTCTACTAAACATCATTTTTTCTTCATATAAAGTAAGGCAATTTTAGTATGGATGGATTTTTTCGGTGAACTTGAGATTTAATTGATGTGTGGATGAACACGTCGGTCAAAATATTTACGCACTCATTTTTAACCATTCTATGGAATGGTTAATATGATACAATTATCGTATTGAACAAACACACGAAACGGTTAACCTTTTACAACTTGGTTGTTATACAAATGTTACAGCATGAATTAAAGTCAGTAATTTCTACGTGCAGGACATCATGTTTTTTTTTCTCGTCAAACTGAGATGTTTTGTTTGGGCAATTACTTTATATAGAAAACTTGCCCTATCTTTACCCAATGTACGGTATCAAATAATGTCATCGTTAAAATCAAGTGCCTTAATTATCTGCAGTCCCGTAAGTGTTAACTTCTTGATATTGTCAGAAATGATGTATGATGTATAGTTACAGTGTCATTATTTGTACTTTAAACTGAATAAAGCTCGAAGTATTGGTAGATTTGAACATAAACCACAGTCAATTCCGACACATCGTAGTTATGTTCATTTATTTTGTTGACATGAAGGCTTCCGATCGATTTTGTTTATGTATCATTATTGCTAGATTGTATATATAAATTGAATATACATTATACAGTGTGAATGGTTAGCAACTACAGTTTAAAAAAAGAAAAAAAAGTAATTGCTCCAAGAATGTGTCATGAGAAATATTTTAACTATGCATTTTTTAATTATGTATCGAATTCATATGCAAATTGAGTTCGAATGTGGTTTTGCAAAACTGACAAACACAAACCATGCGTGTTGCGACGGTTCGCGGTGCTATGCTATTGTCGTTATCAGTTTGAACAGACAAATAAGTATTACAGTGTTATTGAGAAGCGGTGCTTAGGACACCATATAATAATTATATGGTCCGTACTCTGTGAAAAAGAGGTTAAATGCTTGTGCGTAAAGGGTTTTCCCCAGATTAGCACGTGAATCCGCACTGGCTAATCAGACGACACTTCCCGCTTTTATGATATTTTTCTTTCAAGAAAGTATTTTCTAAGCTAAAATCAAGTCATGGCGAAAAATGTTGTCCATGATTAGCCTGTGCGCATGAAACCCCTTTTTTCACAGAGCACGGCCCATATTGTCAAATATGTATTTGACTGAGCATGATCAAATGATTCTTCCCAACAAGACAGCTTTTAAAGTGACTTCGATCTTAAGGGATTGCATGGGCTTGTTGTGCTTTGTCAGATGTGGACTACTGTTTTAATAGTCTGAAAATAACAGAAAATCGTTAGATAGTACATAATCAATATCAATTTGGCTCCAGACAAGTATTAATTTAATGAAAACTATTTAAACAAGACAGCAAACTTTTATCGAAAGGTCTTGATTATATTTTCACAATCTCCATCACCAACTTTAATGTTAAAATCGTATATAATAATTACATTGACAAATTACACTATGTTGTGAATAAATCAAATTTAACATGTAATTATTTGTAACTACTCTAATAGTTACTTATAAATGCGATCATATTAGGTTGAAACTTATTCTTGACGATGTAATGGTGCAATTTCTATGTACTATGAATCTTTAGTCAAGGATAATTTAGAATGTGTAAGCAAGGACAATCATGGTATATTATGGGTATATTTAAAGGTCTTATGTAATTAATCAATACAAAAATTGTACTGCATATAGAATTTAAAAGTAAAAGTCGATGCTGATTTTTCAAAGAAACTTAGATTATTTGAAATTAATACGAAATGAAAATCTTTTTTAGTCGGAAGAGATATCGTATATCATTTATCAAAAAGAAGGTTAAAACTAAAGAGCTTTCTCTTCAAATGAACTTAAACATCTCAAAAGTAAATAACGATACATTTATATTAGGACAGCTTCACTCATCAGTATCAGTTTAAAAACAAAAACATTAATACATGATAGAAATGATAATGTCAGTGCATATTTATAAATAATGGTTTGTATTTTTACAATTTCAGCTGCACATTAAACTAATGACAACTATTTTCCGGACGTTAAAAACATTTCACATATAACATTTTAAACATCCTTGCCTTTTAGCAAATGTGGCCAGTGGCAAACTATATGAAAGAACATGTATTTGTTTTTGTTTTGGAAAAGTTAATCTCCAAGAATATTTATTTTCTCTACTGCAAATATTAGAACAATAACTTACACTTAAGTTAAGTTGGGCACAGTAACTTCAGTGGATAAAATGATATACTGAGTACAACGTCCCATTTGTCAATTGCAACCACTAGTAATTGTAAACAGAAAAGCTATAAATTAAGACGACTGTCGCAAATAGAATGCAATAAACAATGGTATTTTGTTAATGAATCTTTAGGATTTAGCCATTCAAAACAAATCGAAAAGTAATTGAGAATCACACAGATGCCACTCACACCAACCTTTGACGAAATTTTATTTAATCTTAAAAATGTTTTGAAACACACTGTAGGATTAATTAAAATAAATACTAGTATATTATACATACCCCATCACATAGTCTTGTGCTAACTTGCAACGATATGAATGCACATACATGAACGAATATTGAAATTTATAAAAAAAAAGACCAGTTTAAAATTGTATTTTAGCATTCACTGTCAATAAAATTTTACATTTTGTAACGACTTGCGAAAGGAGTTGTTTAGCGAGGCGTCGAAAACATACACCACAAGCTTAGCAAGAAGAGCAGGTTATCGTTTCGACAAAAACATTTTTGTTGTAAAAACTTACCTGATACTTGAGTGTTTTCTTTTGAATTAAGTTAAATATTAGATGCATGGTTCAGTATTTATATATTTTACATACATTTTAACACAACTCCAATTTCATAAATTGCCAACATAGCGATTACTATTCTTAATATATGGTAAAACAGACTCAATATAGTTCACGGTTAACCCCATTTAAATTTCAGAAATATGTATACGTTACATTCAACATACCAAAATATTCTTGAAAACTTAAAAGGGGAATATACTTAAACGATTTCACAGGTAATCATGTCAACACTTTTTACACACGATTGACATACAATGAATTGAAATATTTGCTTCAAATATATTACTTGATATTTGGATTATTGAAAATACATTTGCTTATTTATTGTGTTTCTCTATATTATTTATATGAAGATTAATATGAATATTATTGGTGCGTCCAGTAACATTGTATACCATTGCTGAAATGATATTCAACTTACTGCTAATGGAGTAAATTGCAAAATGATACCTAGAGAGTTTAAACACACATCTGGTTTGTAGTTAATTGCACAATAATTCTAACCACTACGTTTCGTTACATTGAGTTCAATTTTTATTCACCATTTCATTTCACAAGATCGGATAAGTAACAAGGCGCATCCATCAAAACTGACAGCCGATATACAATCTATTTAGCCTGAAAGAGTTTATCTGGGTCGTTGATGTTAAAACGTGCAGAATGAAATGGTCACCTTTTTATGTCAATCGATGATAACGAGTATCAAGACAGCTCCGATACACGTTGTATTTACCGGCCTGTCACTCAGCTCCATATCGTTTAACAGATTCGTGATTTTAAATCAAATTAATAAAATTGTTCATTCGAAATGCATCGCAAATAATTAATTGGAATGGAGTTTGCTATGGAACGCACCATCTTTCTTTTGCCAACCGTATCCGCTTATTTTAACGAAGAGACACATCTTAATAAAGACAATACGTGTAATACTAATGAATGTTTAAGTTACAATAATGCAAGCGAGAAAGGATACACATACACACAATAATGATACACAACTTGCCATAACAATAAATAACTTAGCTATTTAAAGAGCGAATATTGTATAGAAAAAGATTACGCTGTTCATAATCAAGAATGCACACAATAAAGGACAAAAAACAAATACCAAATACCTCGAATAAAGAAGAATCAACTAACCATAATAAAAAGCACACAATATTACAAATTGATTAAAAACAAACACAATATAACGAATGGAATTAAATATATATAAAACATCGCATCGCAGCATGAAGCTTTAAATAAAAAAAGCAACCTTATTTAAAATGGAATGTCGAGTCAAAGTGTTCACCTGTTGATATATAAATTCCTCATTCAAAAAATGTTTGATACTGAGCTGCTGTACAGATGCGAACGTAAGTGCATTATGTCAATATACAAAGAAAAAGGTGGTAAAAAATAAACATGTATACAATAACCGTATTAGTAATATAATCTTGAAGTACTTTCAGTTTGTCTTTCGGAAAAAAAAGGCGAGTGTACCCCTTACCAACTAAACTTTTTTCATGATACGTTTTTCAAAGTCTTTGACAACGGATAAGAGGTAAATATTGTGACCCAAGTAAACCATTTGATGAGGTCTGGAGACTGGGTTGATTACATTAAATGAATTATATATAGGCCCCCGCGGACAGTTACACTCTTTGTTGAAAATTATCTTAATCTAAATGGAAGACTTCGTCAAGTAGTACGTCCAGACACATTTTCTAAATCGGCGTCATGAAGAGGCCGGTGTGCTAAGGGCGGTATATTACGGCTCCTATTATTTCTAATCTTCATAATTTATAGTGTTAACAACGCTCAAAGTAGCATTCGTCTGTTTGCTGTTTGCTTACGACACATCTCTTTACGTTATCAAATATGCCCCAAAACATCAAATGCAATATTTCATAACGATATTAACCGATTATCTCAATTGGCCTGAACATAAAATGTCTTTTTAAATCCATACACCCCGGAAACACTTGTTCCAGAATTATGATTTTACTTACGACCAAAACTTTCTTGATTTTGGTCTCTTTTCGAGTTACCCATTTGCTTATCTACTTTACGTACTCTATTGGCATCTCCATACTTATAAAATTTCTTCTTTGCTGCATATTCATCAGTTAATTTTATAAAGACCGATCTAAAATGTTGGCATTATATAATTCAAATGTACTGTGTACTACAATTGTTATTTAATCTCCTAATATAAATACTCACACCTATGTTATTCTGATATTATTGTAGACATATTCTAATATAAATGAATCATCAAATGATGAAATTATATTAATACTATTTACGTCCTCACCATCTACTGTTTTCCAGAGGCATGTACCAAATGACACGTCCGGTCTTCCATCAGACTGTCAGTACGACGTTAAGCGTACACGAAAGTTGATGTTTGTTTTAAATAGATAGTAACATTTAATAAACATGTGTGCATATTAACAATTAAACTATTGTCTTAAATAAATTGTCATCAAATAAACAAATAAATGGTCGACTTCCGGTGGTGGGAACGATGTGACGTGATTTTGCTTAGCGGACAAATAACAGTGAAAATAAGTGTATTAAAAATTTTTTAGTGCTTCATTTTTGTGTCGAGCTAGGGATAAAAGAGTGTATTTAGTGTATACACTGAGGATATGCTTGTGAAGAAATGCCGTCTTTTGTCAATAGAACGGAAATTTAAATAGTAAGTGATTATCCTGTATGAACTACACATATTGATATCACATTGTGTACACATTGATCAAAGCCACGAGGATCACTAGGTTCACAGAGTGAACTAAGATAACGGGATTTATTGCACGTGAACTTTTATATTAGCGTATTTATAGAATACTGTTCGCGAATAGTAGTGTCCCGACCGAATTCATTCTTTTGCTATGAATACGTCTACGCCTATTACGACGTCGTCAACGAGGAGTTGCTATGTTCTTTCAACACCCGACACCGTAAGCGACCAGAAAAGGAATCGCATACTTAGTGATTCAATCGCAGAAGAGTTCCAATACACCATAGACACAATGCCACTGGACGCACCTATTGATAAGGAGCTGGTTGAAACCATACCCAGTGCAGTGAAACAATCGGTTACTGCAAACATAAAAACCATCCTTAAGGGAATGATAGACTCCATAGTAGATGGTGTTGTATCCAGTCTTAGAACCAGAATAACCCTGGTAGAAGAAACAAATGAAATCCTCCGTAAGGGAAACAAACTATTAAAAGATCGTGTCTCTAAGCTCGTAAAGGATCGAATAGAAGCTGAACAGTACAGCCGTAGAAACTGCCTCAGGGTCTCTGGTATACCGGAAACCGCTTCAGAAGCTGGAGAGTCAACCGATGAGATTGTGCTTAACCTGTGTAAGGAACTTGGTGCAAACGTTTCCATTAATGAAATCGACAGATTGCATTAGTCCGGAAAGCCAGGAGGTGCTAAGCCCCGCCAAATACTTGTGAAATTCATAAGTTACCGGGCACGTCAAAAGTTGTATCAAGTGAGAAGGGAACTGAAACAGTGCAAAGGGCGTGAAAGGGTGTTCATAAATGAATACCTCATAAAGAAGCGATCGCACCTTCTTGTTAACGCGCGGTCACTTGTGCGATCTTCTAAACTTGAAAGTGCCTGGTCGCAAGACGGAACTGTTCTGGTAAAGATCGCAAATCAAGTCGGTCCCAAGATCTACCGAGTCAACAACCAATCTGATCTCGATAATCTCACCAAGATATGACCGACTCTGATCACTAGACTATTTTGGTGAGTGTATACCGTAGACCGTTGCTGTCTTTCTAATGGTAACGCTGCAACTTCAATACATCTACCTATAAACCTATTCACATACATGCCTATAAATTTATTACGGTTTATGATTGCTAAAGTTAGTTAAGGTTCATGGAGGGGATAAAATTCATTAAAACCTCGCTTTGGTTTTTCTTCATTGAATGTGGTACAATATGGTCAAACTATATATCATTTTAAAGCTAAAGACGGATAGAATAACATAAACACATTTTTGACATTCAATATTTGTGTGCTTTATTCATTTTTTGGTTTCAAACCAATACATTTTTGCACTTATTTACAAAATCTCAATCTAAAGTTAGGAAGGATATGCACTACCTTAAGTTGAATAAATACAAAGCTATATACATATACAAGGTCAAGTTAGCAACATTTCACAGAAAATTATTGTCATTAAACAACAAATTAGTTTTTATTCAACTGCCTTTTTGGATAAATATCCTAAACAAAGTTCTAAAAATAACTAAAACGTAACTACTTTTTAAAAATCCAGGTATGGTGGATAATAAGGGTCACAATTCTATTTCAAAGGCTTAACAATTTTGTTATTTACCTCTCAACGAAATTGCAAATTTTAAACCATCTCAAATCGAAATAGATTGCAGACGACATATAAAATTATAAAGGAATATAAAGAAATTGGCAAAACGATTGATTTTATATTTCGATTCCTTCTACCCATTTTGAAAGCGTGGCCATCGCTGTGATCCGTAGAAAAACGTGCAAAATAAATCGGTCGAAAACACGTGCAGTGGTGAGAAAACCGGGTATGTGTATACACATACCTGAGAAAACACATACTTTTTTGACAGTTGGGTGGCAACTAGTAAAACAACTATTAACATTAATCAGCAAGAGATCGCACTTAATAACAGAAATGACCACGTAGAGATATCATCACCTACCCTATTTCAAATATTTTCCAGCAGAAAATTGTCCCCCATACGTCTTTTTTAGTTTATTTGTATTGTTTTTCTGGAGCCGAAGTGCATCTCACAGAATATCCATCCAACTTCCGTTGTTTTCACTTTCGTTATTAAAAACTCCGTTTAAAAGAATTATTTCTACTTTTAGATTGTTAATGCGATGTATTATTATATATTATCAATATAATAGCATACCGTGATGAATTTAACGGAGTTACGTATCGATCTTTCTGTCAGTCTGTAAGCGTACAATTTTATGCGCAATAATATAAGTAATGTGATTCAACAACGATTGTAAACATTGGTGAAATGCTTCTTACATAGTTATTCTTTTGAGTGTTTATGAGGTCTGATCGTGCAGTTTGCAAACATCAACGGAAAGATTACAATCCAATGCATTTGTCATCGTCAACCGTTTGGAATGTCAATTAGGCGATGAGTGAGTTTTTAGCATGTTTCTTTCTATTTTATTACTTTAAAAATGGCTGCCCCCATGGTGATGAAATGACATGTGTTCGAGTTTTGATATTTCTAGATATGTAAACTTTTTTTATTATTTAAGCGTAACTTGCCCTCGTCAATGTCGATATTATTCACTAGTTATATAATTTTCCGCCGAAATACGTGGAATAAACATGATTCAGATTTTTGAAAATAATGTATATTTTAGTGTTAATATCGCTTTGTATTTTGATTGATTTTGTGGATGTTATGATACGTTGATGTACAAAACTGGTAGCAGTTTGAAGGAAAAACATCCTTTAAAGCATTTATGTATACATTTTCAATGGGGCACTCTTCCTTTAGTCAAATTTGAGTTCAATGCTAGGGGTCCCACATTTTTCAAAATGAAGCCTCTACATGAACCTTAAGTTATAATATATTTGAAGAAAACTCATTCAAAAAAGAAGAATGTTAAACAGTCGTTTTACCATACATATATTACATGCGTATCATATATCTAAGTTGATCCCGTAAAAATGTAATCATAGGTGATATAGGCAAATATATTAAATATCGAGTTTTCTAAATGAGTGGACAATATGCTTGTATTACTTGATAACATTTCTTGCTGTGGTATCTTACCTTAATTTTCTCTTTAAAGTATACTTATTATAACCTCTTTCTAAGGCACTTAAACTCTCTTTACATCTTTATGTATACTGGATAAAACTCTCTGCTGTTGTTCTTCAACTCGGATCACATTTGTCATTATCCCCACGCTTTTTGAAAAGCGTAGGGATATTGTGGTTATCTCCGCCGTCTGTCTGTCCGTCCGTCCGTCCTGGCCACTATCTCCTCCTACACTTTAAGCACTAGAACCTTGAAACTTACACACATGGTAGCTATGAGCATATGTGCGACCTTGCACTATTTGGAATTTTTATCTGACCCCTGGGTCAAAAGTTACGGGGGTTGGGGTGGGGCCGGGTCAGAGATTTTAACTCATTGTTTTAGGTTATTTTACATTAGCTACTTCATTTCTACACCGATTTACTTCAAATTGATACTGAACCTCTCTCATGACAATACGGTAAATCTCAACTATGCATGGCCCCATTACCAACCCTGGGGCGCCCCGCCCACATAGACCACACCCACCCAAAATTGCCTTTTACTATAATTTCTTCATTTCTACACCGATTCACTTCAAATTGATACTGAACCTCTCTTATGACAATACGGTCAATCTCAACTATGTATGGCCCCATTACCAACCCTGGGGCGCCCCGCCCACATAGTCCACACCCAACCAAAATTGCCTTTTACTATAATTTCTTCATTTCTACACCGATTCACTTCTAATTGATACTGAACTTCTCTTATGACAATACAGTCAATCTCAACTATGCATGGCCCCATTAACACCCTGGGGCGCCCCGCCCACATAGGCCACACCCACCCAAAATTGCCTTTTACTATAACTTCTTAATTTCTACACTGATTTACTTCTAATTGATACTGATCTTCACTTCTAATTGATACTGAACTTCTATTATGACCATAGGTAAGTCTCAACTATGCATGGCCCCATTACCAACCCTGGGGCGCCCCAGGGTCAAACATGCGCCGTGGAGATACGCGTCGGCCTCTGCAACGCCATTTCTAGTTTATTATTTGATATAACTCTGTGCTCTGACATTTTAACACTCATTACTTTTGATATGTAAACTTTATATAACTTACTTTTTATGCCCCCGGTAGGGTGGCATATAGCAGTTGAACTGTCCGTCAGTCAGTCAGTCAGTGTGTCAGTCTGTCCGTCCGTCCGAAAACTTTAATGGCCATAACTTTTTCAATATTGAACATAACAACTTGATATTTGGCATACATGTGCATCTCATGAAGCTGCACATTTTCAGTGGTGAAAGGTGAAGTTCAAAGTTATCCTTCAAGGTCAAATGTCAAATATATGGCGTCTGTCCGTCCGTCCGAAAACTTTAACATTGGCCATAACTTTTTCAATATTCAAGATAGCAACTTGATATTTGGCATGCATGTGTTTCTCATGCAGCTGAACATTTTGAGTGGTGAAAGGTGAACGTCAAGGTCATCCTTCAAGGTCAAATGTCAAATATATGGCATCTGTCTGTCCGTCCGTCCGAAAACTTTAACATTGGCCATAACTTTTTTAATATTGAAGATAACAACTTTATATTTTGCATGCATGTGTATCTCATGGAGCTGCACATTTTGAGTAGTGAAAGGTGAAGGCCATCCTTCAAGGTCAAATGTCAAATATATGACGTCTGTCCGTCAGTCCGAAAACTTTAACATTGGCCATCACTTTTTCAATATTGAAGATAGCAACTTGATATTTGGCATTCACGTGTATCTCATGGAGCTGCACATTTTGAAAGGTGAAATGTCAAGGTCAAGGTCATCCTTCAAGGCCAAAGGTCAAATATATGGTATCTGTCCGTCCGTCCGAAAACTTTAACTTTCGCCATAACTTTTTTATGCCCCTGAAGGGTGGCATATAGTTTTTGAACTGTCCGTCTCTCTGTTCGTCAGTCAGTCTGTCCGTTCGTCCGTCCGAAAACATTAACATGGTCCATAACTTTTGCAATATTTAAGAAAGCAACTTGATATTTGGCATGCATGTGTATCTCATGGAGCTGCACATTTTGAGTGGTGAAAGGTTAAGGTCAAGGTCATCCTTCAAGTTGACAGGTCAAGGTCAAAGATCAATTTTTGCAATATCGAAGATAGTAACTTGATATTCGGCATTCATGTGTATCTCATGGAGCTGCACATTTTGAGTGGTGAAAGGTTAAGGTCATCCTTCAAGGTCAAGGTCAAAGGTCAAAGTTTGCAATATTAAAGATAGCAACTCAATATTTGACGTGCATGCGTATTTCATGGAGCTGCACATTTTAGTGGTGAAAGGTCAAGGTCATCCTTCAAGGTCAAAGGTCAAATTATGCAATATTGAAGATAGGAACTCAATATTTGGCATGCATGCGTATCTCATGGAGCTGCACATTTTAAGTGATGAAAGGTCAAGGTCATCCATCAAGGTCAAAGGTATAATATATGGCTTCAAAGGGGCGCAGTAGGGGGCATTGTGTTTCACGAACACAGCTCTTGTTCATTTTTCGTTGCATGTGTTATTATTTACTGTATATTTCTTCGTGGTATTGTAATTTCAAATATCATTTTACACTTTTGATGTAAACATAAAACAACTCCATGATGTTATATTTTCCCTTTCATTACAGTTTTGTACTTTAAGTCTTATCTCAATTCTGATAAAAAAATATAATAACTCCTAACATTGTTTCTGAAACATTTGTTGATATATATTTGTTAGAACTATTTGTTGGGATACCCTAACAGCAATTACATTCTTAATGCTTACTTGAAATAACCACGTATAATCTAATATGCACAGTAGTGGAAATTAAACATTGTAGCTACACATCAATTTGGAATTTGATATAGCTTTATATGTGTATATATATGATCATGTGTTAGTGTGTTAATAAATGCTATCTTTGTATGTGTGAACATGTGAATGTAAGCATGTGCATGTATGTTCATGTGGGTACTATCGTTGTGGACTTAAAAATGTATCTATGCGTATAAATTAATCACAATCTTGACTGTAAAAGTAAATGGTGGGATTAATGTATCCACCAAACACTAAATACCCAATGCCATCTTATGTAAGAATTATGTAAGAATTAAATGTTACCAAGAACGTTATACAACGTACTGTTTATAGTACATATATTTATTCCTTGAATCTAATTTCGTGCATAAACGCATTGTCAACATGCATACACTATAAAACACCATCTACCCATTAGTTTGAATTGTGTTTCATTATCGTTAAGTGTTTTTAAACACCTATAATTAACCATTTTTAAGAACCTTCTTTACTTGTATACGTACTAACATTAAATACCAAATATGACAATCAGTTAGAAGGTCTAAATTTCAGTGGTCAAAATAAATGTTACATTTGTCATCACTTACCTCATTTTTACGGTAAAACTTTCATTTGAAATGCTGATTTTATTTTGCTTTCGATTGAAGCTTAAGGATGTCAATTGGTAAACATAAACAAAAACAAAACAAAAACTAAATAATAAATAAAAACAAAATTACAACACATCTAAAAACTTTAACGAAATTAAATAAAACTAATCAAATCAAAATGAAACTTTATGACACTTTACCTAAATGACACTTTATCTTTGTACAATGCTTATTTCTACTGAGTTGATACTCAAAACAATAGACGAACTACAATTAACGTTTTTCTTCCAAGTAGTCGCCCCGAGCTCACATGTCTTATCATATCTCCATAAAACGTGTTGAATACAAGGCACCATGTTTGGCATTCACAATACATAGACTCTTGAAAACACGTATGCTTGATACATTTGCATATATATAGCGAATAACAAAACGTAGATTGTTGTGTAAAATTTAACAGACACTTACAATTCTTAATTCATGTATTTGCTGCATTACAGAACATGTTTGTTATATAAATGTAGCGTAAAGCAAAGCCTCTATTTTGTGTTATATTCTCTCCACAGAGGAGCAAGTATACGTGTGCTTATATTTACCGTATTCTGTTTGAAACTGATAGATGTACTGCATTTTGCTTACACAAAGTGCACGTGTATTTTTAACTACAAGTCCTACTAAGCTGTGGATGAGCGAATAATGTTTTCAGATTAAAGTTGTCCAGAATTTCATTACCATAAATTGACCCCTTAATTTGGCGTAGGTGTTAAACTATGTCAATTCCCTTATTTGAAAATATTTGCTGCTCATCATTAAAAAAAGATGTATGCTTACTTATATTTTACATTGTATACTAAATTTCTTTTAAGATCTGTGTACTAACAGTCTTAACCATGTCCATTCCCTTTGTTTTGAACATATGTTCTTCTCATCATTGGAAAAGGATACATGCTTACCTTTATTCTGTAAGTAATTGTATACTGCATTTCTGTTAAGATCTGTGTCTTAACATATATACGTGTACATCGGTTAGGTGCATATTCTTGCACGAATTCTTTCCAAAACCATATCCCTAGCTCGGCGATGCCTAGCTTCCATGTACACACTATAATGTGTTTCTTCTTAACTCTCTCTTTTTTCTTTTGTTTTATCCTAAACCCTACTCAAACTTTCATATGTGACAGATACCTAGGTGACCACAGCTATCATGTAAAAATATACTCATGCACTAATAACGTAAATTTGACAACGTTTCTATCCTTTCTTATCCTCATTGGCTCAATTATATAATGAAAAAACATAACATACCCAATAAACGTTGTCATGTCATGTTATAAAATACGAACTGCATTCCCTTTGCCCTTACACATGTGTTTCGTCCTTTGTATTTTTGTGGATATTTTATCGTTAATATCGATGAAGTACAATATTACATCGACTAATAACAAAGCTACAGTAATCGAACATCATTCAATACGTATGTGATCAGCACTAACTCGGAAACCAATAAGAGGCTGTCAATCTCAATTGATACGTATATTTTCGGCGATAACATGTGGTCTCTATTTACAAATATTATCACGAGCCGGCGACGTACATCCAAACCCCGGCCCTACATTGTCAGAAACACGCAATACTTCTTACTCAAGTTCGAGCTCTTCTGAGAGTAGTCTTGTTAATTCCGCGCGAAACATGTTTTCATTTGTCCACTATAACGTACAAAATATTGCCAACAAAACTGATCTTCTTTACTCAAGTTTGAATTAATATCTTTTTCCGAAACATGGCTAAGTAGGGCGACGCCTTCGAGTGATATCAGTTTCCATGGTTATCACTCACCGATCCGAAAGGATAGACCGCTTGATCCGCACGGTGGGGTAGCAATATATTTACATGAAACACTAACATACACACGTAGACATGATCTTGAACCAAACGGACTAGAATGTGTATGGATTGAAATAAAATTATGCAATAAAAAATAATATTATTTGGAGTAGTCTACCGTCCACCAAACTCCAATGCCTCATACATGAACTTAATAGAAACCTCTTTTGGATTAGCGGCCGACACTGGCATACACGATATTATTATTACTAGTGCTTTAAATTTAAATACAAACGCGTTACTTTCCAGACGAAAAATTGACGGGCTATGTGTCCAAAACAATCTAAAACAGATCATTAATGACACAACGCATTTCACGAACATTCGACAAGTGTTATTGACCTTATATTCGTTAGTAATCCCGATTCAATAATTTAATCTGGTACTGGCGAACCGTTTCTTAACCAAATGATACGTTTTCACTGTCCAGTTTTTTTATATAGGTTAAACACAATAAACTAGTTCGCAAAACATTTAGTAGACATATATGGCGTTAAGACCAAGGTAACTGTGATACATTGCGAACATTAATCGCAGGCATACAATGGGAACAGCTAGTAGATGAAGATATTAATATATACACACAAAATGTCACGCACGCTATATATGATACTGCTTTAAAGTCTATTCAGAATAAAAATGTTTGTATTAGAACAGGTGATGCCCCGTGGATGAATCATGTGATTAAGTCAACAATACGTAAACGAAAACGGTTGTATCACAAAGCCAACCTTTCTAACTCCTGTACTCATTGGGAACACTTTCGAACTGTTCATAATCAAGTTTTTTCTCTCGTCCGAGATGCCAAAACACAATATTTTGAAAACCTTAGCAACAAATTAAAATCATCTAATGTCAATTCAAAAGATTGGTGGAAACTCTTGCGAAATTTTATTTCTCCTTAAGATCATAAAGCTATATTATCACTACGTGACGATAGAACAAACGATCTTATCACTGATGAAACAGATAAGGCCAATATGCACAATTAATACTTTGCATCTCAATCTCATATTAACGATAATAATCATGAACTTCCAACAAGCAATAACCCATGTGTACATACATTAAACCATATTACTATAAGGCCAAATGAAGCATTAGATGTCTTTAAGAATTTGAAATTGGAAAAAGCTTCTGGTCCTGATGGAATTGACAATCGAATTTTACGCGAATGTATGGACAAATTTTAGACCCCGATTTGTGATATTCTCAATGCTAGTCTGTCCAAATGTGAAATACCAGAAATTTGGAAAAAAGCAAATGTATTTGCAGTATTTAAAAAGGCGATCCATCTTTGCTATCTGACTATCGACCTATATCTTTGTTAAATACTCATGAAAAGGTTTTTGAGAGGATACTCTACAAGCACATTTTTAACTTTTTACATGGAAACTATTGTTTCACCCAATCCCAGTCTGGTTTCATCCCAGGGGAAAATTGTTAATCAATTGACTTACATCTATGACAAATTTTGTAAAGACCTTGGCAATGGCCTCGAAGTTAGAGTTGTCTTATTTGATATAAGTAAGGCTTTTGAAAAGGTTTGGCACAAGGGACTTCTATACAAACTTCACCGCGCTGGTATACGAGGGGATTTGTTAAAATGGATATCAAATCTATCTGTCTGACATAAATTAAAAGGTAGTTCTTCCAGGGGTTAAATTAAAATTTGCAAACATATCTACCGGCGTCCCACAAGGATCTATTATTGGACCGCTTATGTTTCTTATATACATAAATGACATTGTATCGAATATCCACCCATGTGTTAATCTCTTTGCAGCCGACACAAGCCTGTATATGATTGTCAATTCTCCTGATCAGACAGCGACCTTAATGCAAGCTGATATTGACCGAATAAATACGTTGGCGCAACAATGACTGGTAACATTTAATCCGTCTAAATCAGAATCGCTCATCATATCTCGAAAACTAAACAAGCAAATTCAACCACCTCTGACAATGCAAAACGTAACTATCCCTGAAGTTTGTGTCCATAAACACGTAGGACTCCACTTGACTAATGACTGCTCATGGCACGAATATATTGCACATATAAAGGACAAAGCATGGAAACGTCTTAATATTATGCGTCGACTTAAACATACTCTCCACAGGAAAGCGTTAAAAGTCATATACTGCTCATTTATAAGACCCATACTTGAATATTCTGATGTTGTATTTGACAATTTTTGCCAATTTGAAAAAGACGGTTTAGAAAAAAATCAAACTGAAGCTGCGCGCATTGTAATAATTTGAAGGGTAAAATTTGACCCCTGGCATAATTTGAACAAACTAAGAAGAGAACTATAACATATGGCCTAGGGCTACCAAATTTGGTATGTAGTGACATCGAATAGTTCTCTTCTTAGTTTGTTCAAATTATTCCTCTGGGGTCAAATTTGACCCTGACCCGGGGGTCACAAAAATGAACATACGCTTAAATAAGGCCTATTTTGTGCAAACTTTAAAAATCTTCTTGTCCATAACTGTATGGCATAGGGCTACCAAATTTGGTATGTAGTGACATCTAATAGTCCTCTACCAAATTGTTCAAATTATGCCCCTGGGGTCAAATTTGACCATGCTACTGGGGTCACAAAAATGAACATATTATTATATAAAGCCTTTTTTGTGAAAACTTTGAAAATCATCTTGTCCATAACCGTAGGGCCTAGGGCTACCAAATTCGGTATGTAGTGACATCTAATAGTCCTCTACTTAGTTTGGTCAAATTTGATCCCAGGGGCATAATTTGAACAAATTTGAAAGAGGTTCACCCCAGGAACATTTGTGAGAAGTTCTATAAGAATTGGACCTGTAGTTAAGGAGGAGAAGATGTTTAAAGAAAAAGTTAACGCACGCACGGACGCACGCACGGACGCACGCACGCACGCACGACGGACACAGGACCATGACATAAGCCCCGCCGGCCTCTGGCCAGTGGAGCTATAAATAATAAAGTTATTATAGTTTGTCATACGTAAATGAATAATTCAATAGTATGAATTAAATGGTAAAATAAGTAATTGTACTACATTAAAATATTTTATCTTTCATGCATGTTGTGATCTGGTCATGATCGTGAATGAACGGATATCACACATTGTATGTTTCTCATATAACGATTGTGTTTCACAAACAATCATGTGATTTTTACGTGACGATATAACATGCTTTTAGTTGTAAAACGTAGAAAGTGTTTTGTTGTATGTAAAAATGTAGTTTTGTTGTCATAGATGTTTTTTTTTTAAGTAACACACATATATTATATATGAAAATTGTTTTTTTCTTTTACATACAGTGCCTCGCCTTCAAAGTAATCACGGTTCCCGTCCTTGCATGAACAATTGTATGTGCAGCAATCTTGCCACTGCTCGCCCTCTCTGTAATAGTTTCCTGCGTAGAGACATGTGTTTGCTGAAATAAATAACGAACCAATGTCACTAGCATGAATGATATTCAATGAGTTCATTAAAAATATATTTTGTTAATGTGGTGTGAATGCCCAACTCATCATGTGTTGGCTAATTCCCTGATATGAATAAGCGCAGCTTATAGATACAAGCAAAAAAACTTGCTTACAAAGTATCTCACTAAAGATAAATACTTGTAAACTGGTTTTCCTTATACTGACAAAAACTAATCATTATAATATTACTATTGCGAGAATTAGTACTAGAAAACCCGTTTACCCTAGCTTGTTATATATTAACAAATTACCTTCAGAATAGATATAAAACGAAATTTATGAAGTTCTACATACTTTAGTCATGTGAAGATCAATACACCGTTGTTCCGAAGTAACAAGTAGCACCAAGATGACGGAATAAACAAGGCCGCAATGTAATTCATGAGATCAAATCTCGTAAATTGATCAATTTTAACGATCGATCTTACTTCAGAGATTGCAAGTCTTCTGACAGTTTTCTAAGCCCCATGTGCGGTATAGGCGAGCACATACCGTAGCTAGATCATATTGACTGCAGGTGGAGAGTTTATCGAAGCAATGATTGGTTGGTTGAGGCGGTGCCGTCACAAATGGTGCAACAGTGGTAACTGCAACAAGAGGACACTTTTCATTGAAATTGTTGTTATCAGTAAAAACAAAAGATAAAATACCCATATTCTGGGTCTACTAATTATATTACATCTATATAAATATTTAAATTAGATCATCTGTCTGCTTAACCAGAAAGAAATATTATTAAACATGCAGTAATATTGCATCTCGTCAATCAAAGAGTGAGTTCATAAAAAGACGGCAATATATAATTGTTAAGAGAGATTATCGCATGATTCAATGATTGAAAGTTATATCTATTAACGAACGACCATTTTCAATCTGAATATCGGAGCAAATTATGGTGTCACTACTTGTGAATTACCTGATTTGATGTGAAGAAACAACCAACCAACGAGAACAGCAAGATTCATTACTTTAAAAGACGTGCGTGCCTTGCATACATCAATTTATGCTAGTTTATGGAAACATACATATGAACATGCTATGACTCTCAGTTTAAATTTAAATATGAATATTGTGATAAGAAAAAATACACACATTAATATCGCATTAGTATATTAAGGTAAACATAGGACGTTATTTAAAAAGTTAAAATTTTACATACCACTCAACTTCATTCACTGAATGTGTCTATACTCGACTCGAGTTTAGTTAACGTTTCAGTGCTTATCTTATCTTATGCTTGCTTATTGAGAAGTTTATGAGGTTCATCCGGGTCAAATGCCGCATTATTGGAAGACCCGAAAGTGTCCTAGCACTCCTATCTATTCCGATGACTAGACTCACGAAATGTGACGAATTGTTTAATTATAGCTGCAATTTCCAGCTTTTTAGTTTTTACTTAGTTATTAAATTTGGCCTGGCCCTTATGCTGTGGGGGGGAAACCGGAGTTCTCGGAGCAAAGCCACCTGTCCGGTAGATTGCATTTGCGATTAGAGATACTTTGCATAAGGTCATATAAGTAAATGTATTGAGCTTTGTTCCAAACTAACATGCCCGCAATCAAATAGCGCGTTCTCCAAACGATATATGAAACGCGATATAAAGAAAATAAGAGGTTACTGCCCTCTTGTTTGGTGGAATACACACTGATGGTTAAAACTAAAGAACATCGAGGTTTGCCTAGCCGTTGTGTCTTACGAGCCTTATACCTTCCTCGTTAGGACAGAACCAGTTTTTGTCTGGTTATCATACGTTATTGCCCCCGATTCAAAAAAAATTATAACAAATACTTATTATTTACATACGCTATGTATTTATATACTTTAGCTGAAATGAATATATTGCAGCGCTAATCAGTGCGCCATGAGCATTTAAATTTAATACTTGCAAAATACGTTATTTGCTGTTTGTGTTGCATTGAATTAATTAACTATATTACATGTTGGTATCAACTTATTTTGTTGTTGCAAGTAAGTCTTTTTCACAGCTATTAATAATTTATATTTTATTTCTCAGTAATATGACAAATCTCTTAACATTGATTAATATACATACCCGTTGACATGATAAAAAAACATTCTAACATACACTTGTGTGTAAACTTGATATCAATGTTAAGTTATAATATTCAACGCATGTGTATATTAACTGTCTATACCTAGTATATAGTATTGTTAAGTTGCATGTTGTATCGATTCTGTCCTAAGCAAATATTCACTTTTAACTATTGAGGACCGACATACTTTTTCAAACATAATTGGTCTAGGGACATTATTGTTGTCAGGAATTCTTGAGATGTCGACCGATCTCTGTATATAGTGAAATAACACAAGTGTTTTGCGAGAACGTTACCGACAAGCCGTTTGACGAAGATTAACCTGGTTCTTATCCTTAGAATGCTGAAATCAAAGATTATCTGTACTATGTGTCGTAATTGTAAGAATTAAAAAACATTGTTTTAAATTTCGTCGTTGTGTAAACTGTCATGGGTAATCGCAACATTACTCAGATTATTGAGTGGATTCGGTCTGTTTTTGATTCCTGGTCAATTCATCCCTTGTAGCAAAGAGCAAATTAAAACACTCACATATCCTACCTTTCACCCATCACCCCATCGAACCGACTTGAGAGTGTTTCAATAAGCGTTAGGCTTTCGATGCAATCGAGCTGAAATAAATAGGTTTACAACTTTCGCCCATCCTAACAAGCATCCATCCAAAAAAAAGACCGCACATAAAGAGTTTGCACGTTTTCTAATCATTAGGAAAGCTATGGATCTTTACAGTGTAAATTTATAAATACACCGTTAAAGTGCTATGCTAGGCAATGATTCCGCAAATATCAAGATGCTAAATACGGGAGAAACTTTTAACGAGCACAAAAATCTAAACGTCTTGATGTTTTCGTCGGTTTTCAATGTAAACAGCACATATATGTACACAAACACTGTCCATTAATCAGTGTATTCTGCTCTATGATTTCGACCCTCACAGCGCGTTATTCTGCTGATCCAAACAAAAACATATTTCCATTTCGCACATATTCTTGTTAGTTAACCAGGCAGAGGACACAGTGAAATTATAACCGTATTATTAGCTACGTGTTGTTGTGCAGCTATTGTACAATGCCGTTATTTATACAATGGTAGCAAGTATGTAATTAAGTGTTGTATATTAAAGGGGCCTTTTCACAGATTTTGGCATATTTTTTAGTTTGTAATTAAATGCTTTATTTCGATCAATGTAAACATTGAATCTAAAAAGCACCAGTAGAAAATTAAGAATAAAAAATAAAAAACGAAAAAATAGGTAACCCTCAGCAGGACTCGAACCACTGACCCCTGGAGTCCTAGAGCAAAAAGTCTACGCATTAGACCACTCGGCCATCCTTCCTTTAACAATAAGTGTAGTACTTTATACTTCATATAAGCGATCCTCGTAGTTCCGTAAAATACAACGACAACAACAGAACTCTCCAAACTATTGAATCGTTTCGCGTTGCAAGACTTTATAATCGTCAGGTTTTTAAATCGTCCAAAGATGCATATAAAGGCTATATTAGATCATGGTACATGTTCAGTATTACTGTTTCCTCACAAATATCATGACTTAAACGAAAATTTGCGAATATGAAACAACTTTTTTCAATTTTGTCAATTTACCAAACCCTGAAATCCTTATTATAAAACAAAACCATACTATAAAACTTTAAACGTATACCTATGCCATTCTTACAAAAAACAGTATTTTGTTCACCTAAAATCCACTCCGAGCAATGTGATCATTATAATAATTGTGAATGCCATGCACGAATGAATCCGTTATAATGTTGAAACTCCTACCCCAATAACAATTATATTGACGATACGCACTTTCCATGCGCTAAACATGTATAAAGAGCACACAGTGATGCGTTTGATATGGTCAAAAAGGAGCATAACCTAGGTGTCATAACATAATTTTTCGAAATACCTCGACTGTTCATTCACTGACGAAAAGCAGAACGCAAGTTATCAATTCTTATAATAACGACACAGATATATACTTTAAGCATTCTAAGGAAAATTGCCGCATATATCTTTTTGCGTTCGGATCCCGTTTAAGTTTACGTTTTATCTTCGTCAAACGGCTTATCGTAAACATTACCGCATAACACTATTGCCAAAGAAAAGTCCACGTCTTGAAACTTTGCAAAAACCATGACGTCACTAAACCAATGAGTTTAAAAATGTTTAACGGTCCTCACTATTTACGAGTAAATGTTTGCTTACGAGTGTTGCGATAGTTAATTATAAAAACTACACATAGATATGAACTTTATACAAATGTGTCTAAAATAATTATTTATTTCACGTTAAAAGACGTTTTTATTTTATGCTTTCCGGTGGTTTATAGAGAAATATCAGTGAAATAAAACTGGTTTTCCACTATTTAAACAGTGAAAAATAACAGTGAAAAATATCGATATTTGTCACTGTTTTACTGTGAAATGACGTCATTTTTTCAACGAAATGACGTCATAAATCCAGCGAAAGTATCCAGTTTAACTCATTTTCAATGTAAATATACGGTGAAAAACGCATAAAATAAAAAGAAAATTTGTTGGATTCGGTGGAATATCGATTTTAATTCACTCGTGATCATAGAAAAAAATTATTTTCACGACTGGCGCAGCCACGAGTGAAAATATTGTTTTCTATGATCACTCGGGAAATAAAATCGATATTCCACCGAATCCAACAAATATCCTCTATATATCAAGCAATTTATTGAGGTATTCCATATTCCTGGAATAATAGACCATAACAATTGATTATAAAGATGGCATTTAGTTCATGTATGGAAATGCGTATTGTTATTATTGTTTAAAGCGCCTTTGAGAGAACAAATCAGATAAAAATGAATCTCATAGGAAGCTTAACAGGCATATATCTATACATATTTATTACTTATCGTCTGTCTGTCCAATATTGAACGATAACATGAACATTGTTACCAAAATTTAACGAAAAAATGTCATGAATAATGAAACTTTATCTCACAAAATGTAATTTAAAGTAATATTCAAATCTTACACATGACCCTTGTAAACGTGTTTGTACTAGTCTAGAAATAATAGTTAAGTGGTAGTAAACAAAACATATCCTTACGACATTGATACAATAAATGAAAACAGAGAGATGATTAGGCACATTTCAGTTCACTGAACCTGATGTCCGTTTTGGCTTTTTGAAAACTAAGAAAGCTGGACGCGATTTAAATGCTGTCTATCCTGTTATAAGATTATGATAAATATAGATAGGTTTGGGTACAAGTAAGTTATAAATATTTTCATTACAAAATGAATTTAACTTTAATGAATTCATTAGAAAAACGATATTATGATAACCTAACCCATGATCCGAGTAATTGGAACACGAAAATAAGTGAAAGCGTCATGCATTTGACATACATATTGCGTTTTTAATGAGTAACCCAAACATGGATATTGGCTTTAAACATTTTCACGGCAATTAACACGTGATAAAAGAATACAA
The DNA here is from genome assembly GCF_020536995.1 of Dreissena polymorpha. Lineage (NCBI taxonomy): Eukaryota > Metazoa > Mollusca > Bivalvia > Myida > Dreissenidae > Dreissena > Dreissena polymorpha. The sequence continues at coordinate 99,721,580 of NC_068358.1, read as the reverse complement.
GTATCTGCTTGATATTGTAAAGTAGGAACAAAACTAAATTGCAATACCGTTACGTATTTGAGGTATTTAGACATTTGTTTAATCCGATTAACAGTGAAGCATGGCGAACATGGCTGCTCTGACGAATCTTCTTCTTTTGATACCAACGAATGTCACTTTCATAGCAAGAGTTCTTTCCTGAGGTTTGATAAATTCGGAATAATTTTGTGGCGATGAATCTAGTTGTATTCGTTGTGTGCATTTGTCATTATGTTGTGTGCATTTGTCAATATGGTGTGTGCATTTGTCATTATGTTGTGTGTATTTGTCATTGTTGTGTGCATTTGTCATTATGTTGTGTGCATTTGTCATGTACCTCTTTGTCTTGTCAATCGCATTTGTTGGGTTGTTTATTGCTTTGCAGTTAGTACCGCGACATTAGTAAAGTTTGTTTTCTCTTGCTTAGGCAGCTCAAATTTCATATTTGATTATTCCACAATGACACAACTTTGTTTTGAATGTCTGTTATAAAAGAGAGTTTATTTGTTCTTAACTTGTATTTAACTTGTGGCTTGTCATAATAAAAGGCATGTGCATGGTAACAAATATTTTATCTTCATCATGTAATCTGCGATTCCTAAATTAACAATATAGTAATTATAGTATAAAGATGGAAAGTGTATATTCTTTCATATAACATTCGTCACAGAAATGAAATGAAAACATTACGAATAAAACATGAAAATATCGAATTGTCTCTTTTAAATTGTTTAATTAGTAAATGACTTAATATCGACGCCTTTGGCGCGTTGTTACGTACATTTATTAAGCCATTTATTATGCCAAACCTCCTCTAGATCGTATCATTCTTATCTGGTAATGTATAGCTTTTGTACCTGGAAATGTGGTTTATGTCACAGTATAAACCAGCTCTGCACTTGTTCTAAATAATTTTTTTAATCATATGATACATATCTTAAGGTGTAGCTTTCTATCAAAATCTGCACATGCTATTATAAATGAAAAGATGAAATATATGTTTTAAATTAAAACACTCACCGCAATTGGAATGCAGTTTATGCATCATTATCAAGATACTCGGCCAAACACATAACGAGAGAAATGTTTCTTTTGTTTGTATATTTACATAATTGCATACTTATTTTTTGTACTTGCATTCTTATTATGCACCATCATAAATATAGGATCTGGCACGAGATGTCATATCAAACCATATTTTATTAAACGAGTTCAGGAATTTTGTTAGTAAGCGAGCCTTTGGCGAGCTTACTTACGAATTTCCTGGACGAGTTTAATAAAAAATGGTATGATATGACAACGAGTGTCAGATCTTTTTTATCACATGCCTTTAAATGAGCAAATTAAATAAATATTTACGCAAACATAATGATAAATCCCGAATGTCGTTTACATTTCGTGACGTCATTTGACGATACAACGTAATTTCAGCAAAATAACAAAATGCGATTGGTCAATCAACGAAAACTAAGCCAATGAAAACGCTTAAAAAGTATATTACACATGTGTAAGATAAAAATATATGTAATGGTTATATTACATGGGAAACAGGGTATGGCATGTTTTTAAAAAACGATACGCAATGATTGAATGTCCTCGTGTATGATTCCGCTGCTACTGTGCTGACAATCGTGATTATTCTGCTGCTGCTTATGATGACGATTATGATGATTCTGCTTGTTGTTGTTCATGATTTTTAAATACACACACCTTCACTATTTGTAACGACACATATGAAACGTTTGCTAGTATTGATATTGTGTGATATCAAATATATAAGTTATTAGGTTATAAATTCTATATGAAACGTTCACATGTAATGCTTTGTCGATTTTGACTCCAGGCGCATCTACGTCTCGGGTTTTATAACTCTTAAACAAAGCAGATGAACCAGATAAAAATATTTATTTAAATATTTTATATGATTATCATATCGATAAGAGAAACCATGTAAATCTTTAAATATATTTAATACAATCGCGACTCTTTGTTTTATTGTTCCGGGACCTATACAAACATCTAGGTTCATGCATTGTTCTGCTGTACCGTAATGGCGGCGCATGCAAATATTCAGGGGCGGTAATCTGGGAATTTACTATTTCTGGCATTGTATATTGTATTGGCCAGTGTTTATGGATCTTAAATTAAATTGTACATTATCTCTTCGGCAATTCAGCGGCATATATTTGCTATATGATTTAAGTTTCTGTGCGGTCAACCACTTTTACACTAATGGATTTCCAACATCAACTGGCTGAACTTCAGTACTGATAGTCCTTCAAGCAATACTAAAAGTAGAGCGCATGATGCAATCATTTAGCATTCAGAAAGCAATTCCAATTGCATACTCTTTAACCTTGTAAAGGCAGGTAGAACGCGTCATATTAAAATAACGCGAGTAGATAACTAAAATAGATCGATTGATATCAAATATCCATGCCAATACCGCCCTTTTTCAGAAAAAATGACGCCCTTTTATTGATGAGTTATTATTTTCAGAAATATCAGTTACATATTCTTGGAAATATCGAAATCATCTTGTTAGAAACGCTCTACAATTCTTTAGTTTTTGAAGAAGATGCACGATGCATTGCATTGTTATTTATAGGATCCAAGTCGTTGCTTAGTTACTATTAAAAAAAGCTATGTATTGAGTAACTAAAGATGCATAAATATAAGCAGATGTTACGAGAATATCATATTATAAGGATAAGGATATATAAGGATATTACATGTTTGCAGCAGTAAGCATCCATTCTAAAGTGGTATTTAATATCCTTATGTTAGCTCAATTACACAGAACAATATTGCAGACGTTTTATCAGAAAGTTTGAGTAACAGACTGAATGAAAACATGGAGTCAATATATAAATAGAATACACATTATCTGCGTACGGGTTATTATCAATATATGAGGATCAACTGTTTATATACGTTTTCTTTCATGGAATGTTTTATGTTCGTTTGTTTTGGAAATCTAAGAACTTTGGACATGGAGAAAACGCTGTATAACGTAATAAGATTATGATGAGATATTGATCAATTTAAGTAAAACTTAGATATTAATATTTTCATTATAAAAATGAATTTAACTTGAATAAATACATTAAATAACATAAAATGTATTTCATTGACCTGTTAACAAACGTTTTGATATTCCCTGTTAACAAAAAACGGTAATGTTATCATCTATCCAATTATCCGAGTTATGTATGTAAAATAATAATTATAAGCGCCGTGCAATATTCCCATATATTCCGTTGAAATGAGGAAAGCGACCCTAGCCCGAATATTTATATTAACGATACACATTTTCAAAGCAGTGAACACTTGTTCAAAGTATTTTGCTTGAGACGGTCATGTAGGGACACACAACCGGCGGCATTAATTTAAGTATGTAAGTATTTAAACATTATGTTTGCAATCACACCAACATGTCGCCTTTTTAAATCCGATTGACGATGGACCATGACTGGTATGGCTGCTCTGACGCGTGTTATATTATAACCAAAGAATAATACTGAAGAATAATACTAAATAATATAATATAGTATTAGTGTATATTACGCTCGTTGGTAAATTCGTAATTATACGGTGGCGATGTTCCCATTTAAGTTCATGTTTGTTCATATGTTATGTACATGTCTGCTACTATTGTAAAGTGCGTTTTGCAATCAGTTTCGTGACATAAATAAATGACCGCTTTTTTAAATTTAAAGCTTTCAATACTGCTCGCGTATTTAGAATTTAAATTTATTTTTATGTGAAAATTAAATAATAAAACACATGTTTTATTTATGTTTTATTTTATTAGTATTGATGTGTTTACTCGCATTGTAAATGGTCATTTGGCTTGAATATAGACTAGCGAATAGTAACAAACATTGTTCTCTTCATAATATTAATGGAGATTCCGTATTTCAATGACGAAATGTGTGAATAAATTACGACTCTCGACAAAATCATCTATATGCTTCGTGGGCTACATTTTACATACATACATATTTACAAAAACAAACAAATGATAAATGAAATAGTGAAACATTTAAAAAGCACGCCCCCAACATGAGACACGATACTGTGCAATTGTGATGAACATGTGTCAACTTTAAGAGTAATAGAGAATTGTTTTACCAAATATGTTTAAAGGGACGTTTTCACAGATGTTGGCATGTATTGCAGTTTGTCATTAAATGCGTTATATTGATAAATGTAAACATTGGATCTAAAAAGCTCCAGAAAAAATTTAAGAAAAAGTAACCCTCAACTGGCTCGAACCACTGACTCCTGGAGTAAAATTCTATCGCTTAGATCACTAAGGCATCCGTGCTCATATAATGAGTGATGTATTTTATACTTTATATAAGTAATCCTCGTAATATCATAAAATAAAACTACAACAACTGAACTATTCAAATTATTCAATCGTTTAGCGTTGCAACGCTGTATAATTTGCAGGTTTTTAAATCGTTAAAAGATGCATTTAATAAATATTTAAGAGCATGGCTAATGTTGTTTTTTTTAAATTAAATATTAGACATACATTGCATACGTGCATATGATCACACACAAAAGTCATATCATGTAGCAGCAATAATGTTCAATCATGTTATACAAGATATGCTAATATATAGGGGTTTTTCTTCCAAAAAAATTTATACAGAATAGTTATGAATATGAATGATTTGCATAAAGTTGGTAGAAAGCATTCTGGACTTGTTATAAAAGTTTAATGTGTTGCCATTTTTGTTCAAATATATGAAGTTTATCATTGTTAAGGGCAATTTGTTTTTCAATTTGGATCTTAAGTTTTAAATAGTTTATAAAACAGTTGAAAGTAACTTTTTGTTTTTTGTATTTGATGCTGAATATAAAACATTTCATTAATATGATAATGTGGTTCACAGTGTTATTAATTTCTGGTATTTTAAAAGTATTTACACCGAAACTGATATTTAAGAGAGACAGTTTTAATTGTAATTGTTGTTTCTCTAGAAATGTTGTTAACTGGTTTTATAGAATTTGAATATGTTTGCACTCCCAGAAAAGGTGTTCTATTGTTTCAATGTGTTCGTTGCATATATCACATAAATTTGTGTTGGATACGTTGCACTTAAAAAGATATTTATTTGTAGCCATGATTCTATGGTATATAAATATTTGTTTCCAATTAAATTCTTGTTCTCGAAGAAGGCTTTGCCATTTATTTTGAATCTTGGAGTTTTTTGCTGGGTGTTTAATTTGAAGTTTATATTTTGTTTGTTTTGTTTCGTTTTGCAAGTATGTTTTCCGTGAATGAGTGCATGGTGTGTTATTTGTATTAATTGTAGATTTAATATGTATGGGTATGCTTTTAATTAATGTGTAATACATTAGGAATTTGCTTGAAGGTATTCCGTATATATAACATATATTCTCAAAAGAATAGAAGTCCTTTATTCTGTAATCGTACAATTGGTCGACATATTTAATGTTTTGTTCGAACCATTAAAAATGTCGACCAATTGTACGATTACATAATGAAGGACTTCTATTGCATAGCTAATGTTCACTATTACTGTTTCCTCACAAATATCATAACTGCAACGAACATTTGCGAAAATGATACATTTTCTTTTTAATTTTGTAAATTTACCAAAACGTAAACAATTCAATTGTGACGCATATGTCGTCATATTTTTCTAATCACGAATTGTGCATCATGACCTAGTTTTTGACCTCACCTAACTCAGATTCGAACTTATATATCGTCAAGATAAGCCAAAGATAAGTCATTCTGAGTACACTGGACGACACAAGACACACAACCCATGACGCAACATTCGAGAATACGCACGCAGGACATTGAATGCTCACCGTTATTAATCTTTTGTACTTTTTGCACATGTAAACGTGCGTGTAATACCTGCGACCAAATCATAGTGACAAACAGATCCAACAAATTCAGCAAACGCATGTTTTAACACGGTGAATGCCACAAGTTTACAAACCATTCAACCATAGATTGTTTTGTTACATTTGCTAGTCCCCCATACTGACACATACTGCCAACTATTGTAAAAAATGTATTATATATGTAATTTTTTATTTTATTTAACATATTGTCATTTATTATAAACGCGCAAGCATGATATCATTATGAACACAAGTTTTAGTAGACTATTAATTATATTACATAATTACGAGTTTTATTTCAAAACTGTTCGCCTCCAAAACATGAGATTGTAGTATTGGTCAAGTCTCTTTTCGATTGCAACGTCTTCTTAGTTGTTTAAACATAAGTATTATTGCATGGTACACTTTGATAGTTCGATTGTTAATTCAACCTTTGACTCATGAACATGGTTCATACAGGACACTCACTTAAAATGAAAGTCTAAAGTGAGTTTAACAATTATATAGGATGGGCGTGATGCTTCGGACAAAGTGTAAGTGATTAATTGTTGCTGTTGCAGTGTGAGATTGAGGGTAAATATTTATTAAGAACTTTTGTCAACTTGTTTTGAAATACATTGGGACTGTAGGAAACGTCTAAAGTGATTGATCAATGTCATTCTGAGTTTGAAGTTGAGTTTTGATACTTATATTGCCTTAGACAAATGGGTTTATGCAAAATCTAATATTTTTTTTTTATTCTTCCAATTTATTCAAAATACTCGAATGATTGACAAAAGTATACACTGGACAATACTAATCAACAATCCTCTCGCTCAGGTATACCCGTTTTACAATTTAGAAATAATTCGTATACGTTATAGTTTGTTGTCGAATAACCCACGGCCCGGTCGGAAGTTTAGATGCGTAGGGATTAAATCACGAGTGCGAAGCACGGGTGATTTGAAAACACGCATCTAAACTTCTGGCCATGGGTTATTCGACAACAAAAACTATAACGTACACGAATTATTTCGATTCTAACACGGTGTTTTACTACAGATTTATACAATGTATCTTATTTTTCTGGTGTACTATTTTATGTGAAGTTCTCTCATAAATACACCCATAGTTTTTTGTCGAATTACCCACGGCCGGAAGTTATACCTTGTTTATATAAAATTTGGCACGTGCCGTGTTAGAATCAGCGTTATCGCTATACCTCAGTGAAACTGTTCAGTCATCTCAATTGTATTATGTTCAAGGCATGAAGTCTATATTAGGTTTTACAACAAAAGGAGTCATGTTGTTTTAGCTGAGGTTGCTGTAGTGATCCGATTTCCTCGCACTAAAAGTGTCAGCTCACCAATCCAACCGGAAATAATTAATCACGATCGCAAGTGTCAAGATGCTATAGCTAGATTCACGAGACATTAAACTCTATCCTTGGTATTGTTATTGGCGATTACATAAAATATTTCGTCTCTATTTAGCATAAGGTCAGTAAAGTAAATGTGTTGAGTTTTGTGCAAAACCATTTTGACCCATAAACAAAAGCGCGCTCTCTGAACGATGTTTAAAACATTATATAAAGGGAATAACAGGTTATGGCCCTTTTGCTGGAATAAATATGTGGCCATACTTATCAGAACGTTACGAGGACTGTTATACTTGTTAATTACTTGTTTACTGTTTGTGTTGCATTGCGTGTCGAAAATATATATATTGGAATCATATTGTATTATTTTGTTGAAACTGATTCGCTTTTACCAATATTAATAACCTATAGGGGATGCACAGTAATATGCAAAACTTCTACGCATAGAATGATAGAAACGCATTTTAACCCGATATAAAACATTCTGTCAGACACATTTGTATCGAGCAGAAATCAATGTTTTGCTATAAAACGTCGTTATCGCATTTTTACGTTAAAACTGCATTCCAATTAGACACTTTTGTAACGAAGTATGTTTTCTTGTTATCTCAATAAACTCTCTAAAGCAAATATTAACTCGTACAACGTGATGGCCGTTATACCTTTTCAGACAAAACTGTGTTAAAGACGTTATTGTTTTCCCGATTTATTAAAAGACGTCGGCTACTCTTTGTCAATATTGAAATGACATCGGTGGAAGGGACGTTTAAAGTGTACATTTATCAATGCACTGTTTAATGACTATGGACGTGCAGTAATTTCGCAGATATCAATATGTGAAAAAAGCAGAAACCTTTGACAAGACACAACTTAAACAGCCGTGATTATTTCGTCGTTTTTCGTTTTAAACAACATGTATAAACACAAATATTTTCGATCATTCAGTTTATTCCACCATCTGCTTTCACATCACCAAGCGCGTCAGTTCACTATTCCACACAAAACATTTTTTTTTCTAAAGCACATTTTATCTGATAATAAGCCAGCCGCCATAATTAGTATGCGATAGTTTTTTTGCAGCTTTTATATGAATGACGTAATTTGAAACTAAAATGTGTCACATATGCAAAAAGTGCGGTTGTATTAATCCTAATTATAAATAAAAGGTACTGAATGTGTAATACAATTTAAAATATATACACAATGTGAACCTTCAGCAGGATAGAAACCCCTTTATTGGAGGTAGGGGGGTAGTTGCCGAACAACAAGATGCACACCGATTGTAGTTAAGAACACACCCATCTTTAAGCTCAGATATAAATATTTGAACATCGAAAGTGAAAAAATTCGTTCTACAAAGCCTGGATTGCGACACACCATTTTTCTCAGCTGAGTATTCAATTGACAGTTGATATCTTACGCCCTGGTCTAACAAACATATCAAATTTGATTTGATTTCAATTTATCTTTGAAACACAACATCTAGACAAATACCAGCCTGATGGTTGGCATGATTAAACGATAACCAATATGTGTAACATTTCGTTGGATGTATGTATTGCATGAAGTGAAAATGAACGTTTCAGTTATTACGCACAGCACGTCTAACTTCTTTTTGTCATATGTCACCTGTGTTACTTTAAACTGTAAATGTCTGTATTATTATAAATTGATGTGATATTACCAAAACAAATCACAGCTTCAGAAATTGCTGCTTAACATATTTTGTAAATGGGGTGTATTTATATTGTTTATGATTTACTATATTGGGTTCCTGTTTGTATCAAACGTCAATTTTTCCCGAATAAGTAAGTTAGCAATAACCCAGCCAATGTAATAAGCAGGGTAATACCATTTGAATGGTATAAGATGCATAATGGAGAATTTACAGTTCAGTTTAAACATATTTTTTATCTCGAATAAATAAGTATGGAATTATATATCAAATTATTATACAACTTCATACGAAAATGGAATAAACTATGTCACAAATAAATAAAAACGAACATTTTGTATCTACAGAAATCTTTGTATTCATACCACATCCAGCGTTGAAATTGTGGCTCTTGCTATTAGGAACAATGATTGTTTAGGTGTTAACTTTATTTTACGAAATTCTTTTCGAAATGTTCGTTGATTTTGAGCGTTATAAGGACTTTTAAGACAACAATGAAGCGAATTGCAAAGAGATTATATCCCGCTTGCACTGATTTATTGTTTTATTTTATTTCCAAATGAATATAAAATGGCAAATGTTCTCCAAATGCACTTTTGATTTCTGCAGACTAAGGAAATATATTATTATATATTATAAATTGGCACAGATCCAGTGACAAATAGACCACAACAATTGGATAAAACAATTGTATGGGTTTTATGTATGGATGTGCGTTGAGTATTATCGTTTATTACCTCTGAGAGAACAAATCAAACACAAATGTCTCTCTGTGGATGCTTTACAGACATATATTGGTACACTTGAATATGTCATTCCTTTTGCCAGTCTGCCCTTTCTGTTTCTGTCGTGAAATGTGTAACCATAATCTGAAAGTGAAAGTTTATAAATTATGCAACATACCCTAAATAAATGTGATTTGAATTGATACACAAATCTTAATCCTTAAACATGACCCACGTGAACGTGTTTAAATCAGTGTTTAAAAAATAATAAATTGTTATATACCTTAACATCGCGACACTATTTATAAAATAAATGAACACCGAGAGATGTTTAAGCGAGTGGATTCACAGTGGATCCAAATGAAAATAAGTGTATGCCTAAGGGTTAAAGTGCAGATGTATAACTTTTAAATTGTTTATTTCCAACCGAAACTGAAACCGAGCATTGGCTTTAAATGTTTCATTGTAGGTAGAGCGTGTGATATTTAAAAAAACGTCAATAGCTCGAGTTATAGCAACTATCAATTCTAATTAAACCCTCTTTCAGAACAATAACAATACACCTATATTTTTAGCTTAAAATGATAGTATGGGCATCCTGCAGTTTATATGTGTCTATCGCAACCGTTGTTTATTTTTTGGTGTTTTCACTTCATATACACTTATATTTGTTAATGCAGCATCAACATACTAAAGCAATATCCCGGAAAGAGGACAATAATGAATTTGAATATCAACCGTACTTTCGTTTAGACAACTGACGAAAGAAATGATTCGATTAACGATGTGAACCTAAATCTAGTTGTAGTGCAGATTCGTTTATACGACACAAAGACACTATTGTGTGTTACGGATCACTTCGGCTTAGAGGACTGAGTGAGTCATGTAAATATCGAATATAATATATATATTTTTTATAAACAACTGGTAGCAAGATGAGTTGCAGATAATTGGTCAGTAACTTTATTTAAACTTAATCTTTTGACCTGTTAATTATTTTCAGCTCAAAAATACTCTCAGGATATCAGTGATATATAATTCTTTCGAAAACCAAACTAATCTTGTTTCAAATGCTTCAAAGTTATGTATTTGTTCATCCCTATAGACAAGTTTTTGCAAAAGAAGTTTTATTTTAGGATCCCAATTTCTTAACAATGATTCTCTACAATGATGCTACTAAGACATCATATATTATTAATGGATAGTGTAGATTTTCTGTAAGATAATTCATCACAGAGTGGTCTAACATATACTTACGATAGCTCAGTTGTACAAAAATTACACATACATAGTATTTTACAACTTTAAAATATAAAAGAAAAACGTATAAACATTATATTATGTGTCTAGACTTAGAAAGTAGAGCTGATAATAATTTTAGTCAACACAGGATTCGTGAACAAAAAGTTGTCTCTCGACGTCATAGTCGTTATGTTTCCTCACTAATATTTTTATTGTGTAACATACATGTTTACAAAAAACATAATTCACATGCAAGGCAGTTTGTAATGAGTTCCTTTTTAAAACATATTTTGAACATGAGACAACAAACCATGCACATATAGCAAATAAGATTAAAAGGCGAAAACGTATCCGGTAAAAAAAATCGCTGGTGTGATGAACTTCCCAAATTCCACCGTATTACGGCCACACATGACGCATTTATTGTGTGTAGAAGCTTTGCATATGAAGATTTGACCTCATCAAATAGTTTGCGACCTCACCTGAATTAAAATTGTATCTTATATATTGTACAGTTACATATCATGACCAAGGTTAACAAAACGTAAGGCCTTTAGAGTGGTAACGAGGTTAAATAGACGGTAAACGACTTGCCCCTCACGACGTAACACTCTAGACTAAGAACGCCAAACATTGGCTGCTCTCAATAGCTAATCTATTGAACTTCATTCTAACATTATCTTACATCTGAGGAGCACAAATATAGCTATATAATTCGTGTTTTTCAATACGACTAAAATCAATTAAACGAACAGATCCGACAGCGTCAGAACAATATTTATTGGCGAAGCATAACAAATGGCATACGTTTACAAAAAGTATAAAAAAAACATCAAGATTTCCTGTTTCACGCGGTTAACCTTTACTGCCAAACGTTTCAACAAGTATGTGTTTGTTTATAATGGATTCCATATGTCGAAATAGTTTACGGATAAATTATTTGTATGTTTATACCATCTACACTTTATTTATCACATGACATACACCTTACAGTCAACAACACAGTTTCGGTCATTGTGTGACATTGCATCAGATACAAATTAAGAATAATTAATTAATATAATCAAATTGATTGTTAACTAGTTGTTAAATACGACAAACAAAATGTTGGTCACACGAATGTTCAACATCAAACCTGAGTTATACAGGCTCGACACGCTTGTTGCGTCTTCGAATATATTTGAACGACCATCTATCCTTGGTATAAATGCTGCAGGAAAATTGACATTGAATTGTAAACTCGATCTTTGACTCAGAAACCTTTTTCATACACGCGACGCTCATCATAGTTGAAACTCCTTAGTAAGTTCAACAACCATTTAAACTCGGCGCGCTGTTTAGAAAAATGTGTAAGTGATTGGTTTCTTATAGTTTGCGTTGCCCTCGTAATGTTAGATTGAGTGTGAAGAAATGGATCTGATCCTTACGAGCTTTTGTCAACTTGTTTAGAAAGGTGTTCGTGCCGATACAACATTCTTGACTGTGTTATATGCTGGGTTAAATTACTACTTCTGAACTCTGTTCTTGAATTTTGAAATTAACTTGGACTGGTATATGCAAAATGAAATAATGTGTGTCGCATTCGCCAAATTATTTGAAAATGTGTTGATGATGGACGCAAATATACACTGGACACAAATAATGGCAAGTCTTCTCGCGCTGATATTTCTATTTAAATTGAGCTTTAACGCTTTACGTCGGTGACATTGTAAAGTTATCTCGATAATACAATGTAGTAGGCTCGATGTAAATTTACAGTTTTGTTTACAACAGAATGAGTCCTATTGTTTCAGCTGTTGTAACTGATCCGATTTCCTCGACTAAAAGAGTAAACTCAACAGTCCAACCGGATATAATAAATTACGATCGCAAGTGTCAAGATGCTACAACGTGATTCACAAGTCATTTAACACAATCATCGTGATTGCCGTTGGCGATTGGAAAAGCTTGCGTCTCTATCTTGCATTCTGTATTGAATTTTGACAAAACTATGTTGAACAAAATGCAGTAAGATCTGTTAAACACGATATATAGAGAATAACAAATAAATACCCTACCGTGCTGTATTGTATCAGCAGATTCTTAAAATAACATCGATCCATGTTTTCATTTGTGCAGAGCCTAATATATAAAAACACGATAGAACAGAACATGTTTTCTGTTGATCATACGCCCATGCCCATCATTTTAAAGAAACAGTATATATTTATTTTCAAACGCAATACATTTAATAATTCTGCAAATTATGCTTGAATAAATCAGTTGCTGTGTTAATCAGAATGTGATGAGCATTTCAATTAAATACTAGTCAAATGCGTCGTTTTATGTTTGTGTTTCCATATATATTATATATCGCATTGATTTATGTTGTTGTAACTGAATCGTTTTTACCAAAAGAAATAACTTATTATTGATTCCCAGTAATATGGAGTACGTCTATACATAGATCGATAGTTTGAGATTCGAACGCCAGAAGATAGCTCAGGCCCTTATCATTAGAATGCTGAACTGTTATATTCTGTGTCGATTATAAGAATTGAATGTTGTTTTTCTTTTCTTCAGTGTATGAACTGTCTAGATATTAAACAAAGTGGCATTTAACCTGTCAATGTATAAACAGACCATTCAATTACTAAAAATGTAGAGTTTTTTTCCGCAAATCTCAAAATCGTAATATAAGGGAGAAAATGTTGACAAGCACACTGCATTAACCGCCGTGAAATTTTCGTCGGTTTTCATTGTTGACAACTAATCTCTATACACACAAATTTTTAATGAATCAGTTTATTCCGCTCTCTGATTTCTACCCACCAACTGCGTCAGTTAGCTATTCCAAACAAAACAAAGTTTCTCTCACGCACATTCGATATCAGATAACCAAAAATATGACATCATGAAAAATAATTTGGTACTTGTTATTTTGCAGCTATTGTTCAATGACGTATTTTTTAAGCAAAAAGTGTGTAATATGCAATGAAATGCTGTTTTATTAAACCTCATTATACATATCCCAGCTCGACCAAAACAGCTATAAATAAAGTATGCTCCTTCATTTATGGCAACTAAACATTTGCCGAAACACAAGGTAGAAAACGAATGAAGTACATAAGAAACGTCTGTTTATCAAGCTCTGATATGTAAATTAGAACATCGAAAGTGCAAAAAGTCGTCCCACAAAGCCGGAATTGTAATAGATAGTTCTATCTGCTGAATAGTCAATTAACAGTTAATATATCATGCCCTTTTGTAACAAGCACATCACATTTGATCTTTTTTTTATTTCATCTTCTCTTTGGACCAATACATCTAGACAAATACCAGCTTAAGGGTTTGCATGATTAAATGATAACCAATATTTAAAGCATTTCGCTGGATGTATGTATTGCATAAATGATATATTAATATTTAAGATATTACACATGGCTCGTCTAGCTTTTACTTAACACAGAATAAGTATGAATACACTTCCATATAAGAAAACAGTCATCGTGTAACTTATGAGGTACGAACAATAAAATATTAAGATAATTAGACTATTATCAACTTTTAAATATCAGATTAAATTTATATTGCAATGCCATATAATACAAGTAAATTTAGCTCAATATATCGAACTATACACGATGGCGGTTGGTATCTTAAAAAACGTCATGTATAGGGTAGTAGAAGGATCACTTGGCGACATTAAACACACGGGCATAATATTTGTTTTGCATTAGTAAGTGTGTAGTATGACATATGTGTTTTAAACCGCTACAACACTACAATATTATTTTCGTTTGAATCAGTTAAATTCATCCAGAAACATGAAAGCTAAATGCTAGTTAACACAATGAATCATAATTATAGGCCCGTCAATGTACTTTTAAAATTGAATTTCCAATATAGCTATACTATAGCGAATTTACTTCACATTAGTTGATAGTTTCTAAACAAGACGTAAGAAAAAGTACAACACAATTATTATAAATATGGAGGGATCCAGGAATAATAGAGCTTAGCAATTGAATATAACGATGGTATATAGTTCATAAATGGATTTGCGTAGTGTTATTATTGTTTATATTGCCTTTGAGATAATAAATCAGATACAAATGTCTCTCTTGGGATGTTCCACTGGCATATATCTATCTATTCATTAGTTATACGTATCGTCTGGTTTTGCAATATTAAACCATAACACGAACATTGTAACTAACATTTGAAAGAACAAATGTAATACGTAATAAAACATTATTTCACTAAATGTAATTTAAAGTATTGCTAAAATAATCTTAAACATAACCCTTGTGAAAGTTTTCTATAGGTTTAAAAATAATGATACAGAGGTAGTAAACAAAACATTTCCATACGACAATGATACAATACACTATAAAAGAGAGAAGATTAAGCGAGTTAATACATTTCAGTCGATGATGTTCTTTGGGCTTTAAACACCATACTATAATCAATAAATTAATCATAATAATTCAATATAAGCATGTTATTTAGTTCGTGTGTGGATATGCTAAATGTTCCTATTGTTTATATTGCATTTGAGATATCAAATCTGATAAAATGTCTCTATAGGATGTTTTAAAGGCATATATCTACACTTGCATTTGTCGTTCGTATCGTCAGTCTGCCCGTACAATAACACCAACATCGTAACCAAAATTGAAAGAAAAAAGTAATAAATAATACAACATTATATCTTTAAATGTTATTTAAATTATTACTCAAATCTTTAGCAAAACAATTGTAAGAGTTTTAGAATCAGTTTTCAAATATTGATACGGTGGTAATTAACAAAATGTTTGTTTAAAACATTGATAAATTGAAATATTAAAAAGAGATGCTTATGCTTCTAGTAAAATCACGATGTGTTTGATTTTGCAATATACAGTATACTTTATTAAATTGATAATTATTAGTTCGGCAGTTCAACGATATCTCGCATATATGACTATAAGCTTAAGTGTGAATGTACAATTGTTATCTAGTTGATTTCCAGCAGCAACTGGAAACTAGCAAAGTTCTGGACTTCAATTCTCATAGTCCTTATAGGATAACTCAAATCGAGCTTATGATGAATTAATTTAGCTTTCAGATAGCGATTCCAATTAGGTTTCAACGTTTAAAGGCACGAAGAACGCTTCATATCAAAATATTTTTAATGATGTGAATAGCGTCCCTGTTCAGAAGGAAAGTATAACGCCTTTATATGTTAGCATTATAAATGCCTTAAGCGATATCAGTTTGTTATTATTGGAAATATAAAAATCCACAATTATTTATTTGCTTTTCCGTCTAGACATGTTGAGTGTCGCAGAAGATGCAAGTTGATTTAAAGCAATAATATAGGATCCAAACTCGTTCTGACAAAATGTTGAAGTATAAATTAAATCTCATGCAACTTAAATATCATATATAAGTTATGAAAAGTGCAGAATTCCTGCATTCAGATGTTAATTAATTCTAGAGTGGTTTTCAAATACAGATGCACAGAAATATATTCAAGACGTCTATTTTATTAGCTAATCAGAGAGTCTGATAAACTGACTGAATGAAAACATTTAGAAAAATTGAATCGGATAAATAATATCTGCATACTGGTTTTATAGCGATATGACGATATATTCCAATGTTGACTAGAACAATGAGTAGCCAATACATGTATATGGACGATACACATTTTCAAGGCAGTGAACAAATGTTAATAGCATAAAGTATGTTAATGATATGGTCAAGTAGGTAAATAACACAATTGTCATAACTTTACGTTACGTATGTGGGGTATTTAGACATGCTGTCTGCAATCTCATTATCATTTAGATGTGTTTAATCCGATTGACAATGAACCATGACAAATACGAATGTTCTGATGCATATATTCTTCTTTTATAACCAACGAACGTCACTTGCATAGCATGAGTTCCTGTCTGGGTTTGTTAAATTCTGAATAATTAAGTGGTGATTTCTCCAGTTGTATTCATGTCTGTTTGTTTGTCATGTACCGCTGTCTTGTCAAGTGCACGTGTTTGGCTGCTCATGTTTGGCAATTAGTACCGTGTCATATAAAAAGTTGTTTTTCTCCAGCTGATGCATCTTGAATGGCACATTATTTGCATATGAAATGTGAATTTTCCATAATGGTACCACTTTGTTATGAATAACTTATAAAGTGTTTGTTGATTTGTTCTTTGGGTGTATTTAAATGATTGCTTGGCTTAAATAAGGGACATGCGCATGGTAACACAGTTTTCACTGTTCATCATGTTAAAGGAGCTTCCCTTATAAAGTTCTTACAATATTTAGTGATAGTATATAGAAAATGCAAAAAAATGAAAATGAAAAAACATAAAAACACAACATATTTCATTAATGTATTTAATATATTTCTTTATATCGGCGCATTTTGCGCGATTTTTAAACAATTTATTATGATACCATTTCTTTGAGATCGTATCATTCCTATCTTGCAATTTAAAGCTGTCTTATAGTTTGTACCAGGCAATGTGGTTTATGCCATATAATAAACCAGGTCTGCATTCGTTATAACTGATCTAAATAATATTAAACATATCTTTAGTTGTAGCTTTCTATCAAAATCTGCACATGATATTCTAAATGACTTGATTAAATACATTTTTCAATAAAAACACTCACCTCTATTAGAATGCATTCTGTGAAACATTATCAAGATTCTCGGCCGAATACATAACGAAAGATTTTTTTAATTCACTTTTTACATTTACATAAGTGCAAAATTAGTGTTTGTACCTGCATTATTAATATGCACCATTATAAAACCAAAACGCAGAATTTTGATATTCTCGAGTATGTTACTATTGTTGACTGGGATAAAACTTTTGCTGACAATCATAATTATTCTACTGCTGCTTTTGATGAAGGTTGTTATGGTTATGATATTTTTGTTAATGCTTTCAAACACGTACTATAAGTGTAACAGAATGGACTGCGCTTTGCCCTTTCAGAGATCAAATTTTAAGTTATAAGGCTATACAGACAATATTAAACACATGTAATACTTTGCCGATTTTAACGCCACTCGCACGATTTAACATTCTGAGTAGATGATCACTTTGCCATATACCATATGAAATATAACTTATTGGTCATTGTTGTGTCAGTGAAGAATTAAAGTTATTCCTCTTATAAATGGTATATTAAAAAGAACTATATTGATCTCCAGGACATGATAATGGTATTTTATGTTGACATTGCAATGGAACTGTCACACAACTACTTCATAAACCTAATACAAAGTAAAAGATAATTATATATTTTCGGGAACACATTAATAACTGAAGAAGAATACATGTTACTTATACTTTTTTTTCTTTTCTACTGAATTCCTACACTTAAAAAAAATCAGTACACAATTCGTCTGATAGAAATTCAGAATCACACAACAGTTATTGTTTTTGTCATCTGGTCTTTGTTTCGTAAGAAATAAAAGCAACTTACTATTTTGAAAAAGATATTTAAAAACAGAGACCTTTATTTGATTTCATCAATAAATATTATTATATTAATATACATTTTTGGTAGACAACGATGCTTATACCTTGCATACCTGTTTAACGTGTGTGTCTCGGGGCTTGAACAATGTGGTTAACGTTTGACTTTTTATATATTATTAACATACGGGCATTCTTTAACTGCCGATCGTTACATTTCATAGAGAAAATAACCGTCTAAAACTGGTTTACTACGACTAAATAGTTATGCTGTTATATTCGTTAGACAACAGTCTGCTTGTGGACATCTTTCTGCAGAAAGGTTATATTAGTATATACAGAGATTAAGATTAAGAGTATAAATAACACTTAATATTATTATTATAATATTTTATCGATGAGATTCAATTTTGTTCTATTAAATGAATATATCCATGCATTTACGGAAAACCCATCTGAGTTGCTTATACAAGTTGATCACCATGATTTTCAAGTTTCTTTGCCTGCTGGTTTAAATACAAAATGTAACTGTTGAGAGCAAACCTGTGGTACTTTGTAAGACTGCATTATATGACAGCGAAGCCTTTCAAAATGCATAATGCAAACATAAACTAAAGTACTTTTACGTACACATTGAACATATGTGATTATACCTGTTTTATTAAATTAAACAATTCATAGCCCTTAATAATATAACTTATGAAAACTAATTCAGAGAAATACTATTTATATATAATTAATGTTAAAACTTGTTATCATTTTATCCTTATGTGTCTTGACGTGGTACGCAATTTCAGGAGAACACGCGATTGGTGAATAAATTGTGTATCTCGACGGAATCATCTTAATGTTTCCGTACCAATATGTTACATAATCACATATATATTTCTGGATATATTAAATAGATTTCAGAAGCCTGTTTTGAACATGAGGCAGTTAACTTTGTAAATAAAGCAATTGTGATAAATGAGTTATATTATCCACAGAGAAACAGGGCGGGTCTACAACATAGGTTAAAGGTATAATAGCCAAGCTCAAACTGCTTCCAGATGAAGTGGGTTTTTTATCAAACATTCGTTCACAATTAGTCAACAGATACGACCGGTTTGCATCGGTTGAACACCTTTCTCTTTGGACGGCGACCTTAATTCAACCTTACATATTGTATTGATCATAGAAATCGTCTTTAAAGAAAAGTGTCTCTAAATACATTGCTGAATTATTTTACAACAAATATACAGGAAGTGGACGATCCGTTGTTTTATTTAAACATAACTTGCATAGGAATGTTTCTCAGAGCGATTTAGCGCATGTTTCGAATTCGTACAGGTTCGATAATGAGTGTGTTAAAGCTAATATAGATATATTTACAAGCTTTGAGAAATTCGAATACGTAAAAAACAACTTAGAGTAGACATTGACGTTGCAAAAAAAAATAAAAAAATATAAATCTGTAATAAAAAAATGAAACGGTAATTTGAAAATAATAAATTTTACGAATTAGATAAATTAAAGCACGCTTAACCTAAAGAGAGTTTTGGAACCATTTGCAACATATAAAGAAGAGAAAGAACAAATACCATGTATAATGAGGATTTTTATACCTATTTCTCGACACAATGTAATTACATTTCGCAATGCTCAAATGACGAGAGGGAGCAATTTTGTCGCTCACATGATTATAACCACTGTGATATCCCGTTTCCGGATTCTGATAAATCAATCACCACTGACGAAGTTTTAAATACCTTTAGAGTTTTTAATTCAGGTAAAGCATGTAAATATGATGATCTGCTTCATAAAAGCGTGGGCATTTAAGGATCAGATTTGTGTGAATAAATTTAATGCAGTGTTAAACTCGAGGTGTTTACCTGACAAGTGTACAATGAGGGTAATTTTACCTACTCACAGAAAGGGGCATTCGAAAAATGCTAGTAACTACCGAGTTGTAACACTTATAAGCTTTTTGTCTAAGTTATTTATCTCAGTTCAGATTTCGGAAAGGAAAATAAACCTTGATGTCGTTTTTGTCAATTGACCTGCAAATGGGCTTACTAACCACAAATCGAAAATAAAATGCGAGCGGTAAACTAAAAAAATGCGGTAAAATGCCCGAATGTAGATAATTAACATCGAATTTTCTATTTTTTACAGTTTTTCCCTTAGAAACTTTTTTCGAAGATTTTCTTCTAAGAATTTTTGTAGCACCATTTTTATGGCATTTTTCTAGAACCATTTGTAGTGAAAAAAAAAAACGTTCGTACAAAATAAAAAAATATCGTTTGTAAAACAATTCTATTATTGGCAAAAGGGTTTTACGTTTAGTATACAGAGGGGGTAATCACGTGATAGTCAAGATGGCGACGTCTATGCCGAGCAGGTTTTTCGCCGTTACTTGTATTAATTTTGAAATGTCGCTCACTTTCAAGCCATATCAGCAAGAGAGAAACAAGTGTTTATATCGTATTAAAATTCACTCTGTATCTCGACTTTGCTCTCTGCGAAATATTTTAGCGGAATGACCTAATTACAGCAAATTTTCACTAGGACATTTTGCGGGGAAAATTTGCGACGAGTTAAGTCGAGATATAAAGTGTATTGTATTACGAAATAAATGCTAATTACCTTTTTACTGATGTGGCTGGAAATTGAGCGTCATTTAACAAAAGTAATAAAGGATATAAAACGGCGGAAAATAACTGCCTCGGCATGGACGTCGCCATCTTGACTATAACGTGATTACTTCCTCTGCAATAGATATAATGTTTGTTTGTTTTTTTCTTTTTTTTCTTACCACAAAAATAAGTAAAGTCTATTAAAAAAAGCATTGAAGATTTGTAAACAATCATATCTAAATACATTTGAAAAAAGGTCAGTTTCTAATAACAATTCCCTTAAAACGTTCATGGGAACGAGATTTGGATTAAATTATCATAGTTCCGCTTGTTTCATATATGACACCATTCCAATAAAATTTTTCCATTTGTTTGCTATTTTTTGCATACTCAGTTATGTGTATTTTTACAAAGTAAGTCTCGTCGTATTCGATTTTGAGATAACATACTTTTTCAGTTTAATAATTAATTGGGTGTGTTACATAAAATAGTTCCAACAGATAAATAATTGTCTTGTTTCTTGCATAAGACTGTCGAGGGCTATACTATCGTAAAACCTTGTGACGGCAAACATTTTTACCTTGCGATTTTGGGCAGCAAGAGAGGGGTTCAAATAACAGTATTTTGGTATTAATCTGCAAATTATTTTGCATATTATTTGAAAAATATTTTAATAATTTGAATAAGGATTAAACACTGCAGAACGTGTGCTAAAATATAGCGTGCATGTAATAGTTTTCGTAAATATAACAACAACAACACACTACCTAATTGTAAATTTCTGATTAAATGAAAATGAGGCGATCGAAACACTATAATGAATAGTAACAAAACAAGAAAAACAAAGATATTACTTTTACCTTTAGAATGTAAAGGTCATTCAGTCTCGTAAATAGTAATGGTGTCATCCTTTGGTTAATTAAAACAATAGCATAAATAAACGTCTAGCCAATCAGAAATAACATTAACATCCGGACATTTGCTTGCTCGCAAAATACCAATCACTCTTGATAAATATTTTTGATTTTCCGATTGATTTAGGAATGTTTGCGATATTTCTACACATCTTGTTTCATGTATGTGTACTTATTTTAAAAAAGGCTTGTCTTTTTGATAGCCGTTTAGATTAACATTCATTCAACAGTTCCTTTTACATTTACTTCAGCAGAAACTTCCCGGTATTACGGACGTTCAACGCCGTCGGCGCTGTCATTTTACTCTTGTCAGTCATTCAAAAATATATTCACCCAAATAAACATGTTTATGTTATTCATGTGGACATGTTTATAATTCTTTACTTAATTTATCGGAATGCCCTTTGGCTAACAATTTACAAATCTGAAATTGTAATGAGTCGCACGGGCGCTTATCAAATAATGTATCATCAATTCCATCTGTTTAAAGCCACACACCTTGATGTGAATCAATACATATAGATGCAATTTGAAAGTGTGCACAATTTTCAGTAAATCTATAGCCTAGTTAGCAAGTTTTTTTTTTAATTGTTAAACCGAAAGTAGGCTTTCTATTCATATACGTCCATTTTAACAAAATCTATAGCCTAGTTAGCAAGTAATTTATTATTTTTCAAACGGGTCCGCTTTTAAACCGAAATTAGGATTTCTAGAAGTATACATCCATTTCAACAAACGCGATTATTTTTAAGTTGTAAAGCGCAATAAAGACGGATTTCTACCTTGTAACCGCCAGATACATTCTAATTGGCATATATAAAATATGTATCTTATTTATACTTACATTTACTTTCATTTCAAGGTGTGTGGCTTTAATATTCAGTTGGTTTTAAAGGGCAAGGGAATTTAATCTCGACCATTTTATTATCATAATGTGTAAATTACCTTACACTTTGTTTCGAAAATGAAATAATTCGACGATATTGTGTAAATTCGTTTACGTTTTGCAGACGATATGGCAATTTGTGTGCAATCGCCATTACACGGTATCTTACAATTATTAAATACAAGAGAAACAATTTACATACAGATTCTATTATTAATAAAGAGGTTTATGAGCAAGCAAAACAAGCTTTTAAGAATTGTTTTAAAAGTTGGGTATATAATGTAAAGTGATTGCTGAACGATTATGGTTTATCTGATGCTTTTGAGGATGCTGATCATTTTAAATCATATATTTGTATTTTTTAAGAACGTATCATCGATATCTTCATTCAGAAATGGTCACAGAACATGCAGACCAACCATTTCTTACTAATTATGCATTTTCAACACAGATTTTCATTACGAATATTACCTACATTTTATTACCAAGCAGCCTAAAATGTGTTTCTGTAGAATAAGACTATCGGTTCACCCGCTATGGTTACAAACTGGTAGACACAGTAGAAATGGAATTGCTAGGTATCAGTGTTATTGCTTATTTTGTATTCCACAAGATATTGAAGACGAATATCATTTCATGTTTACATCTCCATTTTATAGGAAATATGCAAAAGATATGTTTCAAAGTAGTACGTCCATCAATGTTTAAATTTTTGGAAATGTTGAGCATTGATAAAAAGAACAAATTAATTAAACTTTCTCTTTTATAAAATACGCACTAAATTTTAGAAACTCGTTGTTGAATTCATCATCTGGAAACAAAGACGAATACTTAACAATTCCGAATTAACACAACGTACATGTATATAATAGTATACTGTAACATGTTTTATAATTAAGATTATTTATTCCGTATTAAATGAAATGTATACCTATGTTTTGGACATTGTGGTTAATTTTATCCGATGTATATAAAGATGATATGATTTTATAAACACATATAAAATCAGCTAAAAGCGCTGTTTAAAATAGTTTAATTTATTGGTTGATTACATTTTGTGTTGCCCGTAATGTGTTTCATTGAGAAAAATCACTGGGATCTGATTTTTAAGAGATCAAGTCACCTTGATGATAAAGGTATTCTCACTTTGGAAATGTACTTGGTTAAATACCTACTTCTGAGCATTAACCTTCAGTTATGACATTTACTTTGGAAACATTACAGGTTTTATGCCAAATCTCATCATTGTTATCGCTTTTACACTTTACCACAGTGCAATTATCAAGTCATCTAAAATAGCATGATGTCAATATCCGTTTTTACAACAGAAGGAATCATATAGTTTCAGCTGTGTCGACTGTGATCAGATTTCTACACACGTGACTGTCACCTCACATATCCAACCGGATCTATTAAATCACGTTCGAAAGTGTCGGTTTTAGTGGGGGTTTTTCAACCGTAGATTTCCTTTAATTCCAGCTGTGGTTACTGCAGTGAACCGATTTCTCCATATTAAAGTGTCATTTCACGAATCCAACCGGATATAATAAAAAACGTTTGCATGTGTCCAGATGTTTTTACACGATTAACGAGTTATTAAACGTTACTGTTGTGAGTGCCATGGACGATACAAGAAAGCTTGCGTCTCTATTTTGCATTACGCAAGTTAAGAAATTGTACTGCATTTTGCATTTGTCCTATAGGGAATGTACTTCACATTTATTTGTAATGTCTTCAGACTTAGTGAGTAGGAGTAAAACATTATGTTAATTTATAAGCACAGATCCAGGAATAATATACAAAACTAACCAATGTAAACATGCTATGAGCTAATGTATTGCTGTTTAATTGTGTTATTATTATGTTAATTGCATTTGAGAGATTACATCTGATAGAAATGTCTCTCTGTGGATTCTTTATTGCTATACTTGCATATGTGTTACTTATAGTCAGTCTGACCAATATTACTTTATGAAACGAAAGGTGTTACCATAATTAGAAAGAGAAGAATTAATAAATAACACAACTTTATATAAAAGAAAGTTATTCAAATTAATACACACATCGTTAGCATGACTAATCTGAATGTGTTTGTATTAGTTTTCAAATAAAGATAAAGTGATATCGCGCGCGGACCTTTAAAAAAACCAGGCGTGTGTACTTTAAATTATGCAATTAACGATTACCGATATACTCCGCTCCTGATTTGAGAAAATCCATAAAATGAAACAAGATGACATCTTGGGACAATTTTAAATGCTAAAAAGTTGCAATATGTTAACATGTTGCCGTGTTTACACCAATGTTCTTATTTTAGTGTATTATTATTGTTATTAACCAACGTATGACACGTTTTGTTGTTGGAAGTTTTGAAATAACTTTTTTGTATCGGCAGTGTTCATTAAATTGTAAATTGTCAATTAGACAGTTAAGCGACATCTTGGCTATTCGACTATAATGTCAATGCGGTTTTACCCTTTTTAACTAACGGCTTTCCAACAGAAACTGGCTTAAATTCAATTATGATAAGGCATTACGGTATAAGGCATAAAGGTTATTACTTAGGTAGTGCGCATGATGCAATAATTTAGATTTCTGTTAGCAATTCAATTTCATTAGCTGTTAACTTGTAAAGTCGTAGAATGCGTTAGAAAATATATCTTCAATATATCGATTGATATAAATATTCATGCCAATACCATCCTTTTTGAGAAAAAATGGCGCCTTTATATCTTTGAGTTATAAATGCTTCCAACAATATACGTTATATATACTTGGAAATAGGAAATCATCTTGTTAGAACTGCTCTACAATTATGAATTAAGAAGATGAGTTTTAACTGACAACTTAAAATTAGCTATACTTGTAATATTCCTTAAGGAGGAAGGTAGTTTGTTCCACAGAACACAAGCATTATATGGAAAAACATATTGCACCAAAACCTTTGAATTTGGGTAAAATATAGCACCCACTTTCACTTGACCTAGTCTTGTATGAATGAAGAGTGTCAAAGGGAACAAAGATTTCACTCATATATTGAGGAGCCAAAGTATTTTTTATTTTGAAAACATGACAAAGGGTAGCTTGCTCCACTCTCGTTTGAACAGGTAACCAGTTCAAAATCTTAAAATGTTAATTACCTATATGTGACATATGACCTAGATTGAGGACAAACCTTATTAATTTATTTTGGGTGACCTGAAGTTTATCTTTCCAAAATTTGGTAATACCATGATACCAAAAACAACATGCGTAATCGAAATGACATTGGATTAGAGCCATGACCAGAAGTTTCTTAGTGTGGAATGAGAGAAAATCACGTTTTCTATACAGAAACTTTAACCTTGTATTGGCCTTTTTAACAACAGAACTAGCCATGGAATCACACGACAGATACTGATCAAGTGTAGCACCAAGATATTTGACTGTAGAAGTTGACTTAATATGAGTACCATTACAACTAACATTGACAGAAGCACCAGACTTTAACCTAGGTTTAGAACCAAATATAATTGTCTCTGTTTTACCTAAATGAAGAGAAAGTTTATTGTTTATTAACCATTGACTGACAGACTGTAATTCATCTGTCAGTCCCTTTCCAATGAAAGACCTGTTTTTACCTGCAACAAGAATGGCAGAAGCATCAGCATACAGAAGAAGTTTTTTTAACCACTGCCTGCATATCATTTACATATATAAACAAAAGTAGTGGCCACAAGATAGATCCCTGGGGAACAGCGCAAGTAACCTTACCACTAGAAGAGAAAGAACCAGGTAGAAGCAAACATGAAAACACAAATTATGACATGTCAAGTAATATCGGCGACCTTGGCACGTTTTGACACATATGTATGATGTCAACATTCCTTTTATATCAAATCATTATTATCATATACAATATACCAGTCCCACATATAACATCCAACATTCTGTATATATCAATGTGGTTTATGGAACAGAATAAACCAGGCGTTCACTTGTTTTAAATGATCTTAATCGTATGATACATATGTTTTTGGCGAAGCATCGAACTATGCACATCGTATGCTTAATGAATTAATGACATACTTTTTTTTATTTAAACATGAACCGCGATTGGTTTGTGCAAGAGTATCAAGATACTCGCCCAGATAATAATGTGATAATACATATATCATTATATTCTTTTTTTCCACGGAACATTCGCAAAACGACTCCATATGCCAAATACAAAGAAGACGGTTAATGAGCGTAACAAATTACATGTTCATATATAAAAAAAATTAAATGACATTACCGTACCTTTAACTGGATTCATAATCGTATCTAAAATCAGTACACAAGAAGCAAACCTGCGCTACTCTGTTTATTTCAAGGTAAAACTTGACAGTGAACCATTCGAAATATATTTTACAAACATTAACTAGGAAAGCTATACGTACACATTTAACATAAGGAATTATAAATAATTTAGCTTAAATATATTCGACACTTTAAGAATATTACTTTTCAAAAATGTTTCACATAAAATATATTAACATCTATAAAACTTCTGATCATTTCAAGAGGATGTGTCTAGTCGTGGTTAGTAAGCCTGATAATAATTTCAGTGAAACAATGTGTACATCAGTTGCGACTCTCGACAAAGTATTCGCGATGTTTCTGGAGCTATATTTTACAGGCATTTTTACAAAGTACACAAGTTCAATGAAATAGTAAAACATTTAAGAAGCATGTTCTGAACATGATGCAATACACTGTGCAAATTAGATAAATATGTGACAACTTTAAGAATAATACAGAGTTGTTCTACAAAAAAGAATTTAGATCATTGAATAATTAGCAACTGCTGCGGGATAACGTTTATGCTATTAAAAAAAAATTACAATCAGGCAGCCGTTAGGACCGGTTTGCAGCGGCTTAACAATTTACTCATAGTACGGCGACTATAATTTTCTATTAACAATAAATGTGGTGTCTTTAAACAATTATTATTAATGGGTAATTACATATGAACATTATACCCGTAGCATCAAAATACATTTAAACATTTAAACAGTCAACACAAATTGTACATAGAGATCAATCGATTCAATTGTTCGCATATTTAAATGATAGTTCGTGCCCTTGAAAAAAATTATTCTGTATTTACATAGAATTGTGTATTCGTCAGATTTCGTCTTTGTATTATATGAATGACACATATAAAGAATTACGTCAAAAAAGTGTTTGCATCACCACTATGATCTTTCTACGGCGGCATAAAGGGGACATAGGAAATATTTTATCTAACTATTTCTATGACGTGCACACGTCATAACTATGACGTGCGCACGTCGTAACTATGACGTGCGCACGTCGTAGCTATGACGTGCGCACGCGATAGATATGACGTGCGCACGTCATAGAAATAGTTAAATAAAATATTTCCTATGTTATATTATTTAACTATTTCTATGGCGTGCGCACGTCATAGTTATGGCGTGCGCACGTCAAGGCTATGACGTGCGCACGTCATAACTATGGCGTGCGCACGTCATAGCTATCGCGTATATGCCACCGTATCTTTCTGTTCTGATGTAAAAATATATTGTACAAACTAGCAGCTGTTGTTATTTCCACAGGCCGATAGTTTAAAATAACTTAATTTACTTGCATGGACGGAATAGAATTGACCCAAAATGTTAGGCGTGAGGGTCAAATTTCAGTTCATGTACAATTATTGTCGGAAAAGTGAACTAAATACCAAGGCGTTTACTCAAATGTGACGCATATTTCGTGTTCATAAACGTTTTTCTTTACACATTTGATACATGGCCTAGTTGTTGACCTTACTTGATTCAGATTCGAACTTAGATAGTGTCAATATTAGCAAAAAATAAGGCTTTTAGAGTGGTTACGAGGTTAAATGGACGGCAAACGACGCACATCTTTAAAAGCACCACTCAAGACTACGCACGCAGGGCATTGAAAGCACAAACAAATAATCGGACAAACTGTAAGTGATTGTTGTCCTATCTTGTGTGTTGCCCTTGTAAGAGGGAATGAGAGTCTCTCTCTCTGGATATGTGCTGGATTAAAGTCCTACTTCTGAAATATGACCTTGAATTCCGGTATTGAATTAACTTTGGGCACATCATCGGGTAAATGCAATGGTTAATCATAGGTATCGCTTCTGCCAATTTATATGTACGTCTGTTGAAGGTATGAACAGTTATTCATAAAAGAAAAATACTCGCCTGTTGTCTCGCGCTGCTGTTGCCATTTTTCAAATGAGCATATACGCTATGACTTTATATACATTGCGAAGTCATCTCAATTATGAGGTGCAGTAGACATGATGTCAACATCAACTTTTTTATAAAGCAATGAAACTTATTTCTTGAACAGTGGTTTCTCTAGAGTTCCGATTTCCTTACACTGATATTGTCATCTCACCAATCCAACCGGATATAATAAATCTAGTTCGTTAGTGTCAAGATGCTATAACTGGATTCACGAGTCATTAAACACTTTCCCTGTGATTGCCATTGGCGATTAGAGGAAGCTTGTGTCTCAAGCTTTGTATTTCGTTAGTTTTATAAAGGTCTCGAATTTTGTTTAAAAAACACATGGACCGATATTCACAAGCACGTTTCCCGAACGATCTGTGCCAGAAGAAATAGAAAATAACAGGTAACTGCCCTATCATTGTTCATATATCATGTAGAGCTAAGACGAGGCTGGCCGAGACGTTGTTGTCATTCGTGTCCAGCCATATACATTACAAAAATGATAGTACAGTAACGGGTTTCTGTTTAAAATACCTCCATACGCCAATATTTTAGAAACGATGAACAATAATTGTTACACGTGTTTAGCGGGTATGAAAAAATTAAATGGCGTTCCATGTGCTAATCAGGAGTTCATGAATATTTGCACTGAATATTTGATAAATACGTTTTTGCGTATGATTTTTTGTTGCACTCAGTATCCTTAAAGATATGATTCCAAGAAATATAACATACCTCTAGAAATTGCCGTAATAAAACACATACTTATCTCATAAAACATTATATCAAACGACCTTTATATCTGACTGATATCAACGTGTATGTTTAATAAATAATGATTTCAGTCTCACGTAAACACTACATTCCGATTCGATAAATTGGTCACGTAGCATGTTTTCTGTATATGTTGATAACCCACTGCGTAAGAAATACTCACATCACGCAAATAGTAATGGCCGTTCATTCGCAAAAAGTCTATTGGCGTCTTTGTTTTTCGCGAATGGTTAAGACGTCGACCTCACTTTGTCAATAGTGAAATTACATCCTTATTTTCTGCGAACGTATACGATAAGGCGTTCGACGTAGGTGAAAAACGAAACTCAAACGGGTTTTGCACAAGTGTAAGACAGAAGATAGAAACCCGTTGTGATCTTTATCCTTACACTACTTAAACTATCTACAATTTGTTTTGTTATTATAAGAATAGAATAGTATTTTGTGCCTCGAAACATTCTGGAAAATTGCAAAGATTAATTCCATCGGCGATTTTATCAGCTCTTTTCGATACTTGTTTATGAGTATTTATCACAGCTTGTGTAATATGTAAAATATTGTAAATCAGTTTTTCACTTGTAGTTAATACGTTTAACGGTTGGGTGAACGGAAATTTTCGGCTTTAATTAACACAACCCTTACGTTATCTCTACTTGGTGTCGATATAAAGCTGCGTGTGAAGTACATAACATCAGTATGTAGTATTGATACAAAATATTTGTTTTAAGGTTAGTTTTGAAGTTTAAAAACAAAAGCTTAAAGCGGCTATATACGATTTTGTCAAATATTTATGAGTTTATATAAACTGTGTAAAAAACTTATTATATAAATATTTCAATATAAATTAAAATAAAAGTTAAAAAGAACATGTGTCGAAAAATGCGAAATAAGCAAGATATTTAATTCTGAAATTGAAAACGGCTGTACAGCCGAATTCGCCAACATGTATACCATACATGTACGATGTGCAGCTAAATTTACGAGGGGTGTTCCAGAAGTTCGTGGATTTCCCGCTATAACTTTCATTTGGTAACATAAATGGACAAACAAATAGCATGTTAAGAATTTTTCGTCCTTTCCAAATATACTCTCCAAATATCATGGAAATACATAAAACAATAAATATATATCAGAGATTTAAACATGTGCACAATGCGCACACCGACGCACGTGTAACGTTTCTGTTCAACGTCAATGACGTTATGAAGTTAACAACTGTCAAATCTTTTCCACATAATCACCTCAAACGCGAATGCACTTTATGTGTCGGGAAATCCACTTGTAAAATGTGTCTCTATACCAGTCAGCGTCAAAAGACGACGCGATTCGCTTTGCTGCAACTGTAAGTTCCTGTTTACTTGCAAAGCGAATACTGCGCAACTGTGAATTAACTTCCGGGAAGACGCGGAAGTCCATAGGGGCCAAATCCGGGCTGTAAGGAGGACTTAGGCGCTGTAACGTGAAATTTGTAAATTCTGTTTATCAACGACATTTAAACCAAATTTAAATTCGCGTAACGCTCATACTTATAATAAAATACACGCGTGCGCCGCATGTCGTTATTGAGGTCTCTATGGCAACGCGTTTCAAACGCGCTTAATGGAATTCATGCATTTTTAGCTTTTATATAAAGTCCGTGATAATTGGTTTGTATAATATGTAAATTTCATTGACTTTTACCAGCAAACTAATAAGTTATAGCGAAAATCCACGAACTTCTTGAACACCCCTCGTAGTTTAACGGTTTATAATACAAAGACGAATGCTTCGGTTATTGTAGGAAAATATGTACGTCACTATCGGCACGGGGCGCTAATTTGTCTTTGCTGCATTTTATGAAATTCGGCTTTAATGTATGATTTTTCTTGCCTATTTTGTGTTATTGTAACATATTTTATCAATATATACAATTAAACACATATAAAAATTCGTATATACCCGCTTTAAGTTTTTTTTAAACAATGTTTAAAGTTTTAACACAAAACTCTCGAGTATCTAAACGAAAATCGCTTTTTTTGATAACGACTCACCTTGTCGGAGACCACGCCCGTATTCTATTTCATATGTCTGTTATGACATTCATCAATATAAATCAATTGGTTTCGGAACAGGAAAGCAAAAATGAAGCGCCACCCAAACATGATTCCAATATGATCATTAAAGTCAACAAAAACTCGTCCATCACTATCAAGTGAAGAGATGAATTACATGACATCATAATCTCATAATCTGAGCGTGATCTACAAAAAACACCATAATCAGTAACGTTACGTTTTTGCAGTCATGGCGTTCTATGCGGACTGCAATGCAGTGGGAATTTAGCTTAAACTTAACAAAGTCTAATAAAGAATAAAACTTATACACAATAACAAAGTCACTGTATAACTTATACGAGGTGAACGTTTAAATATTGAGATTCATGCAACATGTTCCTATTCGAAATATCAGATTCAATGTATTATATAATAATTAAAACAATTAATCTTAATATACAAATTCCACATTTAAAACCCGTTCATATACTGTGTATTATGCTGTTCCCTTTCGCGACATTAAAACAATAGAAAGCATAATTATTTTGTATTGGTAAGTGTTTAGTACCACGAAGATAGATTACAACTTATACACTACAATATAACCTATGTTATTTTCATATTAATCAGTTCAATTGATCCAGTAGCATAAACTCTGAATATATAAGACAAACATGTGACATATTTAGACGACTGGCAATCTAAAATATATTGTTTTGTATTAATTTTCTCCAGATGTATAGACTGTTCTCCAAGAGTATAGGCAAAGTAAGCATGAGGAAAACACGATGTTTATAAAGAGACACAGATCCAAGGAATAATAAACCATGACAACCATTTTATATCCAAATGGAATGGGCACAATGTTTTGATGAGCGTTTTGTAATTATTGATATTATGCCTGTGAGAGAACAAATCTAAAAAAAAAATTGTCTCTGTGTATGCTTTGCAGACATATAGCTTTATACTTTCAAGTATGGTACCAGTACCGCTGAGGTCCGAATAAAGTTGCCATGGCGACCGCAGCGATGGTCAGACTGAGCAGCTTATGGACGAGCAGTTCCATCAGCTTCCCAATCAAGTATAGGCTTTACAAATCCTTCGAAGTCCCCATCTTACTCTACGGCTTCGAGACCGGGCGCTTAATGCGGACACAGAACGCAGGATACGGGCATTTGAACATTTATGTATCTGCAGACTGCTCCGCATCTCCTATACGGACCACAAGACCAACGAGTACGTCCGGAACATAACTGAAACACTTGTTTGTCCACAAGAGCCCCTACTGCCGACCGTAACACGACGAAATTTTGCTTGATTTGGACACTTCACTAGTCATGACGCTCTGCGCAAGACTGGTATACATCGCACGCTAGAGGGAAGTCGACGTCGAGGCTATCAGAACAAAAGCTGAATGGATAATGTACAAAAGTGGACATCCGCTCCCATGGAAAAATTACTCTCAGCATAACTAAACAGACCTGGTTGGAGGAGGATTTCTGTATCGTCGCCCCTCATTCCCTCCGCCAACGGCCGAACCGGTAAAGGGAGTGATGATGAGGATGATGATGATAAAGTAGTGTCTACCTAATCATTTTGTTAAAACATTTATTAAATTAATTAAAATAGACTGATGATTAAGCGACTGAAACATAGTCGTTCAAATTTAACATAATGCGTGTACTGAAATTCTGTAATCATGTTGTTTATGTATGCATTATACAACATACAAAACACATTATCAAAGTTTCAATTATCACTTCGGCAGTTCAGCAACCTCGTTGCTATATGACTTCAAGGTTTAATGCGGATGCACAATTTTAAACGATACGATTTCTTGACAGCAAACGTGTTTACTTCAGTTATCATGGTCCTTGAGCATCGCTCCAAAATGAACACATGATGGACTTATATAGGTTTTGGATTCCAATTTCCTATTCCATTTTCATTGGCTTTTAACGGTTAATGGCATATAAAACGCGTCATAGTAAAATATCCTCGACAACTTGATTCACAACACATATCCATGTGATCAACGTCCCGTTTTAGAACAAAACAATAATACAGCAACGATGTTGAGTTAAAAAATATCAGTTTTATTTTGTTGGAAACTTCAGAATCATCTTGTTAAAAATGCTAAAAAATGTATTTAATATTCCAAAGAAACATTTTGAGGTTTTGCAGACAAATATGTATGTCACTTTTATAAATTCATTATTAAACTTATTTATATGCCATGTCAACAAAAACTGGCATTATTATAACCGAGCAACTAATCCGATTTATGTGAAAATGACAATATATGTGAGTGTCGAGGATAAGAAATATATGCATCCTTTATAATGTTTAGAACAGTAACAATTATATTGACGGTTCATATTGTTGATGCGGTAACTATTTATGAAGATTATAAAGTAATTGCGCTTGTTATTGTCAAGTAGGAGCATTACCCGGGTGTTATAAAATTACATATGTAAAGTATTAACCTTTCGGCTGCAATCCAATCCAGATACATATACGCATGTTTAATCCAATTCTGCTCACACTTTACCGTTACAACCGAAGCATAACATGTGTATAGTATGAGTTCTTTTCTGCGGTTTGATAAATTCGATATAATTTAATGGCGGTGACACCAGTTTTTGTTTAAACGCATTTACATCACAGAGGTGATGCTATGATGTTGCGTCTGAATAGATGTTCATTTAAGGCGATGCACTCTGTTCTTATGCGCGTATGCAACATTTAAGAGCGTCTCGCGCCGTAGAGAAATAAAGGATTTTGAGTAGGTCGTTCTATATTAATGTGTCCTTTGAAAGAAACGATCGATTCGGCATTGATGACATCATCGGGAAGATTATTCCATTTAGATACAGTAAATGTAAGACACGCATTGTAGTGAAGTGATGTTCGGGCGGGAATTGTTTGAAGATGTGAAGATTTTCTGAGAGTGTAATTGCTGCCTGATCCAACTGTTGCGTGCAAAAGAGATTGTAAGTAAGTAGGCGCATAACTTCATTGCTTACATTAATAATAATGTTTACGTCTTTGTTGACCAATATATTCCCATCCTAGCTCAATACTAAGATCTTCTAATGAGACAAGACGCGTGCATCCAGATTTTATGCGATTGGCTTTTGTCTCAAATGTGTCAAGTTCGTCTTTTTCATATTGTGTACAGTCACAACAACATCTGATTACTCAAGAATTGGTCTTTCAAACGAAACGTATATTTTCCTGAAAGTTGATATGTCAAGAATTATTTGTAATCGACGAATAATATGAACTCGTTTCAATGCATTTCCCTTAATACAAGATGTATGCGCATGTCAAGTACAGCTATTAGACATAAATACATCTAAGTGTTTATGAACATTGACGATCAGTATAGTAAGGTTCTGCATAGTCAGCTATGTATGAGACGGCTTATTTATTTTGCAAGATATAAGTATTGATTCGGATTTAAAGGGTCTAAAGAATACTAGCAATTTATCAGCCCAGCTTGAAATGTTATCAATGTCTGATAGCAATACGGCTGCAGTTTCATTTGGTAAGTTTACGACCATGAAAATACCTGTATCATCATCTAACAATTGTATGTGTGCTTGTTTGTAAGCGATAATGTAAATTATAGACACAAGAAAAATAAGTGGACCTATAATAGAGTCTTGGGGGACTCCGGCGTGAAATGAAATAGGACTTGAATGCGTTCTAGGTTAAATTACTTCTTGCTCAAGATCTGGAAGATAATCACAGAAACAAGATAATAGACTCCCTCGAGGGCCGGCTTTTTGTAGTTTGTATAATAGCCCTTTGCGAATACTTTATCAAAAGCTTTAGTTATATCGAAAATACACAACAACGCATTGTAAATATATGTTAGATGATTCACAGTCGATCACCAGGCAAGAAACCAAACTGAGAGGGCATAAAAAAAAGAATTCCAATCTAGAAAATTAAAAGACCTTCTTAAATGTATAAAACAATTATATAGGTCAATAAGTAGGCGCTACGGATGAATCATCCTTTTAGAAAATCGGACGCATAAGCATTTTTGCAACAAGAAGCCATTTTTTGAGTATAAAGACAAGAGATAAACATATCACACATTGGGTAGCTTAATCGATACATATACTCTTTAAAGATTCGATTATCAATTCCATCAGGACCATATGCATTTCCTGGCTGAAGGCATTTGATTAAGTAAATGACTTCTTCCTGTGTAATATCGATATACTGAAGACTGTTACCGTTTGAGTTGATCATAGATGGAAGATTGTGGTTACTTTCGTTAAACATCGGCATGCAAAATACATGTTCCGCATATCAGATTTGCATGAATTATTTGATATAAAGCTACGTGCTTACAGGTGTGTTTATTTATGTTAGTAGGAATACATTTTCGAAGTGTTTTCAATCAACCTGTAACGGAAAAGGCATATGACTTAAGTTGACGTGCAATATTGTTAAAACATTCGTTGTGTACATTATGTGAAAGTAATACGACCTTATTCACAGAAATTTGACCAGAGCATATTACTATTTATTTGTTGAGCTTTTCTGTATAGACGTTTCTGTTGTCAGATTTTATTTGTTATGTTAGTATTTTGCCAGGACATTCGTAAAATTGTTGTGGTAATATTTTCTGCATCAATATCAATATATCGCATGTAAGAAGATCCCAGTAAGTATATGTCATTAATTGTGATAGTTTTGAATAATCCCGAATGTCGTTACGCCCGATATGTTTCATTAATTGTTCAGGCCTATCATTCGGCGGGAGCAATCATATTAAAACCCCAGTTTTGTTCATGTATGTGCGTTCTTAATGTATATGTGTGTCTTGTCTAGTTTAAATGTTTTGTGGCTCACTGTTTGGTAATGAGTACCGTGCCATAAACACAATACCGCTTTGTATGAAGTGTGTTGATTAGTTTGTTTTTGTATCTTAACGTAAATGGTAAAAAACTTTTCTTATTCATTTATGAATACACAAGAGTGATAGCATATAAGTTTTACAAGTTAATATTATTTCGTATTTAATTCGTTTGAGTATTGAAACTAAACCCTCCTCCTTTTTAGTTGTTCAAATTATGATAAAACGTTATGTTATTAAGATCGCCGCATTTTACACGTTTTGACACCAATTTGTTATGTCATCATTTTCTTTAGATCGCATCAATCTTAACTGAAAAATAATGGCTTTCTTATAGCGATTATTCGACACAATAAACCAGGGATACACAGGTTTTAATCAGTAAATGCTATGAACACAGAATCTGGTTAAGCTTCATATCAAAATCTAAACATGGTATGCTAAATAAATTAATGAATTATACGTTTTTCATAGCAATATGCACCGCCATTGGTATGCAGTTTGTGCAATACTATTAAGATACTCGCAAGGTACACAAATAAGACACACTTTTAATTTTTGTACAGTTATGTCATTGCATAATTATTGTTTCACCCCAAAAGTTAATAAGAGCCATAATAAAAACAGTAACATATGATATACTTATGGTGGTATTGTTGTTGTAGATGTAGGATCTTAAACAATTTGCTGACGATCATAATGTCTCTGCAGCTGCTTATGATAACGCTTAAGATGATGATGATATGTGTTGCTTATGTCTGTTTTTTTTCAATGCTAAACAACTGCAAAAATGATGTGCGATGTAGTGTAAACATAATCGAAAGTAGGTACATTCAAACCTCTTCGCTTCTCTGTTTCAGAATACAATTTAATTTAATATTATTACGATATTAGGTTAATATTGAACTTTCAAGTGCGATGCTTGGTCAATGTTTAATCCAGTGGAATGATTTGAAAACATGAGCAAAGGATCACTATACAATATTGCATATCAAATATTAAACCTAGGGTCGTGGTTATTTCACGGAAGAAATATAAATTGTTCTCATAAATGGAATATTGACATGAACGTGTTTCATCCCTCGGGCAAGATAATATTACTATATGTTGAAACTATTTATATCGAACTGTCGCAAAACAATATCATATTTCAAACACACAATTAACGATAATCAGTCAAGTTCTGAACGTATTGATGAGTGAAAAAAATATAACGTTTACTTAAAGGATAATTCTATGCAAGCATTACTGTATTACAAAACTTTGGACAATCCGTAAAAACTAAGTTTAAAGCAAATTCAGGAAACCACAAAACATGATCCTTTTTGACATCTCGGTTATTATAAATTACACAATTTACTACCGTAATAAGGTCTGGAGGAAAAACAACTATTATTTGGTGGTTTTTTTTAAAAAACGTTTTTGGAAATCGTATATCGTAGAAATAAAAGACAACAAATTGCCCCGTGTTGGTGTTGTTATATATGACTTTTCTAGATTTTATATAACACCGACACACAGTCTTAAAACATTAACTAGTTTAGATTATAGAATAGTCATTTGGCAGAAAATGTCATACCTTGCTTGGTATTCTAAAATTGCGTTGCGTTGAGGTTTTTAATATGTTGTGAACGTTTTTCTTTCATATTAGTGATACCTAGATGATCGTTGACTCGATACTATTGTCGTATTACAAAACAGAAAAAAAGAAGTCCAAAATATAAACATAAATTCGGTTCACTAATCGTTTTAAGCCGATTTCACTTACGGCGTTTATGCATAAATTAGGTGTATTTTAACCGACAGTTCATACACCGATGAAGTGCAGAAAAATGTTATTCAATTCTTATAATTACAACACAAAATGATCTTAAAGCTGAAATGCTATCGTGGTAAGGGTCATAAAAGTCCTTTTAAAACTAGCGTATGAATCTATTTTCAGTTTCGGTTTCATCTCCGTCAAACGGGTATATCGTTAAAGTTCGCGTTAAAAAAATAACGTCATTTCGCTATTGACCAATAAAAAACAACGCAATTAAGTTTTGCGTAAAACATAACGTCATTTGGGCAACTTGTTTATGACCAGAAAGTAGCGCCATGAATATTCATGTTTAAATTTGCATACGAAGTGGGTTCATCGGAAAATGAAAAACCGGTCACGTGAACAAATTATCCAATCAGAATGCAGCATTCATATTCATGTGACAGAAGTTGTCATTATTTCAATTTAATAACAAGTACACTGCATAACGGGTACAAACGCTCGGCTGCGGGTGCAGTTTTGAATAGTTTTGAAAGCTTGTCAGAATTGTGTTTTAAGATGTCCCAGTGACCTTGACCTTTGACCTAGTGACCCAAAAATGGGTGTGGCGTGTAGAACTCATCAAGGTGCATTTACATATGAAGTTTCAAAGTTATAGGTGGAAGAACTTTGATTTTAGAGCCAATGTAAAGGTTTTATCACGGCGGACGCCGGACGGAGGACGGCGGACGACGAGCCGGCTATGGCAATACCTAGGGTTTTCTCCGAAAAACAGCCGAGGTAAAAATGTTGATATCAGAGCTGGATTATGATCGGCTCCTGAAAATATTTCATCAAAATGATAATAGTTTTATATAAACAGATTAATACAGTTAATAACACCAAAGTATGTTGATGTGGGTATTCCAGAATGGTATCAATGAGATAAGATTGTGTTCGGTTAATTATGAATCTGCATTCATTGCTAACACATTTGAGTTGTCAATAAAAGTTGATACTTTACATATGAATGTTGAGAGCAACCATGCGCTTCTCTGAAAGACTGCAGTGAATATTTTGACAGCGAAGCCCTTCGAAATGCATAATTCAAACATTACATATATTAATGCTACGTACACATAAACATAAGTACGTATATCTGTGTGTTAGATGAAACATATCATCAACTTCAAACATATAACGTATCACAATAATTCACATTATTATCAAAACAGCAATACAATGTTAAAGCCTTTTACCACTTCAACAGTATGTGTCTAGACGTGGTAAGTAGGGCTGAAAATAAATTCAGTAGAAAGTGGGGTTGATTAATAAATTGCGTCTTTCTACGAAATCATCGTTATGTTTCAAGAACAACTTTTACAAACACTTTTACACAATGCTCAATTCTCATGAACTATTACACACGTTTACAAAGCATGCTTTGTAAATATAGAAAATGTGATAATTAACGTTATAACAAACCCGTCGATAAAGAGCTCGTCCATAAAAATGCTAATAACAATGACAATAGATTTATTTGTAATGTACATGCAGTAATCATAAGTAGTGGCATGGTATATAATATTAACAACACTAATGGTAAGACGTGTTAAGTAAAAACAAAAAAGAATAATGCTTATAGACATACAGTCAATCATTTGAGCTTTATTTAAATATATTTAAAATGTCATCGAAGACAGGTGTTATCAAATTATTTAGTAACACATTTACGAATGAAACAGTATCAGTAAACTCTCCCGTAATTTATATGCAACGTCAAGATATCTGCTCAATACAAAAATAGCACTGAACACTTTTACTTGTAAGATATATGTCCAAATCATGCTTAGAGTTTGTGCGGCGGTATCGGTGTAAATTATTATATTTGTCATATATCGCTTTAGTACAGACCTCGTCCCACCATTCAGGTTGTTTATTTGTAGTGTTTCGTTTGTCTGTTCTATGTCTTGGATGAGAGCGCTTCATAAACTGACCAGCGTTTTTAAATAATGCCTACAAAACCATTCAAACTATTGCCAATATCCATACCAGTGGTGCTCATAAACACGTCAAATAATTCTTCGAACGTCTGTACAAAGACAGCTTTTGTAGACTCCTGCAAGTCGAACGTGTCAAACGGCTTTAGATGTATATCTGTTCTTGCTAGTTGATCGTCGTCAACGAGGTCTGTGGTGTCTAATGTGAATTCACAGACTATAGGGAAATGGTCCGAAATGTCTAAAGTGTCAACTTTTAAGTCAAATATTCGCTCGAAAAGTGCCGATGACGCTATAACATAGTCCACTACGCTTAATCCATCATTTGCTGTGCACGTAATTTCACCATTGACTTCGCTAAATCGTCCGTTTAATATATGTAAGTCTTTGGTACATCACAAATCTATAAGCGAAAGGCCGAAATAATTATGCCTGTCGTCCCTGCTTTTACGCTTCAAACAAAAGCTATCTCCGGGATACGGGACATTTTCATTATAAATATAGTTCAGGTCATCGCCCTCAATAAATTCTAAAAAATCCTTTACTCGCGCATTTAAATTTTAATAAATGAGAAACATTACGTCTCCTAGTTCAGATTCTATAAAAACATATTTTTTCATGCAATAATTCGATTCTGTTGCTGTTTTCAGGGTCATATATTGGTGACTGTTCGGGTGCAATATATGCGAAGAATAAAACAAGATCTCTGTTTAATTTCACGAACTTCTTGTCAACAAACAATACAACAGTTTCTTCGAATTCTTTATAAATACACTTCACTATTCCCTTGTTAATTAACCACGGTTTTATAAAGACAGATACTCCACCTGCACCTCTGTTACCTCGAGTTCTGGTTCTTGACTATCAAAGATCACATACTCTGTCAGAAACGTACTGAAGTCGTCATGTTTTTGCTGCCATGTTTCGCACTACAAATAATATCAAATTCCTCACTGTATTGCTTTACTTTCAAATCGTCAGTGTGTTTGCGCAGCCCCTGAATGTTCAACGAGCACAACTTAAGGTTCACTTGCGTTGGTGTATTTGAGCTTTGGCCGGAATCCTATATGTCATTGCCAGTAACCACGACCGGTTGTTTGTTTACGTCATCATACACGTATTTCACACCATCGACAACGAGATGGTCATTTCGAAAGAAAGCGTTTTTGTCATTATCTATGCACTCTTTGAAAAATCCGTAAAGTTTCGATCGCGATTTCATCACATACTCGGGCAAGTCCTCGCTAACTCGAATTCGTACTTCTTCCCCAGCTTTCCTTTTGGACCTAAATTTTGCCACGATCCTAGCTCTTACCTTCATATTTGCACACTTTATTTGTACTGGTCGTGTTGCCGATTTAGTTGGAAGACGGTATGCAAAGTCAAAAGAGTTCTCATTTTCTGACAGACCCAGCTGACTATTAATAGCGTCAAGTAGTTTGGCTTCAGTTTGTGTCTGGGTTTTGTTTCCATTGTCTTCAATATTGAATACTTTCAAGTTTTGCCTCTTGACGTATCGCTCGAGATTCTCATGTCTTTTTGACGATGCCGTTAGATTGCCTTCCAGGGTGTTTAGCTTTTCTGTTAGACTGCTGACTTGTACTGTTAATTCTTCGTTTTGCTTTATTAGGTGTTTATTTCCTTTTCAAGGTTTTTTTACTGCGTTCTCAATGGAATCTAACTTATTATTATGTACGTTTTTATATATTTCAATTAACAAGGTATTGGAGTCCATATCTATATATCGTGTGTGAAAACTTCATCTGGCGTGGGGTCAAACACGGATGCGCCTTGTTGAGTAGTTGAAGGTCGGAGCCACGAGTTCAGTGATGCATTCGGCGCTTATTGATCTAGTAAAACATAATAAACTCATGTCGGATGACTTTTTATTCGATCAAAAAGGATTTTGCATTTAGAAGGCGAATTTAAGTTATAAAAGAAGTAACTGTGAGCGTTGTTATGTTTTTCGTGGGCAAAACAATGTATTTAACAATAATGTTAATTAAGTGCTTACTTGTGTAACTAGTATTATTATCGTCAAAACAAAGATCTCTTTTTTGCCCGATTACATATATATGAAGCATTTTACAATGACTGTTAACAATAGCATACAGCACAGAATGATCAAATGTATCCGGTTTATATTTTGTTGTTTGCATTTGTCAGAATTTGTACCTGTATTATATGAATGGCAAATTTAGAAATAGTTTTTGCAACACCATTCAGATAAAAGTTCGTATTAACCGTAAACTATGGCTTTTCCCCAAAGTTTATATCAACATGTTGTCTTACATAGATTGAATATGATTGCAATTAATCGAATGAAAATAGGGCCAAGGCGAACCTACAACGTACCCATGATTTCAAATGAAAACTATTTTTCGAAATTATGAACTCTTATTCTAGGTTTGACTGTATATGCCCCGTTTTATAAACATGCATACTAAGTTTAATCGTAAAAATGTCACTGAGGCATATACAGTTTGTGTAAGCTTTTCTTAACATTTGACCTCGTGACCAAATATAATTCCTTTAGATTTGTAACGAGGTAAAATGGACGACACACGATGCACACCGCAAGACGCACAAGTCTAGACAACGAAAGCCGGATATAGACTGCTCATAATAGCTCATTTCGCGTAATTCGTGCTGAGTTGATCAACCCACTTAAGCGCACACGTATAGAAGCTATAGTGTGCTTAATTATGACCAACAAAATAAAACGAACAGCAAAATGTTTATTTAGACAGCTACACTAATGACAAACGTTTACAGAAGTTTCTTGTAGCATGTGAAAGTCCTATAATACCATATAATGTAAACATGTATTGCTTTGGTAATATTTGATTATATAACATAGTTAAAATATTTTTTTAATTTGGATATTGTCACAGATGCCTCATTCTGATGCTTCTATTGTTTAAATTATGTTAATCACATAAACTCCAACTAACATGCAAAACACAAGGTTTTGGACACTGTGGTTAATTGAATAATATGTATATCAAGATGAAATATTTAATATGAACACAACAAATGCTTTAAAACACTATGCATGGCTCATTTATGCTACAGACAATTTGACCTTGAATTGCTAAGTAGACTTTTACTTTCACTGTAGTTGAAACTATTATGTAAGTTACAATATTATGTATACTTGACACGCTGTTCAGAAAAATATGATTGCTTTCTTATATTATTCGTTGCCCTTGAGGTGTGAGATTAAGCGTCTATAAAGGTACATAATTCTTAAAAGCTTAAGTCGACCTTGTTTGGAATATAACTCGGGTTTATTATAATATTCTTGATTTGGTAAAATACTGGGTTAAATTCCTCCTTCTGAGCTTTGACCTTGAAATCGTATCTTGTTCTTCGCTTAAGCCAATTTATATGAAAACACGTGGCTAATGTATATTATATACTAATTATACACTTAACAAAAGTAATCGCCACTCCCCTCGCTCGGATGCTCATGTAACCCTTTTTG
The DNA here is from genome assembly GCF_020536995.1 of Dreissena polymorpha. Lineage (NCBI taxonomy): Eukaryota > Metazoa > Mollusca > Bivalvia > Myida > Dreissenidae > Dreissena > Dreissena polymorpha. The sequence continues at coordinate 99,677,628 of NC_068358.1, read as the reverse complement.
ACATTCGCTTAAACACTAAACCCCAAATCTATTGTTAAGTTATCTAAGACTATAATGAAGCACTTATAACTTGTTGTTTATATCATTTTTTATAACAGAAGGAATCCTATTGTTTTTACCTGTCGTTACTGTAGAGATCTGATTTCCTCACACTTAATGTCGCTACTTATCAATCCAACCGGATATATTAAATCACGCTCGCAAGTGTTATGATGCTATAACTGGATTCACGAGTCATTAAACACTATCATTGTGATTGCCAATGACGATTAGAGAAAGCTTGCGTCCTCTAGTTTGCATCACTTCGGTTAAGTAAATGTTAAGCATGTTTTCATAAACATCTTGACCGATATCAAATAGTGCGTTGTCCGAACGATCTGTAAACACGACATATAAAGAATTACATACAACAGCCCTATCTTGGAGTGATAATTTAAGTGATGCTTAAAATTAGAGAGCATTGATATTTGCAGTGCCGTTTTTTTACATTTGTGCCGACAACACGTAAGGGCTGAACCTTAGTTTCTTTTGATCATGTGGCCGTGCCTCCAACTTTAAGTAAATAATAAATACTCTATACCATACGCGATATATTTATATATTAACAATGCACACTTTGCTGGAATGAATATATTGCCGCTGTAATCAGGAAGTCATGATCATTTCAATTAAATAATATTTTGCTGTTTTGATGCCTTTGGTAGCTAACAAATATTACATATTGGTATCTTATTGTTTTGTTTTATTGAAACTGATTCGTTTTTACAAAAATGTATAACTTATTATCTTTTCCGGTAATATGAAATACCTCTTTATATTATAATGTAATTAATAAGTTGAATTCATATTGGCTTTGTTATTGAGCTGAAGGCAGCCGTATTGGCCTGAGGCCGCATGCCGAAGGACAATATAGCGGTCTGAAGCTCAATAACAAAGCCAATATTAATTCAACTAATTAATGACAATTTTATTAATTACCTTTATAATATTATTCATCAAGAAAAGCTTGAATTTCATTTTCGAATTACACGTTAAACAGGCTGATGTGTGTTATATCATTGATTCATCAACGTTGCCGGAATAGCAATAATTTGGATATTTTAAATGATTTTACATGATGAAGACGCTGATATCAATATATAGGTATTATAAATAATTATCGCAATTTCACGTATCCACTGCATTCTTATTACATTAGTAGGTAACATTGTAGTTTATCTTATAATTTTAACAAGAGATGTGTTTGTCAGAAACACAATGCCCCCTATTGCGCCGCTTTGAAGCCATAAATTTGACATTTGACCTTGAACGATGATCTTGACCTTTAGCCACTCAAAATGTGCAGCTCTATGAGATACACATGCATGCCAAATATCAAGTTGCTATCTTCAATATTCAAAAAGTTATGACCAAACTTTAATGAAGGTTAAAGTTTTAGAAACGAAAAATACAATGATATTTGACCTTTGACCTTGAAGGATGACCTTGACCTTGATTTGTCACCACTCAAAATGTGCAACTCCATGAGATACACATGCATACCTAATATGAAGTTGCTATCTTCAATATTGCAAAAATTGTCAAACTTTAACCAAGGTTAAAGTTTTGCGACACAAACATACAATGACTGACTGACACAAAGACAGACAGGCAGACAGACCAAGAACAATATACCCCCGATCTTTCGATCCGGGGGCATACAAATCTCTCGTAAGCGAAATGACCGCAGTTTTCTTTGTGAACGTTGACGATTAACGACTCAACGAAGATGAAATCAAAATGGGTTGCTAGCACCAGAAGATAGCTGTGGTCCTTATCATTAGAATGGTGAAAGTATAGATTATCTTCACTTTGTGTTGTAGTTATAGGAATTTAATAATATTGCTCAGTGTATTAACTGTCTATAAAATCGAAAATTAATCCCATTATTGATTCAAACAGGTATTTTATTGTTTCCTAGTAATTAACACATTGTTAAAAAAGCAATAAAACACAAATATATGCTGCCTTTTATCAATCATAAACGTTCCAAATATTATGTTTTGTACGTTTTACACGAATTGTGAAAAGTAAAATGTATAAATAAACCGTAAAATAAATATGAATATGCAGTGGTGCAGATGCTTGTGTTAGGAAGTCATAAATTCGAAAGTCTTATAGATTCAGTTCAAATATGTTTAAGTCTATTGAACTACTCAATAACTTCAATGAAATATTGTTAAGAAAAACTAGCTGTTCAGTTTAAATAGTTCTTACACAACTGATAGCTGGCCCATAATATATAGGTAACAATAGAAAATGTGATAAATGTAGCATGTATATAAATGTAATGAAAACAACAAATTGTTTATTTGGTAGTAAGTGGCATAACCACGCCTACAAAGAATGTTATTTGTTAGGAAACATAATTAAGAAAACATTTATAGCATGTAAGCTTTTTAGTAGCGTCAATAAACGTGACGTCATTAAGTTTCTTGATTGTTGTTCTCATTTGCAAAATATTTATGAACGGCAACAACTATAAATAACAATATGTGTTGAATATTAAATACACATATAAATACATACACAATGTGAGCATTGAGTTTCACCAGCTGGATCAAAACACCTTTTAATACAATATGCTTCTTTATTTATTGAAAGTAACCAATATTGCCGACCAACGATGTCAAATCCATTGACACAAACGTTTAAGCTGAGATATTAATATTGGAACATCGAAAGTGAACACAAGGAGTTCTGTAAAGCCTTGATTTAAAGCCAGCATTTATTTCCGCTCAGTATTCAATGAACAATTGATTTAACATGCCCGGTTCTAACACACAGATCACATTTGATCTGATTTTCTTCGGAGGAATGCATCTAGACAAATACCTGCCTGATAGTTGGCATGATTGAACGAATAACCCATATGTGTAGCATTTCGCTGGATTTATGTATTCCATGAAACAAGATATCGGCAAAAACTGCAAGAAAAACTGCATTTAATGCACTAACGATTTTTGCAAATGTATTTCACTAATATGAAATATTTGCAGTTCTTAAAGGGGTCATTACATTTGTCCAGCCCGTGTGGAAACCCCTAAAAACCCCGTTGATTCTGTACCCTGATATAGCTGAGAGAAAGAAAAATGGGATGAAAAAGGGTTGGACAGACATGAGATTAGGTAATGGAAAAGGGCATAAGACATAAATGTAGAAATGTGTATGTCAACATATTTTGTATATGAAATGGCTGTTTTGCTATGGCAGAGACCAAACTTCAAAATCGTTCAAAATTTCAAATATATGGAAGAAGTGTATGTTATTCCTGTAACGTTTCTCAAGACAAAGAACGGATATGTCTACGTTACAGTGTTTAACTTTTACTACGTTCCAACTATCACGATTGGCGTGCTTATTGAACTCGTGAAGTTTATCGCGAACTTATTGTATTGATCCTATCATACCTTATCGGTCTTAAAGGGCCTTTACACGTTTTGGTAAATTGACAAAATAAAAAAAAAATGTTTCAGATTCGCAAATGTGTGTTGTTGTTATGATACTTGTGAGGACACAATAATACTGAACATTTACCATGCTCTAAACTATCAATTATATGCATCTTTTGACGATTTAAAATCCTGAAAATTATTAAGCGTTGCAACGCGAATCGATTGAATAATTTGAATAGTTCTGTGTTTGTCGTTTTATTTTGTGATACTATAATGATTGCTTATATACAGTATAAAGTTCATCACTCATTGTATACGCACGGGTGGCCGAGTGGTCTAAGCGATAGACTATTACTCCAGGGGTAAGTGATTCGAGACCAGTTGAGGGTTACTTCTTTTCTTTCTTTAATTTTAATCTTGTTTTTGTTTTTAAGGAGCTTTTTATTATCTTTACATGTATCAATATAAAGCATTTAATAACAAACTCCAATACATTCAAAAATCTGTTAAAAGGCCCCTTAAAGAGATCTTTGAACTTGTCAATCGTTGTAATCGTTGAAAGTTTGTTAATGTTCATTTAACAAGTACATGATGATAATTTATCGATCTAGAATAACGTTACACCTAGTTCAGCTGTTTTTGCAAATCCGATCGTGGTAACAATGTCCTTTCGAGATACAATCGCGAACTAATTTAAAACAATTCTGACGACTCCTTAGTAACGTTGACGAACGTATCAACATGTCAAATCGAGTATCTGTAATTATCAAATCTTGAATAGAATGCAAACGAGTGCGAAGCACCTTGAACGATCGGATAGTTTATCTGAGCGTTACTTCAAAGCAAAGTCACTTTCAGTCACGCTTGGTCAGTAATGGCGTTAGAACCAGATAACGACTGGAGGGAATTGCAAATAAGCGCGAGACACCTTATTATAACGTACTGATAGTTTATACGTGCGTGACTTCAACTAAAAGTCTCGATCAGTTACGTTCGTGAAGTCATGCCGTTTTAGCCAAATAGCAAAACAATAGGAACCTAGCTTTAATATAACAACTACTAATCTAGAACAAGAACTTACACTCATGAAAATATGTGCAGTATAACACAGGTTTATCAAAACCGCTACAATACTATTATATTATTTTTATTTGAATCATATGAGTTTATCCAGAAACATGAAACGCTAAATATTAAAGACACGCATAGATAATAGTTTGAGAAGCCCGGCATCCAGTATGCACTTATTTTGTGCGTTTATTATTGTATTTCAAAATTCATTGTTTGTTCTAGAGACGAAGTTAGTAGGAGTAAAACACAATTATTATAAATAGGGTCAGATCCAGTGAATAATGGACCATAACAATTGAATATAAGGATGTTATGTGCTCAATCTAAAGATGTGCGTTGTGTAATAATTGTTTATATTCCCTTCGAGAGAACACTTCTTAAAAAATGTCTAGCCGCCAATGCTTAACAGACATCTAGCTTTACTTTCATATGTCTTACCTATCGTAAGCTTGTACAATATTACACCATAATACGAATATGGTAATCAAAATTTGGATTGATAAAATGAATCAAATATTACAACATAATGACAATACATTTATTTTGAATGTATACCCAAATGTTAAGCAAGACCACTGTGAACGTGTTTATATCAGTTTGTATCAGTTTTAAAATAATGATAAACTCGTATCTACCTTAACATTGCGTTTCATTATAAATACAATAACATGATAAAGCGACTAGAAAAAAATATGTTCACTAATCACGATGTTCTCGTTTGCATTATAGAGCATTCTTAAACTTTTCAATTATCAGTTCAAAGACATCTTGGGTATGTTACCCTATGTTTAGATGCGGATGTACACTGTTGAACTACTTGATTGACAGCAACAACTGGGTCATATTCAGCCATCATAGTCATTAAAGCATTTCCCAAAATCGGTCGCATTATCAAATAATTTAGCTTTTAGATAGCAGTTCCAATTTAATTATATTTACACGTTTAAAGGAATGGAGTAAACGCGTCATAATAAAATAACCTCAAGCGCATGATTTATATTAAATAGGCATGTGGATTGATTCACGTTTCAGAAGGGAAAATATTACGCCCATATATTTTTTAATCATAAATGCTGCCAGGAGTATCAGTTGTTTTTTTTTGTTCTTGGAACTATCAAAGTCATCTTGTTGAAAATGCTAAACAAAATTTTTGTGTTAGTGCGAATAGACATTTTGAGTTGTTTGCAATATATTTAAGTTGCGTCAAAGTAATTGTTAAAAGAGCTTATCTGGTTTCTTAATAATAGTGTATCAAAATCAAAACAAAATCTACCTTTTTGATCAATGTTGAAGAATAAATTTAAGCGGATGCTAAAAATCATATAATAGTGAAGGAAAGTGTAGATATGCTGCATTCAGATATTTATTCATTCTAGAGAGGTATGAAATTTACTGTTAGCTCGATTGTACAGAAATATAGTCAAGATTTTTTTTAATCAAAGAGATTGGGTCCATGAATGCAAATATAAAGAAGCCTGTTATATCGGATCAACAATATCTGCTTTCGTGCCATTGTTAATGTATGTGGATCGACTGTTTATACAAGTTTTATTCGCTGAGATGTTCCAAGTTTTTTTATATTTAGCAAACTAAGTTAGACCCGCGTGTAACGCGCATATACTGTTCTGTGTTATATGATCATACAAAATATTGATCGATTTTGGTACAACTACGACATCAATCTTTTCATAACAAAAATTGCATTAAACTTGTATTAATCCATTATATAACATTAACTTATTAATGCGAGATTATACGATTTTGTCAAATATTAATGAATTTATATAAAACGTGTAAAACAACGTATTATATATATATATATATATATATATATATATATATATATATATATATATATATATATATATTCATAAATATTTGACAAAATCGTATAATCTCGCTTTAACGGTTCATTTTAAATTCCTGCAACGATATATATATATACAAGACACGAACGCTAACTCTGGTCCTAATAAGACAATTGCATCGGTTATTGTAGGAAAATATGCTCGTCACATTCGGCTCGGGGCGCTAATTTATCTTCGCTGCATTTTATGAAATGCGTATTTAATGTTTATTTTTTCTTGCCTATTTTGTGTTATTATAACATATTTTATCAATATATTACAATTTAACACGTATAACAAATCGTATGATCTCGCTTTAATATTCCACGTTAACAAAGTTATATCAATGCCCCGTTAACAAACAACGGTATTTTTCATATATCATAATATATATGCAAAACCAAAGCATAATTACTTTACTACCCAAGACCGGAAAAGACACCCTTTTGATTGATAACTGGAGGCATGTCTCACTTCTTAATGTGGATTACAAAATAGCTACAAAAGCCATTGCCAATCACATACAATATTTCTTAAATCATATAATTAGTACAAACCAAACCGGCTTTATCGAAATGTAAGACTTTTACAAGAATTTTTTTTAACAAATTGATGAAACTAACGAAACCGGCCTTATATTTTTTTTCTGATTTTAATAAAGCCTTCGACAGTCTTGATCATGAATTTATGTTTAAATGCTTGCGCCATTTCGGTTTTAGCGAACACACTTTACAGTGGGTTCAGTTATTCTATAAAGATGCAACATCGCGTGTTACAAATAATAAACATTTTTCGGAGTTTTTCTGTATAAAAAGAGGGGTCAGACAAGGAGATCCTCAATTGCCGTACCTTTTTATGCCCCCGAAGGAGGGCATATAGTGATCGGACCGTCTGTCCGTCTGTCTGTCTTTCCGTCACACTTTGTGGTTAGGTTTCTCAAAATACTCATATTTTCTATGTCCCTTGAGATATAACCTTCATATTTGGTATGCATGTGTATATGGACAAAGCCTTTCCATACGCACCAAAATGTTGACCCCTGGAACCTTGACCTTGCACTTAGGGTCCGCATTAAGGTTTCGAAATCTGCATTTAGGTTTCAAAAAATGCTCTTAACTTCTATGTCCCTTCAGATATAGCCTTCATATTTGGTATGCATGTGTATATGGACAAGGCCTTTCCATACGCACAAACATTTTGACCCCTGTGTCCTTGACCTTGAACTAAGGGTCCGTATTTAGGTTTCGAAATCTGCATTTAGGTTTCCAAAATGCTCATAACTTATATGTCCCTTGAGATATAACCGTCATATTTGGCATGCATGTGTATATGGACAAGGTCTTTCCATACGCAGAACAATTTTGACCCCTCTGACCTTCACCTTGAACTTAGGATCCGCATTTAGGTTTCAAAATCTGCATTTAGGTTTCAAAAATGCTCATAACTTCTATGTCCCTTGAGATATAACCTTCATATTTGGCATGCATGTGTATATGGACAAGGCCTTTCCATACACACACAAAATTTGACCCCTGTGACCTTGACCTTAAACTTGGGGTACGCGTTTAGGTTTCGAAATCTGCGTTTAGGTTTCGAAAAATGCTCATAACTTCTATCAAAGCGTGTATTGGAAGGCATAGTTATGAGCACGTGAGAAAATCCTGAACACTCATTGGTGCACTAACTGTTTCTGCAAAAACTGCTTAAGTCAATTTTTCCAACTTTTCAAAAAACATTTGTTAAACATTTTTTTAAGTTTTAAATATATTAATTTAGATAGTCTTAATTAAAATGTGCATACTTTTTATTTATGAAAATATAAAAGCCTGAAGTTGTCATTTTAATTCTAAAAATGGACTTACGCAGTTTTTTCTTTAATATTTGGTTCCTTTTTGCAATTCACTAACGGCTTCCACAACACAAATTGTTTTGACATTAAGTCTAAGTATAATTACCAACTATAAACACATATAATTAAATAAGGTAATAATGTCTACGAGAAAATCAACGCTTATGTGTTTTTGTCTATAAAAGAACTCTTTGGAAATCCGTTTAAAAAAAGAAAGGAAAGATAACAAAATGCCCCATTTTAGTATATATGATGTGACTAGTCTATGTTATATATTTAACATCACCAAATATTACAACAAAAAAACATTTAAAAAAATCTGACTTTACTTATTGGATCATTCATTCATTCGCTAGAGAGAAATGATAATAACGTACTTTAAATGCTACAACAGCTGACTTTACCAATGCAATGTGTTGTGATATGTTTTGACTTTTCTTTATCCCTAAAGTGTCTTATTTGATGTCATAGGCATGATTACACCAAACCATCAGCTGGACAATTTTTGTTGCACATCACATAATTAAAAGGCTGAGCCTTCGGCTTCAGTGCTGAATATGCAGCCTTTATGCTCTGAAGTCTCTGTAAAATAATGTTAACCATGGCTTTGACGAATTTGAATCCATTGACATCATCGAAATAAACTTCATGCAGAATGTATATTATATGACATACTAAAAGCAATAACTGGTGATTTCTGAGAGGTTGTTTAAATTATATTTCGATATAAATATATATACCTCATGTGTTCGCGGGTCAAGGCCAATAGTGACCCTTGTGGGGATAAACTGAGTAGAAGGTCCTTTACGGAATGCATGTATTGGGATTCGATCTTAATTAAAACTTGTATATATATACACCATTGTTATCACTCAAGTGACTAAGCAACGGTTGAGTGTTTGAAAACCAGCACTATCCATTAAACGTGATGCATGATGTGTCATAGACATGAATTTATAAACCGATTGCATAGTTTGATTTATATGTTAATTGTCAGTTTTTTTCATATTGTAGTTAAAAGCGTAATTATATTATCGGCTATATTATATTATTTGCAATGACGTACCACGGCTATCAAGTGGGCAACGGAATACATAGGTATATTTTCAAGATGGATATAACAATGATTGACGTCGCACTGAAGTGCGGCGAATAGTAAGTAATACCTTTTTTTCGCTTATGGGAGGAGAAGTTATTTTACGGATCAATGTATATATTTTTGTTGTCAGATTATCTTCCATAGTGATGATTTTTTGTGTAAATTAGTGTAAATAAGTTCTGCATTTGTGCCTATTACATTTACTACAACATTTATTGCCAATAATGCAAAGCTAATTCTTTTAATTAATACTTGATCACAGGGACTGGGCAATAATAAAAGATCACAGGGACTGGGCAAATATGCGAACCGGTGAAACTTTTTGGTTTTGTATAAAAACAAAACATAATCAAAATATATTTATTTTGTGTTTTTTCTAACAATATCACTGACTTTTGCTGCTCGAGTTTTGGTTAATGCGTATTTTCTTAAATTTAACAAGACGAAAGCGATGACACGGTTTATTGCTTTATTGATAACCGTAACACTACAGTCACTTATTAATATCTTAGTTAGAAGGTGATTTTTCAAGCGGTTCCGTAGTGTAGTGGTAACACGCTCGCTTCACATGTGAGAGGCCCAAGGTTCGAGCCCCAGTAGAATCAAATTATTTTATTTGTGTTCTATGTTAACTTTTTGTTTTGATGTAGACATTTTAGTTTAAATAAATATGCTGTTTTATTGTAAACATTTTTTGTTTGTATTATGCCCATAAAATATATTTGTGAGAGGTTCGGGGGTGTTCGTAAACACATTAAAACTTTTACAGTGTTTTCATATCAATGAGTACTCAACCCCTATCGTAAATGAGCAACGTAAGAATAAGTTCAGAATCATCTCCCCTTGAAGTTGGGGAAAATATTAAATTACGCTTACAAGATGAAGCAGATTTTTTAAAACGTACACAGTTCTGTTCCATTAATGAAAACTGCACACGGTTGCCAGTAAAGAAAAGGAAACCAATGTAAATAAAATGAACTATGAAATATTTGGGGGTTACAACACAAAATCATTGATAATGATTATTTGGGAGTTATAACACAACATCATAGATAATGGTTTTTTGGGGGTTATAACACAAAATCATAGATAATGGTTATGCCAGTATCTTTTTCTTTTTTGTTTAAAATACTTCGGCCAATAGATCAATATTTACAGTAGAAAAAAATCGTTCCATGTAACTTAATTGAGTGCCTTTTACACTGAAATTCCCGACGCCCTTTGATGCTTTGCATCAATACTTATCTTGTAGTGTATCAGTGACGTTTGCTAAATGAAAACAATGAGCTTAATTTAATGTATGATATTGTAATAACTATGTCAATGACTTTTGACAGTTAATACGCATTTTCGTATGATCAATCGGGTTGAAAAATGTTCGAAGTTCCTCAGTTAAGGCATTATTAGTCTTCAAACTTTAGGCTTTCTTCTTGTACTTGTTTTGCATGTATCTATTTTCTCTCACTTCTTGCGCTATTGAATTACGTTAAAAGAAATACATAAACAATTTAAACTGTTGTAAAAAAATTTCGTTGAAATAATTCATTTTATTATAACTGTACGTAGAACAATATAATATATATATAGGATCTGGCACTCTTTGTCATATCATGCCATATTTTACTAAACGAGTTCAGGAATTTTGTTAGTAAGCGAGCCTTTGGCGAGCTTACTAATGAATTTCCTGGACGACTTTAATAAAATTTGGTATGATATGACAACGAGTGTTAGATCTTTTTATCAAATGCTTTTAAATGAGCAAATTAAATAAAAATTTATGCAAACATAATGATAAATCCCAAATGTTGTTTACATTTCGTGAGGTCATTTGACGTTGCAACGTCATTTCAGCACAATAACAAAATGCGATTGGTCAATAAACGAAAACTAAGCCAATTAAAACGCTTAAAAATGTTGTATTACACATGTTTAATAAAAAAAAATATGTAATGGTTGTATTACATGGGAAACAGTGTATAGCATGTGATGAATATGTATAATTCATACGTGTTATAGACATTACATCCAGTAGTAGTAATCCGCATTTTCAAATTGTTCTTATAAGGCATGGACTTTATGTGTTTAAATTAAATTCAACCAACAAATTACAGTCGCCACAGAGTAATTAAATAAAAGGAAAGAACATATAATTAACTATGGTTGTATATTAAAGTACTATATCACTGAAAAGAAGGATAAAACGCTCATATAACATAGGACAAATGCATGCAAACCGGATTATCTGTAGCTTCATCCAATTTGATGTTGACACAAAGTGCATGGTTATATGATCCTTATATATTTATTAAAACATTATATGCATGATTGTATAATATTATTAGCAGTCGGTCGTCGCGCACATGACCATTCCGTCGCAATCATTATAACCTGAGAAAAGCACATTCATATTCGTCGTTTTCATTGTATGATAGTGTCGATAATTGTCTTATTTATGCACATTCATTTTTTCACGGCCGTTAATCACGCGCGCCACCTCTTATTTGTGATGCATTAATAAATGAGCAAATGCTACTTCCGAGGTGGCGCTAATGCCCGAATGTTTTGAAATTTTACTGAAAACTAACTTTTTTCAACATATTTCGAATTATTTAAAAAAAAATCGGCCAATTTAGTGCGATTCAGCGATTATCAAATTATCCAAAGACGTACAGAAACATACAATCACAACTCATATGGAAACGTGAGGATCTTAATTAGTTGTTGCATGGTAGAATTCGTAAAAGCAAATCGATGTCTTTTGCATGTGTGACGAGCAAATTCCCAGCCAATTAAATCGCTCATTACAAAAAACGATTGCTTTGCATCTGTACAAGTTAATGCGTGAACAAAAAAAATCGGCTTCTATCCGATCTTATAGATACATTTGCATTTTTCAAAAAGAGATGGAGCCAGTGCCAAGGAGGTGGCGCTCAGATTGAGAGGTTGGGCCATTGCAAATTTATTGCTATTTTAAAGTAAAATATTTTAAGCTATGGTTTCCATTATGTTTACAGGACTTATAAAAAAAATTGTAAGTTGACTACTTCAGCACATTTGAATCGCTTGCGTTTATATTAGAAAAAAAGTAGGTATCTAATCATGCCTTCATGGATTCAAACGATCGTCTTTGTAAGATAAAAAAACAACATTATTATGGATAAATGTTCACGAAAAAGACCGAGCTATTGGAGTTGATAGTGGGAAAAACAACATATATGAACCTAATTAAGATTCGTCGACCTTGGCCTTTTAGCAAATTAAGCATTTGGATAAAGGGAAACAAATCATCCTTTCAAGTAGACGTATTATCTTAAATTTATTTCGTGAATTATACTGTATATACATATTGCTGTCGATGAATTATTTTGATAATGTTGAACATTAAGTTATTGGTTTTTTTGAGTATTACACATGCTTTGGTATATATCATACAATATGTTTTATTCATGTTGGTGACTTCTTAATTGAGTTCTCTTCTTCTTCTTCCATGTGATGTACTAATCTCACTCTGGAGCATACTCGTACATTAAGTTGCTCACTTATATATTTAAAAAAAACTACAACTTATTGACTAAAGAATATGTTTATTTCTGTAAAGATTTGGGCCTTCGTATATACGTTGAAAAAACATATAACATTATCTATCAAATGTACGTCATGTTTTAATGTCATTGCGATACGGCTGTTAATTGATACATCCTGCATTAGCGCCACCTCCTATCATTAGCGCCATCTCCTTAGCATTGGCTCCATCTATTGCGGAAAAATGCAAAATGATCAACTACGTCGGCAAGAAGCCAATATTTTTGTTTATGCAGCATCTAATGTATATTGTTCGAAATTGTTCGATGTCGTTAGCGATTAACTTGGGTGGAAATTTTCTCGAAACACAGGAAAAACTCATCGAAATGATTTTTAAAACTCAACCATGCCACAACAAATAAAGGTTTTCATGTTTTTAAATGGGTTGAGAATGTATATTTCTGTATCTTTTTGGGTGCACTACATTGCCCGATTTAAAAAATAATGCGAAATATGTTGGAAAAAAAACATATACTGTGATACCATTATATATCGTCAGGCATTAATGTTCGTATATTTCATCAGTCGACCGTTTGACGAATTCAAAATCCTAACGAATAATTATGTCCCATATTTGAACAAATTAAGACTGAATTACCAAAGGCATTAGGCACTACTATCCAACGTAATCCACGCATACGTACTCCGTCTGTTACGTAATCAAGATAAATCCGGTTTTGACACAAAAGGGTGTAGATTACACAGTGTACTTAACTGACACTTGAAATTGCTCTAAAACGCGAAAGCAGTACAGCTGAATCGACTGCGTTGACTTCGTTTAGGTAGAATTGTAATGAAAAGCGCTTATTGTTAACAACTTTATTACCCATTGTGTGTATTGTGTTTTTCAGTGTTGTTGCAGAAGATTATACAGCCTCCACGCACCGGATTAGATCCGGATCAAAGACAATAAACACAATTAAAAGATGGTGATGTATATACTTACCGTATACATTCTCCGCATTGATTACAAATAAATACAGAACATTTTGATTTGTGTTTGGTTGTTTGCGTTTAACTACAATACAGGTGTAAAATTGCGTGTGCTTCGTTTTATGGACTTTCGATCTTTTTAATCATTGACATCTTTTACAAGTTTTACGATACATGTTTCAAATAATTGTTGCGTAACAGGTAAAGAGACAATTTAGCAATCATGACGATTAGTTCCATCCAAACGTAGGGAAATTGTTTTCAAAAATTCACTTTTATTTTTGCGCGATTTCCAGGAAATCCCCGGAAAGCATGTGTTCCGAATGACTGAGTATGACGCAATTAAACATTGCTTTGTATCCTATTGCATTCAATCTAATTTAAACTCACTCGTTCATTGGTTGTTACAATTAAATCTGAACTTTGTCCTATGAAACCGCTGTCCCAAATGCACTAATTTTACACTTCCGAAAATTATTGTACTTAAATTCGTTGAGTGACCCGAATCGACGCTGCCCTAATTCGACGCGATTTTGTTTTGCCTCTGTTTGATACATTAGCGACATCCGTTGATGTCATACAATAGCACATGGTACACTACGCACAACTTACTAAAGTTGTTGTTTGTTATGTGGAAAATAGCGGATTAAAAGGTATGATATGGTTGATTGATTTGCAAATGATGGATTTTTATGTATTTTACTTAATGCAAAACTTTTGAACACTTTACAACCAATTGTCTTTGTAAATAAGACCGTGGGAAAATGCATCGGTTTCGTCTGCAAAAGTTCACTATTTAATTCATAAGTCACGTGACTGCCATTTTACAAAACATCGTATAAATAGATTAATTTTCACTATGAAAAAGGTGTACGCGTAAACTTTGATTTGAAGTCCGGATATGTATTTGGTTATGCTGTTATACAATTATAACTACATGTAGCAAGTGATTATGTTGGTAATTGCATATTATGTTTATTACTTATTTTCATTTACTTAATTAGAAGTTTAGGTTTCACAAAAGAAGTACAGGTTATATTCACCTACTACCATAAACACAGCTTATGACAAGGGTTGCTGACAGTGGCCCCTATTAAAACCACTGCCAGAAAGAATGGCATCCCAAAATTAAAATTCTTAATTTATTTAATTAATTTCAGTTCCATATTGCTTTTACAGTCATACAAATGTAAGTACAACAATCATGAGTTAATATTTTATGCATTCAGTCTCCACAGGAGTGATATTTACATTGAAATCAGGTAACCAGTCATATGCGTCGTTTTAGGGCACTCTCAACAAATATGGCCACCGTTACATAGACTTGGGTCATTTCGTTTTTCAACGAATTTTTGTTGATAACACAATCATTTGAATTGTGTAAATAAAAGGTAAATGTGTAATGAAATAACCAAATTAATTACATTAATCCCTATATTGAGCAACAAAACTTCAACAAACTGCTTGTATGCGTCGAAATTGGGCACTCATTAAAACAATCATTTAAATTGTGTAAATAAAAGGTAAATGTGTAATGAAATAACCAAATTAATTACATTAATCCCTATATTAAGCAACAAAACTTCAACAAACTGCTTGTATGCGTCGAAATTGGGCACTCGAGGATACGATGCAAAACTCTTGAAACATTATTGAAAACTGACCAAACAGTTTGCTTACACTAATTTTAACCAATAATCTTCGCACCTTTTCTAATTTGCGCCGATAAAGGTAAGATTGTTATTATTTTGGCCATGATAATAAATGAATAGGACCAATTTGCAACTGGCTTCACTGTTTCAAACCCGGGTTTCAAACACTCGTTAACGGTTATTCGGTCCCACTAATCCGCTTATCATAATAATGATACACTAATGGGGCAAATTACTGATCACCTGATAACAAAAGACTAGTATATTGACATGTGACAAACAGGCCCCACCTCCTGCAAGTGACTCTCAAGTGTCCTTCCACCTTTCCCCACTGCGATTTTTCGCAACCGCGATATATTTCGGACAAACAAATCGGATATTGACTGAAGCATTTTTTTTCAAAGTCAGGAATTGGCGAATTTGAGTGCTGACGAAAACGTCATTTTTATAAAAATGACGAGATTTCGTGCTGGCAAAAATAAATGATTTCACAGTAACACCCAATCACCCTGTAAAATTATCCATGAAATTTCAAAACATCCGGGCCTGAGCGCAAACTCGAAATCGCATTGGCTCATTTTTTAATGCATCTCAAAAAAGAGGTGGCTCGCGTGATTAACGGCTGTGTTATTATTCAGATTGTTTTGATAAATTGTCAACATTACATATCTTGACACATGTTACAATAACACAAAATAGGCAAGTAAAATTATACATTGAAGACGAATTTCATAAAATGCAGCAAAGAAAAATTAGCGCCCCGAGCCGATTGTGACGAAGATATTTCGTACATATTTTCCTACAATAACCGAAGCATTCGTCTTTTTAGTTAGTGTTCGTGTGTCGAATGAATAGATATCGTTGCAGGAATTTAAATGAACCGTTAAACTAAATTTAGATTCACATCGAACATGCATGACATACATGCTGGCGAATACGGCTGTACAGCCTTTTTCGATTTCAGAATTAAATATCTGGCTTATGTCGCATTTTTGACACATGTTCTTCTTAACTATTATTTCTTTTATATTAAAATATTCGTTTAATGAGTGTTTTACACATTTTATATAAATTAATAAATATTTGTCAAAATCGTATATACTCGCTGCAAGGAACCAGGTCATTGTGTTCATTCTTCGGTTGTCCAGTGTTACCTGAGTTCCAAGTAGGCCATTTGATACAAGAGTTTCACAAAGTCCATGTGTTCATGGTCATTGTAAGTTTTCGGAGAATAACAATTCGACACATATATGCTGAATATTGCACTAGTTTGTTCGAACTGAAGTTTGCACGTTGTGTCATTTAAACGTGCTCGAGTTATTTTTCCGATAGGTAAAACGCATTCATGATACTGCAGCGGAACGACATCTGCCGTTATAAAGTTTATCATCGGATTTCAGACAACATCAATTATTACTGATGTAAAGTGGTGAATAGCAAACGGTTGAATATGGATTCAGATCTTTACAGCCGCTGAGTTTATGTTTAGGTCAGTGAAGATGGTTCAATTATGGTCCGTTGGCATGAAGATAACATTTAAAAACATTGAACATATCAGCCGGAGGTAACAAAATGCACAATTGTTTGTAAAACTAAATTGCTATCGTGTGGAGTGTTTCTGAACTGACAATTGGTTGACAGATGAATACTTGTTATAAGTTTAACGTGTCACAATACATTTAAATATATCCTTAACCGTGTATAGGATGACCCTTTGTTGAACTTAATAATACAAATTAAATTAAACTCGACGTGCATTATATTGAAGACGATGCTATTAAGACATATTATCTCAAATAAACATAGAAATATTTTCATTTTAAAGCAAGTTGAATAAAGTTTCTGCTCCGTATAGCCGAGCAGTGTATAAATTGTTTTATTAGCATTAGCGACAGGTTAAAATATTTAACTGCATTTTGTCAGTTGACATTGATACAAATGCGGTTTGGCGTGTATGTGTGAACGTGTTATTATTTCGAATGTGATGGAACAATATAACGAATGGTTACGCTGTGAATGTCGTGTTGTTGACGCAATATGAATACTTTACGTCCGTCTGCATAGGTTATAGTGTTTATAAGTACAAATAGAAAAAGATACATCTGTTCTTAACTGTATTACTGAACACAACTGCACTACGTAAAGGAAATGGAAGAAGTTTTTGGAAACGCTACCAACGCGTCTTTGATATTAAACTATTTCGATAATGAAACGGCTGAATTTTCTTTAAAGAGATTCCGGCAGTTGAATACAAGTGAAATCGTTTCATTGCCGTTGTATGTTCTGATATTCATGTTTGCGTTGGCTGGAAACGTGCTTGTGATTATCACCTTGATACAGAATAAAATGATGCGGACTGTGACGAACGTGTTTCTACTGAATCTGGCAGTCAGCGACCTGCTTCTTGCCATTTTCTGTATGCCTTTCACTATCATACCTATCATGCTTCGCAACTTTATCTTCGGAGAAGTCATGTGCATATCAATACGATATTTACAAGGTAAGCATGTTATTGATTTATCGAAAATACAAATATCAACTGTTATATATTGTCAATTGACTTGGCAATATATAATTCATTAGTTTTTTTCATCGTTAATGTATAATGGCAAGTTTGAATATAAATAACAGAGACAGTTACATATGTGTTCATAATCTGGAAGCGCCATGTAATATAACGCTTAACGTCATGACCAAAAAGAAAATCGATTTTGACTAAACAAAAAGATAACATTTTATTCAATGTCAAAATGTATGGTTTAAGTGATAAACGGATATTACACGTGTCTACACCCTAAATAGATTAGGTTCATATCTCGAATTGGGTCTACATTACCGTATTTATATTGTTAAGAACAGAACAGAACTTTATTTCGACTTTTACATAGTACATCGTCTGTCTTAGCCATTTAACACTATACATTTCAAAAGGTCACGTGAAAAAGAAAAAGAAAAGTGGGTGTACAATAATAATAAGTGAACATAACGCATTACATGACAGTGGTTGGAAACAATCTCATTGTTAAAACATATTATTGTGACAGGTGGCAATCTGTTATCATGTTGTTTATAGTAATGTAAAATAAACCAAAATGGAGAGTGGATTATCTTACGCATATAATGTGGATGCATATGCTAATAATACTAATGAGCAGTGTACATTTTTGTTAACGTCAACTAATTGGCAACAAATTAAACAATCAGACACGAATAGTTCACATCTGTATAAGAGTTGATATTAATTAATTAACAAGTAGTCTAACAAGTTCACGTATCTACCGATCTTATATAGAATTGTTCATTCGCCAATTAATATTAATCGTCTGAATGTGCCATGTTCTTCCTCGTGTTCAATGATTCTGTAGTGTACGTATCTATGTACATATGTTTGTACGTTTGCATAAACTTTACATATTTTTTGACAATCAAGTCAGTTTTAAAAAGGTTGAAACCTAAACTATGTACAGTAATTGAACTTAAGAATTGTCGCATAGTAAATTGACTATTGAAAAGTACCGTGCCCTAATTAGAACAGTTGCTTTATAAAAACTAGTGCATCTGTTTACAGTTTAGTTTAAACCTATTTATTTAAGCTCGTTTGCATAGACAAACTAAGACTTATTTAAGTCTTATTTAAAACCCTGTCGACTCAGTTTCCTCGGACTAGAACCAGTACATGTAGTTAATCTAACGAACGCTCCCACAGTGGAGATCGAACCTGTGACTTCCCGATCGCTAGTTTACCACACCATACCGAACATATATTTTAATCCTGTCTAATCAGATTTTCAAAGTCTTATGGAATAAGACCAAAAGGTAACGCAATACATATGAGCTATAATATTAATTTGAAGTTTAAGTTAGTTGGTTGTATGCTTTCTGAATAAAGATATGTGTATTTGGATGGGCGTTTACCTTAACAGTGGCGCTGGAATCATTTATTTGTCAAAATAAATACATGTTAAGAACATGAATTCAACTAGTAGAAAGCAGGTAATATGTTATGTTATAATAATCTTTGCAAACATATACTATAGAGTAACCGCGAAATAAAGATTGATAACGTAGCTTTATATGAGTCGTGTTCTGAGAAAACAGAGTATAATGCATGTGCGTAAAGTGTCGTTCCAGATTAGCCTGTGCAGTCCGCACAGGCTAATAAGGGACGACACTTTCCGCCTAAACTTGATTTTCGGTAAGGAGGAAATTCCTTGAAACTAAAAATACCATAAAAGCGTAAAGTGTCGTCCCTGATTAGCCTGTGCGGACTGCACAGGCTAATCTGTGACGACACTTTACGCACATGCATTAAGCCCAGTTTTGTCAGAACATTTTTTTTTTTTTTTTTTTTTTTTTTTTTTTTTTTTTTTTTGTGACTTCAGCGCTTTTATTTTAAGTAGAGAAACAAACGTACAACACAATACGAACAATTGCACATTTTATTATTGGTTATATTTAAATATAATAATTGACAAACAAACATAACGTATCTGTCTCTAAATTTTCGGACACTCGTATTAAAAAAAATCGTATGTAAACTGTCTTACATGAAAAAAATAAATTATTTTTAAATGTCCGAAAACGTAGAGTAATTACGGTATACCAACATTTAACATAATCATAAAAACAATCAATTTATACACTGTTAAAAGTTTTACAGTAGTAAATCAATATGGCAAAAAAATATGATTTAACAAATATTGCTTGTCAGAATCACATGTCTGTGATTTTGCTATTATTTGATGGATGTTTATTTTCCAAAACAGTTAAAAGCCACACAAATCATAAACACAAGAATACATTATCATCTGTAAACGCCAAAGTTAATAAGTGACTTGTTTGTTGTCTCATACCATTTGTAAATTCTAATTATTTATTTATTTTTTTTTCTATTCAATATTATACATACAATGTATACATGTATATGATCATACAACATAGTGATTGTACAAAGCAATAAAGTTCAGACATATTATACAAGATATGCTAATATATATAAAAAAAAATTAGAGAGAAAAGAAAAAAAACAGTAGAGGAATAGTTATGAAAATGATGAGTTGTATAAAGTCGGAAGAAAGCATATTGGACTTGTGTGTCTTGTTGTATATTCATAATGATCTTGTATGATTGAAAAATTGAAATAAAGAAATAAACAAAACTATTTTAGAAAGATAAACTAACATAAGAGTGAAATGTATATAACTGGACAAAACATTATGAGAATTTAATCTGATTCCATTTTTGTTCAAAGATTTGTAATGTGTCGTTACTGAGGGCTATTTCTTTCTCAATCTGGATTTTTAGTTTAAGACTATGGACAAAACAATTAAAATTTGGTACTTGTTTTTTGTACTTCATGTTAAAGATAAAATATTTCATCAATATAAGAATAAAATTCACTATATTATTATAGTCTATTGATTTCAATGAGTTAATTCCGAAACTTACATTTAAGAAAGATAGTTTGACGTTTAGTTGCTGTTGTTCAAGAAAAGATATTAATTGATTCCAAATAGGCTGGATGTGTTTGCACTCCCAAAAAAGATGTTCTATCGTTTCAATGTTTTCACCGCAGAAGTCACACAGATTTGTGTTAGATAATTTGCATTTAAAGAGGTATTTATTTGTAGCTATAATTCTATGGATGTATTTATATTGAAAATTTCTTAGTGTGCTTTCAATAGTTGCTTTATATGGCATGGTAAATATGTGTTTCCAATTAAGTTCATGTTCTCCGAAAAGGACTTGCCATTTATTTTGGATTTTGGAGTGTTCTGTAGGGTTTTTAATTTGTAGTGTGTAAAATATTTTATTTGTTTTGTTTTTTCTTCCAAGTATGTTTTCTACGAATGTTGTTTGAGTGCATGGTGTATTTTTTGTATTGATTCCAGATTTAATATGTATGGGTATACTTTTGGTTAGTGTGTAGTACTTCATAAAATTATTTGAAGGTATTCCGTATATGTAGCATATATCATCAAACAAGTAGAAATCTTTAATTCTGTAGTCATATAATTGGTCGACATATTTAATGCTTCGTTCAAACCAATCTTTATAGAAAAACGACTTATTGTTTGAAGTTATGTCTTTATTGTTCCATAAAATTGTTTTACTGTTGGTTTTGGTTTCTATGTTATGAGTGACATCACTCCATGCTGATAGAACATCAGCTATAAATATGTTTTCCTTTGCAATTTCATGTAAGATAGTATTGCTGATGTTACATTCAAAGAGTAAGGAGTCACCATATTTTTTTAGGATTTTCTGGTAGAATAATTTCCATTTACTCGTATTGGTATTATCTAGGTATCTTTTAACCCAGCTGCATTTGATTGCATTCAAGAATGAGTCAATGTTCGTTAATTGGATACCTCCATTTTCTACAGATTGAATTAATTGAGTTCGTTTTATTTTATCAGGCTTACCGTCCCATATGAAATTAAATATTGCTGATTTTATATCGTTAATAATATCATTTGGTGGATTTGGGAGAACTGTGAATACATAAATTAATTTAGGAAGTGCAAACGTTTTCAATACTGTGTTTTTTCCGATCAGTGTAAGTTTACGGTGATGCCATGATTTTAAGCAGTTTTTAAAGTTCTGTAATTTAGGTAGTATGTTTTTAAGAACTGTATCGTTTTCATTATTTGTGAAAGTAATTCCTAACGTTGTGGCTTCATCGGATGTCCAATTAAATTTCATTTCTTTTTTATATAGGACATTACTTTGTTTTAATTTACCTACTCGTAGCACAGTACATTTACTTTTGTTTAGTTTAAGACCCGATGTCATTCCGTAAATGGTAAGTGACTCTATTAGGTTATGGAAAGAATCGTAATTGCCGTTTAAGAAGTAAGTTGCATCGTCAGCAAATAGGGACTGTTTGATATCTTCATCAGGTTCTAGTGATATGCCTTTTATGTGTTTATTTGATTGGATGTGATGTGATAGATACTCGATGCAAATAATAAATAGCGATGATGATAGTGGACATCCTTGTCGAACCCCTCGTTCGATGTTAAAACTGTTTGAAAAGAAACCATTGTTAATGATTATACTGTTAATATCGGTATAGAATAGTTTGACCCATTGAATGAGACTTTCACCAAATTTCATATTTTCTAAGCAAGAGAACATAAATGAATGATCAAGTGAATCGAATGCCTTTTCAAAGTCTGCAAAGAATATTAGACCAGGATTGTTTGAATTGTTGAAATAGTTTATGCATTCTTGGATAAGACGAACGTTTTCACCAATGTAACGTCCTTTTATGAAACCAGATTGAGATTTTGAAATGATTGATGGTAATATTTTTTTAATTCTGTTTGCTATACTTTTAGTTGCAATTTTATAGTCATTATTTAGTAAGCTAATTGGGCGCCAGTTTGATAAGGATTCTAAGTTTTTTCCAGGTTTTGGAATGAGTGATATAATACCTTGTTTTTGAAGCGTTGTTAGGTTTTTATTATTATATGAATGGTTTAGTGAATTAATTAAATGCGTTTTGATATCATTCCAAAATATTTTATAAAACTCAATGGTGATGCCATCAGATCCTGGACTTTTGTTATTTTGCATTTCTTTTAGTGCTAATCCACATTCATATTCATTTAGTAATCCGTCACACAATAGTTGTTCTTCTTGATTTAAAGTGTGATGTGTATTTTTAAAAAGGGTGTTATTTTCAACATGTTTTCGTTTGTAGAGGGTTTCGAAAAATAAACGTTGTTCTTCTAGTATTTGAGTTTTGTTTGTTATATCTTCGCCATTGACTTTTAATTTGTGTACAGTTTTTTGTTCACTTCTACGTTTTTCGATGTTTGCGAAGTATTTTGTATTTTTTTCATTGTGTTCAACATGCTGTGCACGCGCTCTTAGTATTATTCCATTGAGTTGTGTATGATAGATTCCATCTAATATTTGTTTTTTTAATGTTATTTCATTTTCAATGTCGGTGGTATCAATTGTGTTTGTTTGATGCAATTGTTTTTCAAGTGTTTCAATGGTTTTGATGGTTTCAGTTTCAAGTT